>NC_047664.1:56784506-57384506 GCF_011762505.2 Arvicanthis niloticus | reverse complement strand
CAGATTAAAAACACAGGAAATAAATAGTCTTGCATCAGGAAAACCAAAAGAAGGGAAACACACACACATGCACACGCACACGCACACGCACACACACTAATACAAACAAAATAACAAGAATTAACAATCATTGGACATAGATATCTCTCAATATCAATGGCCTCAATTCCCCAATAAAGAGACATAGACTAACACAATATATGTGGAAACTAAATCCTTCTGCTGAATCCAAGAAACATGCCACAACATCAAGGATATACATTCGCTCAGGATAAAGGGTTAGAAAAAGGTAATCCAAACAAATGAAGCTAAGAAACAAGATGAGATAGCCACTTTAATATCTACCAAAATAGACTTCAAACTAAAATTTATCAAAAGAGATTGGGAAAGATGCTACATATTCATCATCTGCCAAGATGACTTATTAACTCTTATTATCTATGCCCCAAACAGAAGAGCACCCACTTTTGAATAAAGAAACATTGTTAGAGCTTAAATCACATATTGATCCTCACACACTAACAGTGGATGATTTCAATAACCCATTCTCACCAATGGACAGGTCATCCAGACAAGAACTAAACAAAGAAATATTAGACTAACAGATGTTATAAACCACATAGGCATAACAACTATTTACAGAATATTCCACCCAAACACAAAAGAATATACATCTTATATGAGTCTCATGGAACTTTGTCCAAAGTGACCATATACTCAGATATAAAACAAGTTTCAACAAATACAAAAAAAATTGAATTAACTCCCTGCATGCTATAAGAACACACAAATTAAAGTTAGATGTCAACAATAGAACGCTTAAAAACTCATGGAAACTGAAAAAGTCTCTACTGAAAGAAAAACTTGTCACAACAGAAATAAAGAAATCAAATACTTTCTCTAATTCAGTGTAAATTAATATATAACATAACCAAACATTTAAAACACAATGAAAGTGGTGCTAAGAGGAAAGTTCATAGCACTAAGTTCCTAAAAATTGAAGATATCTCATATTAACAACTTAACATTATACCTGAAAGTTCTACAACATAGGTAAGCACATCCAAGAGGAGTAGACAGTAAGATGTAATCAAACTAAGGGCTGAAATCAATAAAATTAGGACAAAGAGTACAATACAAAGAATCAATGGAAAAGAGACTTGGTTCTTTGGGAAAATCAACAAGATAGAAAAACCCTTATCCAAACTAAATAAAAGATAAAGGGAGAATATCCAAATTAACAAAATCATGGAAAAATAAGGGATATAACAACAGGCACAAAGGAAATAAGGACTTGAAAACCTGTATGTTCCAAACTATAAAATCTAAAAGAAATGAATAATTTTCTTGTTAGATGCTACTTAACAATTAAATCAAAATTAGCTAAACAATTTAAATAGACCTATAATACCCAAGGAAACAGAAGCAGTCATTAAAAGTTTCTCTCCCCAAATTGTCCAATGCCAAATGGTTTTAGAGCAGAATACTACCAGACTTTCAAAAAGAGTCAACACCAATAGTCCTCAAACTATAGCACAAAATATAAATGGAAGGAACATTACCACATTCATTTTATGAGACCACATGTATCCTGAATTCCATACAACATAAAAACTCAACAACAACAAAAAAAGACAAGTAAAGACAAACTTCCCTTATGAACATACATGCAGAAATACTCAATATAATACTTGGAAGAATCCAAGAATACATAAAAAATATCATCCACCATGATTAAGTAAGCCTCATTCAGAGATGCAAGGATGCTTCAACATATAAAAATCCATAAGTATAATCCACCATATAAAAAACTGAAAGAAAAAATGCATAAGCATGATCATCCCATTAAGTGCTGAAAAAGCCTCTGACAAAATCCAACACCCTTCATGTACGAGTCATGGAGAGCTTAAGGATACAAGGATCATATATAAACATAATAAAGGCAATTCATAGCAAGCCTGTAGCCAACATCAAATTAAATGAAGAGAAATTCCACTAAAATTAGGAACAAAACAAGGTTGTCCACTTTCTCCATATCTATTCAATATAGTATTTGAAGTCTTAGCTGAAGCAACCAGACAACTGAACAAGATCAAGGGAATAAAGTTGGAAAAAAAGAAGTCAAAATGTCTTTATTTGCAGATGATATGATAGTATACATAAGTGACCCTAAAGTAACCAGCAAGGAACTCCTACAGATGATAAACATTTTCAGCAAAATGGGTAGATACAAAGATGTCTCATTGTCCCTGATTTCAAGTTGCAGTATAGAGCTATAGTAAGAAAAGCCCCATTGTATTGCCATAAAAACAAGCACGTCAATCTATGGAATCAAATTGAAGTCCCACACATGAGTTCCCATACTTATGGAAACCTGATTTTTGATAATAAAGCCAAAAGTACACACTAAAAATAAAGCATCTTCCACAAATGGAGCTGATCAAACTGAATGTCTACATATAGAAAAATACAAACAGTTGCATATTTATCACCCTGCACAAAGCTTAAGTTCAAGTGGATCAGTCCTTAACATAAAACCAGACACACTGAACCTGATAGAGGAGAAAGTAGGGAATAAACTTGGATGTGTTGATACAGGAGACAACTTCCTGAACAGAACACCAATAGCACAGGCACTAAGATCAACAATTAATAAATGGGACCTCATGAAACTGAAAAGCATCTATGAAGCTAAGGATACTGTCAATCAGACAAAGCAGCAACATACAAAATGGGAAAAGATTTTTATCAACTCCTCATCCAATAGAGAACTAATACTAAAAAACTATCCACATATTAATATTAGAAATTATTAATATTAAAATTATTCACAAACTAATATTAAAAACTATTTCTAGAAACTAGCTATTGAAAAACAAAAAATATAATTTAAAATGTGATACAGATCTAAACAGAGAAGTCTCAACACAGAAATCTCAAATGGCCAATAAACATTTAAAGAAATGTTCAACATCCTAAGCCATCAAAGAAATGCAAACAACTTTGAGATTCAATCTTAAATATGTCAGAATTATTAGTGACAGCTCATGCTGGCAAGGATGTAGATCAAAGGAAACACTTCTTCATTACTGGGGGGAGTGCAAGCTTGGAAATCAATATGATTCCTCAGAAATTTGGGAATCAATCTACCTCAAGACCTAGTCATACTACTCTTGGATGTTCATTCTAGATTTATTCATAATATCTAGAACTGGAAACAACCTAATGTCCCTCAACCAAAGAACAGATACAGAAAACACAATACATTTATCCACTGAAGTATTCCTTAGCTGTTCAAGAAATTATATGATGAAATTTGCAGACAAATTGATACAAGTAGGAAAATAATCATTCTGTGTGAGCTAACCCAAATTCAGAAAGACAAAAGTATGTATTCATTTATAAGTAAATATTAGCTGTTAAGTAAATGATAATCAAGCTACAATCCACAAACAAATTAAAGTTAGTTGAAGAGGAAGGCTCTAGAGAGGACATATGGATCTCTCTGTCAAGTGGAAATAGATTTTCAGGAAGACTGGATAGGATGGGAAAGGGAATGGGAGGGATAAGTTGTTGTAGGGGAGGGGAAGTGATAGAAGGAGAGAGTGTGGGGAGATATGGCTAACATTGGGGGACACTAGGAAGGCACTATGGAAACCTAGTGCTGTGGAAACGTTCTGGATTCTGAGAGTGACCCTAGTGAGAAGCCTTCATAATGGAGGATACAAGTCTGAGTTGACCATCTTTTGTGGCCAGGCAAGGTCTTCAATGGAGGGACTGAATTGCATTTATACAAGTTGTTGGCCCAGGGGATCCCATGGGGTTCCCACAATAACCCAGTCTGATGCTAGGACAGAAGGTCATTCCTTGGAAAGTGACAGCAGGGACCCACTGCTCAGAGAAACATTTCTACAGGTCATTAAATGTAGAGAGATCAAGCTACTACCGCCAATCATTCTTCATCACTATGGTTTTATCTCTTTGGTACAGAAAGGTACTATGCAGGCAAAAAATGAGAGAGACAGAGAGAGAGAGAGAGAGAGAGAGAGAGAGAGAGAGAGAGAGAGAGAGAGAGAGAGAGAGAGAGAGAATGAATCACAAACCCAGCTCCCAGCTCCAAAACCTTAAACCTATAATGTGTTATGCTCTCAAGACATGCTGGGGCAATATTAGCACAGAACTTGTGGGAGTAGCCAAGCAATGTTCAGTTTTACTTAAGGTCCACTCCACACAATAGAGTCCATGCCTTACACTGATTGGATGACAAGAAAGCTGAGACAGGATAGCCAGGAGACCTAGGATAGAACCAAACACAACTGGGGAAAAGATCGTTGAAGTATTTCCTAATGATATTCTGCTATACTCATAGATTGGTGTCTGGTCTAATCATCATCAGAGAGACTTCCTCTGTCAGCAAATGGAAGTGGGTGCAAAGACCCATAGTCAGACACTATGCTGAGATAGAGTATAAATGTGAGGTTTCCAATGGTCACTCACCTTGGAGCTATGGAACCCAGAGGAAGGTGTTGGGAGATTATAGCAGTCAGAAAGGATGGAGCATACCCAGAGAACATAACCAATGAATCAATGAAACATGGCTGCAGACTCATAGAGTGGGTGTATCTCTGACTCTTTGGCCCACTCTTAAGACTCTTTTCCTCCTATACAGTTGCCTTATCTAGCACTGACATGAGGACCTTTTGTCTTGTCTTATTGTATTATCGCTTGGAGGCCTGCTCCCTTTTGAAGGGAAACAGAATGGGAGGAGGAGGAGAGCTGGGAGGAATGGAGGGAGAGAAAATTGTGGCCTGGATATATCGTACGTGAAAATAATATTTTCAATGAAAACAAAGGTGACAAAAGATTTAAAATTTAATCTATTATTGAGATAGTACATAAATTAAATTGCTGTTGGTAATATTTTTCTAGATCTATTACATTAGGCAACCTTTATATTCTTCTACATTTCTACATTTACCTGTAAATTTTAATTTTGTATTTTATTATTCATGTACTTAATATTAACAAACAAATTGTTTCTTGATATATATACATATATATACATATATATAGATATATACACACATATATACATATATATATATATTATACATATATATACATTATATACATATATACATATATGCATACATATATGTGTGTATATATATGTAGAGAGAGATGTCTATATTTATTGTACATATATGTATATATATTGTGTATCTATACATACATATATATTGTTTGTATAAATGTATAGTATCTAAATATCTTACTTTTATGTATCTCAAAAGTATCTTACTTGTTGGTTAATTTTTTAATGTGATTTTCTGTGAGCTGTGTTCATGAAACATTTTAGAAATAATGATTTTATTCGTCTGCATGACACATGCTTCTCAAGTATTGACTGCAACAGTTGAATAACAGCATAAACTTTTTTCACCTATTCAGGTAGGAAACATAATTCCTGATGCAATACTTCTCAAGTTCTCAAAGAGTCTTGAATTAGAGCACAACAATTTTGTTTCAGACCAGATGCCCAGCTTCACAAGGTACCCAACTTGAATAAGCAATGGTGCCCATAGGAAATGCTAATATTGAGTAACAGGCTCATCACTCATACCTGAGCTAAAGAGTTCCACCACCAACCAAATCAGAGACCCTGGTGAGCCAAGTCAAGTCAGATAATGAAGGAGTGGCAAACAGAACAGGGAGCAACAACTAACACCAGAGGGGACCCACGGCCATCTGGCCTAGCTGCTGTCTGCTCCATCCCCCCATGACTATGACTGAAGGAGTGAATCCAGGTAGAATAAATTAGGAGAAAAAAAACCTGAAGAGCTAACCATGTAAGATCTTCACTTTTCTAGTGTCTGTCTGCACTGCCTTCATACTGTTGATTTGATGCAAAATGTTTGCACCAGCTCAGGTGTGTAGACTTGGACTGATTCCAGGAGAGTCAGCTATACAGAATATCTAGTGCCCAAGATCCTAATAAACAGAGCAGCAAAAGGGGGAAATAAATAACAGGCAATGCATTTTCTGTGGCAAAATTTAGACAAGGGTTCCCTCGCACATGCAAAGTCTTCTGTAACAGGACTGGCAAACTGATATTTAGCCACAACTTAAGTCTTCAGCAATTTAAAGAAAGTATTTGCCCACATTATGCATGTGAAAAGCAATAGTCACTATCCAGAACTTCTAAGGCAAAACCTTAATATTCGATATTTGGAAGGAATAACCCTGTCAATGCAACATGTTCAGTCACATCTCAGGACTCAGTGTACCTGAAGGTGAACATTCTTCTCAAAGCTGACCAACAGTGACTGTGCTTACCCTGAAGATAAAACGATTCCTGGCTGAAACATTGACCTGATTCATTCTATTAGATAAACTGACCACGTATTCTGTCCATATGAGTACCTCCTAACTAAGTACATTAGATAATGGCAAGGTATTGCTTAACCTCCAAGACATCCAGATACTGGTCTGGTGATTGACAAGCCAATAGCACATCAAGGGGCTTATATTTTAAGGGGGATAAATGACAGAGTCATTCTCCAGAGAAAACTGTGAACATTAATCCACCTCTTTCACAGAAGAGGAAGAGGCATGTTTTATTGATATATGACAGGCCATGATTTTGATAATACAGTCTCTCTCTCTCTCTCTCTCTCTCTCTCTCTCTCTCTCTCTCTCTCTCTCTCTCTCTCTCTCATGCACACACACACACCTTCTTCATCTCTTACCGAGTTCATATAAATAACTCTGTTGCTGGAATTATTGCTGATCAAAGCAATCATACATTCACATGGAGGGACCCAAGCTCCAGCCGCATATGTAGCACAGGATGGCCTTGTTGGGCATCAATGGGAGGAGAAGCCCTTGGTCCTGTGAAGGCTTGATGCCCCAGTGTAGTGGAATTTGAGTGCAGAGAGGTGGGAGTGGGTGGGTGGGTGGGGAACACTCTCATAGAAACAGGGGAAACGGGAGACAGAATAGGGGGGTTACAGAGGGGAAACCAGGAAAGGGGATAACATTTGAAATGTAAATAAATAAAATATCCAATAAAAAATAAACAAAAAAAGAAGATTAAATTCTGAGGTTTACTATCCAAACTATGCAATGTTACTTTCTTGCTCTTTTAAAACTAACTCCACTATTGTAAGATTTTTGAGCCTTGTTATGATTCGTACGTGTTTTTTCATGATAATCCTAAAGTGTCAAAATACCTCTAAGGCTAATTCCTCGGTTCACTGAAAATCAGATATTTTTATATTTAACAAGAGGCTTTCAGCACAACAAGGTGAATCTGATAGGAACAGTCAAAATGCATTCTCTGCAATGTGTGAATGACCTGCTGTAGAAACCAGTCAGTGTAGGGAAGCATACCTCTGCTGATAGGAAGATGAAATCTAAAATGCTTGCAGAACTACTTGTTCTCAAAAGTGTTCACCCTACCACATAGATTCAGTCATCCTAATTTTTTTCTGGTTTCTTGACTTTGGATTAATTAAAGTTGTTACTAAAATGAGATAAACTCCTTTACAAATGCAATTGCTGATAACTTGCTGTACAGACTGAGAACAGTTCAATTTTATCAATTTCCTCAGATTACAATTTATTCTAAGATAGATGCAACCTGGTGAAATGTAAATACAAATGATTGTTTCTAATGTGAAGACTTCCCAAGATTTTCATGCATGAGTACATATTTATCTAATTTACACCCCTCCCCTTTCCCCTGTGCCTCCACAAATGTTTTCCTACTCATTCTCAAGGTACACAAACCATATTGTTCTGTACACACGCAAACGTATGTGCACACACACACACACACACACAGAGAGAGAGAGAGAGAGAGAGAGAGAGAGAGAGAGACCTGTTGACCCACCTATTAATTCCACAAACTTCATCAGATAAGTTCTCAGCTTTTCCTCATTATTTTCTGACTCAGAATTTTGAGCTTTCTCATGTCCCTCTCCGCTGGTGGGCTTTGTAAATTCTACAATCCTTTCACTGGCCCCCACCGCCACACTTGTACCCTTATTTAATACAGTCCATGACTGTGAGCCCTGTTCATTCAGGAAGGAATTAAAATAGGTTTGTAAATAGGATCCATCATCCTCACAAATGGATTGTGTTCGGACTTTAGATGGCAGGACTTTGTGCTCGGTATTGTGTAAAAGTAGTTTTTCAGAAAAATACTTATTTCAAAGTTAAGCCAGTTAAAATCATCACACATGCAAAGATCATACCAACTTTCTTGAAGGATATTCTACCATTAAGTAACAGCAAATTTGACATGCAGTCATCTTTAAAAAAATAAACAAACTAAACTAAATTTTTATGTTTTATCATTCTCAGTCAGGGAAAAAAAATACTGGCAATTAATTCCGTCCTCTCCCCAGTCTCTTTGTCTTGAGAGACATAAAAATATACAAACACTGTCAAACCCAACCATGAATCCTAAGGAGACATATCATTTCACCACCTGATTCCCAAATTAGATATCCTTTTATTTGACTAAATGGCAAAACATGAAACATGAAAAATGTTATTTTGAATCTTTCTTCTTTTTTTTCCTTCATAGTGTCTAGATTGTTGTTTTTAATCAGTTACCTGAAATAGGAGCATACTGTCTACCTATTCCTTAAAATACAGACAGTTAAAGAGTTTGTTTTTGCCCCTGTCCCTAGTCAGCACTGAAACCCAGTCTCAAATGGGAAGGAGGAAAATGAGCATGTGCACATGCAGGCACCACCGCAGATGCTGGGGAGGTTTCCTTCCTATTTTATTTTTCCTAGTTTGCTGAAGCTAAAGATTCCATTTTCTTTCTCAACATCTATCCTTCCTCCTTCCATCCTTTATTTTTAGCTGAGGTACCATAAAGTATACTTTTTGTCCAATTTTATGCAGCACTTCTAAGCGCTGGAGGGTTGTCAGTTCTTATTATCTGTATGAGCCTGGAGTTACTGGTTGTGTACCATCTTACCACTAGGAGTGGAGATCAGGAGCATTTTTCTCATCACAGAGCCTGTTCAGAAATCTGAGTTTATGTTCATGATGATTTAAATAGCTTTCCCCTGGAACTGTGCGCTTGCACTGCTTGGGGGCAGAGAGCAGCGTGCTGTACTGACACTGAGAGAAGTTGTATAACTAGCCCATGTCAAGTACTTGCTAAAGGGAATACTCAAGGCTACTGTTCTGAGTGCCTTTCTCCTAACCCTGTGACTTCCCACACACTATTGGATTGCTCCTTTCTTTATAAGTACATGCTTTTTGGCCTTTGAAAATAGATCATTTGGAAGAAACAGACAAACAGACCTCTTTAGTTTTGAACATAAAGAATGAGAGTTTTTACTCCTAGTTCAAACACCTATTTCAGCTACATAACTGATCCAAGTCTTACCTCCAACAGTGGCCCCTCTTTGGTAAGACAATAGTCAGGTCTACTTCTCTGCGTTGTTGTAACAAAGAATGTAGCAAGCAAAAATGGTTTCTTAAAATCTATTTCAAAAAAGATACATTATGATGACCCATTGTATTAGCAGTGATAAAAGTGATCTATGGTATTTTAAATTTATTATTGAAAGTCTGACCCAATATTGTTGCTATGGCAAATAGACAATCTCAACAGTAAATCTGTAACCCACTTGTAATCAATATTTTCTTCTTGATTTGCCAAGAAGAATTTTCTCTAGTTCATTAAAACCTAGGTGAAGCCATTTGGGCACCTGCCTTGGACCCTGGTTTTTAATCTGTGAAGTGTTTTTTATAAGCACTGCATGTCATGTCATGCTTTCAGTCACGTTTGTAGAGTCCTGAGATATGGATACTTTAAGCTCCAGTTACTTCATTTCCAAAATCAGTCTCAGTCAATGAATTTCTTCTCTTCATTGAGAAAACCTGAAAGCGGCCTGTGTGTGTGAAGCCCATCCTTCCTAGGATGTGGGGTAGACTTTATACATCTGACTACCACTTGATGCAGAATTCAAAGGGAGGAAGAACCAATACTTACTTGATAAAGGAAACATTGATTTTTCTTTTCCAAACCTCTTACAATAAAACTAACTTGTTTTTCTCCTGCCCTACGACATCACTGCTGGCTTAAAGGCCTTTATAGATTTTTTTTTTTTCATAACAACCATCGCCTCTTTTATGGTCAAAATGCCATCTTGCCTCATCTTTGAGAATAAATAGTTCCTACTTTCATTCTGTGATCTTTTATCTTGCTTGCCTTTTATCAACCTGCCTCTGCCACCTGCCATCAAAGTCATCTGATCACAGTCTTCCCACGTTGGGTCATACTGTTTTTCATTGTGTTGATGCTTTTAATCTCAGAGTTCACTTTCTGACAACCACAGGCTACTCACTTGGATATTTGTAATGCAGCTGCTTCTCCACATTAACACATTAACATGGCTTCCATTCTTTCTTTAAATGGGCACATAATTTATAATAAAATATTTTATGATTCTTCACATCATCATTTTACAAAGTCTCCCTCCTGTCTCAGGCGATGAATAATTCTAAGAGTTGATGAATGGTTATGTTATTCATTTATTCAATGCTTTGTACTTTGTACAATGTTTTCAAATAGATTAATTTGTTTTATCTCAGTTGCATCCTGAGGCACATCGCACAGGTATTTTTTTAAATGAATTTTAGTGTTTTTTTTAAAGATAAAGAAATTATGACTCAGGGGGTTACACAGCTTCCTGGGGCTCTCCATAGTAATAGTCACGACTGACATTAAAGTCCATGTTTTCTGACTTTTTACCCTCTATGATTTGTATTAAACTAGTCACTGCATATCCCTATTGCAAGGTACATGCTTTAAAAATTTGAATATCGTGATCATTGGGACCGATTCTCAATGCTATAACTTCCAATCCAAAGTATTTCTCAAATACTAATTTGTCAGGAAGCATAGTGAAATGAAAAAATTTATAATCAGAAAACTCAAATTTGTATATATTTCCTTAATTAGCCACTGTGTTATCTTAAGAACCAGCCAATGAAAAGGCTAATAGTTCCTATAGTAATGATTTGCTTGTAGTAAATAAGGTACAACCACAGCTAAGAGCTAAGAATTAGGAAGCAGTAGCTATTTGCATGATGTACTCCTTCTCTTTAGATAAATGTAGGGAATTTTTTTTTTTTTTTTTTTTTTTTTTTGCATCTGGCCATTTGTTTTGAGTTCTAAGCTCTATCACCATCCATTCTGCAAACATGCTCTCATATCCAACTGGCTACTATTTTATTCCCATTATATTTCTCTCTTACTCTCTTAAGTATCTCTGTATAAATGCTATACCAGCAAGACTGAGAGGGGATTGTGAGGTGTCTCATACGGCACCTTAATTTCAAGATGTAAAATCTTGTCCCAAGGCAGACTAAGGGCTTAAGAGTGAGGTGTATAATGGGTTTGGATTTCAGACCCAGCCTGACTCAGAAGTATGTGCATTTCAAAAGGAAAACATTTTAGTATAGAAACAAATCTTAGAATCAGAGGAAGACATTCCAGAAAAAGATTCTTGATAGACAGAAGAGAAATTAAGTCAAATACTATAGATCATCCTGAGCTATTTCAAGTTAAAGCAGTAGCCTGTCTCATAGAAGTCCAGATTTTTCTCACTTATCTTAGAACATGAATGAGGAAACGTAATCTAGAATGTGGAACAAGTCCAAAGAAAAATCAACATCAGCAGCATGCCCCATAGACTGTGTTATATCTCTTCCTCTCTCTTTAATCCTCCTATTTTTTCTTACTTTTGACCTCTTTTTGCTGGACCATAACCAGATTTCATTTTCAAATATGAATACAGGTAACAATGGATTTTAGTTGTAGACTCTCAAATTTAGATGGCGCGTCACTCACTGAAACCTTTATTTCATCATTTTCTTTCAGATTTATTTGACTATGAGCTACAGAAGGAAATAATTTACATAAAAATTACATACAAATATATACATACATACATGCATATGACTACACATACATGTGAATGTGTACACTTAAAACTTTCAGTTGACATTTAACTAAGTTACATGCATACTAATTTATGCTTTGCTATGCTCCATTTGGTTCTCTTAAAGCTAGTTACCAATAATTTGACTTACTGTCATTTTTAATAAGTTAAAAGGCACAGTTTAAAAATATAGTTGCCTAAATTAAGACAAAAAGATGTTCATTTTCATGTAAATAATTTTATTTCTAAACTACAGATTATTAAAAGATAGACTCTTTCTCTTTTGTATAGTTTTTTCTAGTACTAAGCTTTTAAAATACATTTTGTCTGAAAATGTTCATGTGTCAATCAAAAGACAAGATTAAAATATAAAGGCCATGCTAAGCCATATATAATTTTAATTATCAACCTACCAAGATCAGGGTACAGTACTGCCAAAGAAAATACTAATGTATTTGTGATCTAGGAGGTAAGTTGCTAGAATAACAGAAATAGTAAGTATGGTAATTTATAATTACTGGGCTGCCTTTACTTAGGATTCATCTCACTCACCCCGCAGAACTGAGTCTGGCTCAGACTAAGAATCTATGCACACTTATCATCAGTGGCTCAGATGGAAAGGAGATTAAATGTATGTGTTATTCAACATCATAACAAAGAAACCCAGGACAGTAAGACTTCAAATTCTGAGGTAAATGCTGAATAATGACCTCCTTTGTTGTCTCATGTGACAGGTCAATTCTTCTAGAAAAATTTATAACTAAAGTCATTATAAACTTTAGCAGCTTCTTTTATTTCAATATGTGCATGCTTTATAAAATGCATGGAAAAAAACCAGATATCCCTCAACTTTCCTGTTTAACTAGCCTGTATGCATACCCTTACTTACTACTTTTCTATCTTTAAACCACTAAAAAGTGTGCTGGCCAGTCACCTATACACCATCAATTATACTCTTCTACCTTCAGTAAAAACAAATCATTGTAAATTTGGTCTAATGAGCTCTAGGCACACTAAGATCATAATATGGTGTTGCTATAAAGGATAAATTTGCCTTTTCTGAACTGGGAAAATCTACAGACAGTGGTGGTTCTCAGTCTCAAAGACATGACTCTCTGAAGGATAGATGGACTACCCAGGGGTCCAGAGATGCTCTTATCTAATCAATGGCAAAGCTCACGCAGCAATAAGGAGAAAAATAACTAAGCACTCCATTGATACGTAGTCCCATTTTCTTCTTCTTTCTGTACAATATGTGCACAGAATTGCCAACCTGCACATATCTTGTCTCTACTGAAGTGGCAAACACCCCCCAAAAGAACAACAAAACTCTTCTGAGAGAGCTTTCATATTAAACTATTCATAGTATTTGAAACTGAAAAATATACCCTACATGTCTACAAAATCTGACCCAAGTTACTTCCAGGCATTTTGTCACCAGATTGAAAGCAAGAAAAACAAATTTAAAACACAAATAAATGCCTTGCAACTGTATAGCCTAATGTGTGGTGATGGTAGTTTCTTACAGTGCTATTTCAGCCAAAAAACAAACAAACAAACAAACAAACAAAAACACCACAGTGAAAGATACAAAATCTTAAGCCATTTTATCACTTTATGTTAAATATGTTCATAGCATCAATGTTGACATCTCCACTAAAACCTGTCTTTTTAAAACCTTTCCCCTCTCCTGAGCTTTTAAATAACTCTACTAATCTCTGTTGTGAAATGTTTTAAATGTGTGTTTTTAAAATTATATGTATGTGAGTGTGTGTCAGAAAAGGATATGTTCATCTGAGTGCAGGTGCTTACTGACCCAAGAGGCATCAGATCCCCGTAGCTGGTTGACCTTGCTGATCTAGATATTGGAGACCAAACTCAGGTCCTCTGTAAGAACGCCATATACCCTTAACCACTAAACCATTTCTCTTTCCAGACCCAGTATCTTACATTTTTAAAATTTGATTATGAATTTAATTAGAAATGTCAGTTTCAAAGTTTTCAATTTAATTTAAAAATTTTAGCAGCAATCCAAGTTATTTAATACTAGTAAAACAAATAACTTGTAACTCCTGAGTGTCCCCAGAGCAGTCTCTAGTGTGGGTACTTCCTTGAGGTGATATGTTTTGATCCCTGAATTATGTCACAATTTGTTGACCAGTGTGAAATTTTGTGCAGAAATGTGCTAATGGAGTGTGAACCTGCTTCACACCTATATTCCATATGTTTATAAAAATATCTTATGTTCCAGTTATGCTGAACAGAATGATAAAATACTTATTAATAATCATCTGCTAAGAAATATTAAAAGCACATAATGCATTCTTCCTTCATGTCGCCTCACCTAAAATGCAAGAAAATGAAATCCAGAGCTATGCCATCTTAGCATACACAGCATCACCAAATTTAACTTTTCTTGTTTTTATACCCCAAAGTCCTCTCATTATTCATGGGATTCTATCAATATTTTTTAGATGGCAATGAAAAATCATATTAAATCTTTGTTCAAGGTTTTTTGTTAATATTTTTTTTAAAAAGACGTCCTTCTAGCTTAATCTCTGTCTTATAAGCCAACAGCACTCCACCCCTCTCTTTCTAAAAAAGAACAAAGAAATAATTTTTCTTTTTAAGGTTCAGCCACTGTAACCTCTGTATTTTGGGAAAGCAGGCTCTCTATTCTGTAAGGGGAATCTTACACAAAAGTACCTGATTCAGAGTTATATCTTGTTTTGTAAAGCAATTCAATGATGTGTTAAACGGATTTACTTGATGCCATCATCCTTACTTCTCCAGTTCTCCATTCCTCTTCAGGCTCCCCCAGTCTTTTCCTTTTCCTCCTTCCTTCTTTTCTTTCTTCCTTCTTTTCCTTCTTTTTTTTCTTCATTTTTTATATTCATTTCCTCCCCCCCTATTTTTTTGATACCAAAGATTGAATTCATGTCATGAGTGTTATGAGACTTAGCAAGCTTTCTGACTCTAAGGGTATTTATTGTAAGAAACTATTGGCAAGGGCTAACTCCTCCACATTTGGAAATAGGGAAGCTCTTTCTGGAGCCATATTTTAGATATGTGACAAGCATTTTCTAAAATTGACCAATAATTAGTGAACATAATTTCCCCTTCCACATACAAATACAACTTAGACAACATTATAGGGCTTTATCATTCTGACATACAAATAAGTATTGGTATGGAGAGTGAATTTCAGATTGAACTCGAGTTTCATGACTTCTTGATCCATTTTATCACATTAGGTACTATTACATTTTATTAGATTGTTATAATCAAGAACATCAGTACAACCTAAATCTTAGTTCAAATTTTGTATGCAGATTGTTAACTTAGCTGCATTTCTTAAACAAAAAAAAATGTTTACCTTGAATCTATACAACTGTACTTTTGGTCAATTATTCTAGAACAAGGAACCTCAGCACATAGTAAAGGAAGAAGAGTGAGTGAAGATGCTGGGTGGTGGTGGCGCACGCCTTTAATCCCAGCACTTGGGAGGCAGAGGCAGGCAGATTTCTGAATTCAAGGCCAGCCTGGTCTGCAGAGTGAGTTCCAGGACAGCCAGAACTACACAGAGAAACCCTGTCTCGAAAAACAAAAAAATAAACAAAAAAAAAGGAAATAAAATGTCTTTTAAAAACAAAGAGTGAAGATGATGTCCTTAAACTGTACAGTATTAATATCCATAGGGAAAACTTACTTAGTCAGTTGATATAAATGTATCACACACACACACACACACACACACACACACACACACACACACACACACAGTCTTGCTTGGGGTTACTATTATCATAATGAAACACCATGACCAAAAGCAAAATGAGGAGGAAAGGATTTATTTAACTTACACTTCCACATCATAGTCCATCAATGAAGGAAGTTAGGACAAGAACTCAAGAAAGACTGAAATCAGGAGGTAGGAGATAACACAGAGACTATAGATGAGTACTGCTTACTGGCTTGCTCATCCTTGTTCAGAATGCTTTTGTATAAAACCTAGGACCACCAGCCCAGGGACAGCACAACTCAAATGAGATGGATGCTCCCCGATCAATTGCCAATTAATAAAATGCCCTACAGACAGATCCTATGGGGGCATTTTCTCAACTGAGATTCCCTCATTTCAGATAACTCTAGCTTATGTCAAGATGACATAAAACTTGAATATAGAGAGAGATATTATATTACAGAATATTATAGAATATTCTACTATAAAATATTCTCTGTAAGAAAATGGATATCTCCAGTCAATATCTCACTTTAAGAATGTATCGTATGCTCACTTTTCAGATGAACATAAAGAAACATGAAGAACTGAAAGAACTTTTCCAAGCAAACCCACTAATTAATTAATAGAGAAATAAATTATACTTTGTTATATTTGTGGCCTCAACCTAAAGCTACAGCAGCTGACTAAAGTCTTAGGAGTTTGATGGTCTCTAGGACATGCTCTATTCATAACCAACGGTCCCCCTCATATTCAGTTATTTTCTTAGAATATTCAAACAATCACTTAAACGTTAAGATTTTATAGCCTCTGAGAACTGTGATGGGTCAGCTGATAGAGGAGTGTGTGCAGAGCCAGCCGCCAACCCCAAGTTCAATCCCTTGAACTATACTAAGAAAAAACAACTCCCAAAGGTTGTCTTCTGACACACACATGTTTATGTCTATATTTCTATATACACAACACACAAATACACACACATAGTCAAAATACTTTTAAGGGAAATTTAAAGATTTCACAGTTGATTAAGAAAAATGAGAATAATATATTAAAATGAAAGAGTAGTACTTTGAGATAAAAAGCATCGCATAAAATTTTAATTCCTAGATTAAAGAAAATATTTGAGTCTCCTTCAGTTCTCTATGAATTGCCTACCCTTGAGAATCTATGGCATTGCTCATTAAGTTGAATTTTCTAAATCAAAGAGGAAAAGATTATATATATATATATATATATATATATATATATATATATATATATATATACAGAGATAACCAGAAATAAAATTCAGTGATGTCAGAATATGCACATCAAATTTTCTAATAACTGACCTTACTATTTGATTCCCAAATTGATTTTCTTATATGATTCTTAGAAATATCTTGTGTTTATCTTAATGCCAGTGTCTTGCTCCAGTGGGTTCAAGGACTCTGGGGACATAGAAGTGGCATCAGCATAATGAAGGAAATGACAACCAGCACTCTAAAGGAGATGGCCCCAAAGAGCTCAAGCCTCTCTGTATTTATTTCATTTCAAAGACATAAAGCATACAAGTTCAGTTTTATTTCTGCAATCATCTTCCAAGAAACTCAACAATAATTCTCAGAAAGTTTTTCCCATAAGTATCTTTCTCATCCACTTTATTTTCTCTAGGCAGATATTTAACCTTGTGGCCTCAAAATAAAACACATCTCTTTGGGCATTGTGATTAGCATACAGTATCTTAAACACCTACATAGCAGCCCACACAACAACTTTTACAAGTTTTATCTAAATCTATTCTGACAGTAACCATATTTCTGCCCTGCAAAACTATAGCCAATATGAGATTTAATCTGTTGGTACAAGAGCTGGTTGACTCTTGGTGAGCCCCTCTTGTTTTTTGAATGTTGACACCTATAAAGATGTGTTCCTTGTTCCTGAAGGAATATCTTCATGTTTTGTGTACTCACTAACTTCCCTAATCTATTCTTGCAAGGGCTGCATTCTGAGTCAGAGTGTATTATGTACTTTTATGGGAATATTTTTTGAGAATGTGTATTTTTGAGCATATACCATCTCATTATTTCTGTCTCTTACTATCTGAGTCTCCGTGTCACTTACTAGATCATTCAGCTCTACCCTACTTCTCTATGTGATGTTTTACCTTATTATATAACCTGAAATATAATTTGATGACCATTTCATGATAGCAGAACTCATTCCACAACATGCACATGTATATTTCATTATCACAAAGTGTAAAATCTATCCTTTGACACTTCTGCAAAGTGCTTCTATTTGATTTTCAATACACCCTTGCCAAGACACCACCAGGCTCATGGCTAGCAGTAGACCTTTAGTAGAGTACCATACTGACAGTTCTGTAGAAAATACAGGACAAATAACTCAACATTTTCTCTCATTTTCGGAGATGCAGCATCTCTTGATAAGCAATGTCTCAGTTCATTCTATCTCATCCAATTCTCTCACAAAGAAATATGTGACTTTCAGTAGTTAAATATGAGTCTTTGAGGATCACCTTGATATAGAAATGGTTTAATCTAAATTTTCCACTTGTCTTTTCCATTATTCCAGTTATATAAAATTAAAGTCTTTAAGACAGCATACTGCTATGCTGTATTTGTTGCTTCACATTGCAGTGATAAAATACCATGACCCAAACCAACTTACAAAAGACTCAGTTTTTACTTATAGTTCTAGGAAAAGAATTCATAATGACGAAGACAAGCATAGCCAGCACAAGAAGCTAGGTGATCATATTTTATTGGCACATTAAGAAATGGAGAGAGAACTGAAAGTGAGATGAAGCTAAAAACTCTCAAACCCTGTCCCCACCCATGAAGTACTTCCTTCAGGAAGGCTGCATGTCTCAAAGGTCCTATAACTTTCATAAACTGTACCACCACAGGGAACCAAATGTTTAAATACATGAAACTCTAAAGGATGATTCTCATTCAACCAACCACAGACATACTAAGGTATATATAGAATTTCATACAGAAGATGTTATATGATAGCAAGGCCAACAAGTATAACACCTAGCCCCTAGATATCATCATTGTTTATTTATTTTAACACTATCATGTCCATGGAATTTATACCATGTCAGGAAAATCCATGATCATCTTCCTAGATATGTCTCAGATAACGAAGAACCTAGGCTAAGCAGTAAAAGTTTACATGAAAGGAAAGTTATGCCTTCTACCACATCTTAATTTTAATGTAAAAGCTAATCACACAATGGTTTTTCTAATCATTTTTATTATTCTTATTTTCTTTCTTTCTTTATTATACTATGATTAAGAAATCACAAGGATATTTAAGATTGCTGTTCATATATATATATATATATATATATATATATATATATATATATTTTCCTCCCCTGCTGGACTATGAAAATCTTGCTTGCTCATTTTTGCATCATAGAATTGCATTATGACTCTGATTATGTTATGTTATCTTGGTTATCTTTCAGATATTTTATTTTCTGTGATTTTGTTCTAACATTAAGAAGATCCATTTGAAATAACAAAAATAACACAGATTCCATTACACAAAGCAACTCCCTGTAGCTTGGCTGCTTATAACAACATGATCATGTCCTATCTGCTAAGTCAACACTGGCTCTGTGATATGGAGAAAGAGCCCACATACCAAAATCCAACCAGGCCTAAAGAACTCGGTATTTACATACAAATAGTATGTAGTCAAATGATAGATAACTAGAATGTAATAAAAAGCACAAGAAACAAACATTGTTTTATGTAATCTAAAAACACATAAATTTTTATACAAAGAAGTTGTTTTGATGTTGAACTGTAGAAGAAAATGCCTCCCCTGGAACAACGTATATCAGATATAATTCTATAAATGGAAAGGTGCAAATTCTGTTTATATGTTTTATCACTCAACTCCTTTAGTCAGACTCAGGGAGAAATTCTTATCTTTATTTTAAAAATGAATGATATAAAAAGTTGAATTTGGTATTTCTAGCACCAAATTGTGAACCTTGTAAAGAAAACACAAATCTATCACTTGCCCTAGCTTCTAAATCTAGGATTCTGTCCACTTAAGACTGTAGACAATAGGAAAATAAATTGGACTTATTTGAAAAAGTGATGATTTAGGGTAAAAGTAAAGAACTCTCACCCATATATTTATTTTTGGACATTACTACATCACTGAGTTAGAAGTTAAGTCTGTCACTCAGCTACATTGTGAGAATCAGCTATCCACAACTTTGAACTGAAGAGGGCAAATGACAGCTAATCAAGAGGATGTACAAAATCAATATAAGCCTGATGTATTGCCAGCAAATAACTTTAGATCTACAGCCAATGAACTTGCATGGCCTTGCTATAGCACCCTAGGAAGCAATAGCTATAGGAAGACAATTCCCTTTGCACAACACAGAAGAAATATGGCTTCTTTGAAATGGAGTAGAAGGTACATTATTGCTACCAATTTGGATTCAAAGACATTCATTCAAAAACCACTTTTCTACCTGTTATGTGACAGGCACTGGCTATGGATTGAACAGAAAAAAATTTAGTCACTGTCCTTGCTATGAATAGGTTTTTACTCTCAAGAGAAATCTGACAATTGTGAGATAGAGAGATGGAGGAATGGTGAAATTTTGCATGAGCTATTATGTGGCACACAAAGCATCCATTTAATTAGGCTGCTAAGGATAAAATATGTAGTCCAGAAAAGCGTTGTTGGATATGGTAACACTGAAAATTTATTTTCAGGGATTAATACTATTTTATGATGGAGAGAACATATGATGGAGAAGCTGCCAGGGTGGAAATAAAGGGAGCAAGATCTTTCATATAGATGAGTCAACAGATAAAGGATTACTAAAATCTCAAAGTAAGTTTTTGGAAACTTTGGGCATGAAATATTTGGGAAAGAGTCTGTAGCCTTTTTCTCTCTAGTCAGAAAATGTGGCATGAGTTGATGTACACCTTCCATATGGGAAAACATGATTGGGTTTAAAAATGAATTATTCAATTCTACATTATTTTCTCAAGTATTGAAGCAGATCTGAATTTCTCATATGCAATAATATCTCAAACATTACCATTCTCTCTCCTTTTTCAATCTGTTAGTAAGTATCATAGATGGTGACATTTCCAATATGAGTTTGGTACTGGGCTCAGCATCAGAAATATATTAGTCATTGTTGCCAAGAACCTTGCATCAAAAAAAAAAAAAGAAATAAATATGTGTAATCAGTAAATCAGCATAGCAAAGTTCAAAATTTTTCTGTGATAAATCATGAACAGGAAAGCACACTATGCTGTAGCAGTTTCAAGGCATGTGCAGAAAAGTCACGAGAAAATGTAGAAGTAAGACTGAGACTTATACCTCTATTTTTGTTCTTTTTCAAGAGATAAGGTATCACTCTTATCAAGGTTGGTTACAAGTTCCTGGACTCAAGAAACTTTTTGGCTTCATCTTCCTGAGTAGCACAGACTAAAGACATGTTCTACCTGCCTAGCTTCTAAACCAATACTTAACAATAGTTGGCTACCTATTTTCATCCAAAAGCAGAAGCTCACGGATGTATAATTCCATTCTGAATTTGAACTTATCCTAGCTCGCTCTTTGTTCTGACAAAATGTGAAGCAAAACCAACTTGGGGAGGAAATACTTTAGCACATCTCATAGGCTACAATCCATCAGAAAGAATAACACTGCAGGAGCTCAAGGCAGGAAATTAGAGGCAGGAACTAGAACAGAAACCACATAAGAATGTTCCTTACTGGATTTAATCCAGGCTCACATTCAGCTACTGTTCTTATACATCCCAGGTCTACCTGCTGAAGAATAGCACCAAACACAGTAGGCTCTTCTACACCAATTATAAATAAGAAAATGCCCCACATACATGTCCACAGGTCAACATGATGGAGGTTTCCTCTTTCCAGTTGTGTCACGTTGACAATCAAGAGTATCCATCACCAAGAACCTCCTTCCTCTACATATACCTCCATGGTTCAGAGAGAAGAACAGAAAGACCCTTGACAAAGGGCACAAAGTGTAACAAAAAGAGCTGGGACATTAATGTGCTATGACCTTGTGAAAGAATAGTTGGTCTCTGTAAAAGCACATAAAGAAATGATAGTGACAGGGGAAATCTATGTTATCACTGAGAGCCTAGGCTAGTCTGTTTTCTTCTTCCCCCTTTCCTCTGAAGCAGTCTTGATTTGCTTTCACTCTGGACTGATTGGTCTCAGGCTACCAAGGGATTCAGTGGCAAAGTTGCTGCCTCTTCAAGGGAAGAATCAGATAGCACAACATCTGTCTCATTGGATGACCCTCTTCTCATAATCTTCCTCTAAACTTATCGTCTTTCATGTGCTACTTAAGAATACGTATTTGATGTACTGATTGTGAGGAAAAATACTAGGACAAAAGAAAAGGAGATTTTAAAAGAATTAAAAAAGCCGATCTTCACAGCTATATATTAAAATTTAGACTAGTAATTTAGGGTCTGTTAGGACAAAAGCTTCAGTTGTAAAACTGAGTGGGTTCAGAGAAAACCTGGATAGATTGGCATCCTTCCTTCCAACAATCTTTCCAGCCTTTCTTTTGTTTACAATATTGTAGAAACACAATGACTTTATATGAAAGAAATGACATTGGCACATAAGTTGTCATTAGAAAATTCAATGTACTTTTTGCATTAATTATAGTCCCTTTAGATATAAAAGATATTACAAAGACAAGACAGGGCGCACAAACTGGAGTGGGCAATGCCCATTGATTCTCAGGATGTAAACTTCACAAAAAGAATGTCTACTACCAAATCACCCTTAACTCTCATCAAAACATCCAAGACTGAAAAAAATCAGCTATAGCAAGACACTTGAGAACATAAATCCCTTCTTTCCCTTCCTTGAGTTTGCATTGTGTTTTTCCAAGTTTCATAGGTTTCCAAATGTGGAAAGGGGGCATTATGGACATACAATCTGAAAGTTACACAGAAACAATTTAATACTGGATACCACGCTGGCCCCTCTGTGTAAGTGCATAAAACAGAAATCTCAAGTGAAATTTGAACTGAGAAGCAGAAATGTCAGAGATGCAATCATAAGAGTTTCAGTCATAGTTTGTTCTAATGACAAAGACCAGATTCAAAGAAACCATATCTCTTTGACTTAAGGTTGTTTCATCCAGATTAATGCATGATAAAAAAAAAAAAAAAAAAACTCCTAAGGTCTCATTGTTGTAAAATGTGTCTCACCTTTTTGTTTGGTGGAAAATGTAGGTCACTGGGCAAAGAGCTCTGAGGAATGTAATCCTCAAACTGCAGTAGCTTCTTCTCGTCAGAGATCATGCTCCTTTCTAGATGTAAGATGAAAAGAAATAAAATCATGATTCCTGATCTATGTGTGCCCATAGAGCACAAACATCCTGGATAACAAATAAGTACAATATAACTGAAAATGATTAAAAGTCAGGTTTGAACTACTATGGCAGAAACAGATAGTTTTGGAGACACCAAAAAAGGCTTCAAAGATGATGTTAAACTTGAACCTAGAGGAATAAGCTTTTGCTATTTTGCTATTTTGTGTGTGTGTGTGTGTGTGTGTGTGTGTGTGTGTGTGTATCTAGAGTTTAATCTGTAAGCTTTTTAATGCAAAAAAAATGAAGTGATGACAGAGAAAGCAGCCAGTTAGCTTACTTATTTCAAACAAGAAGCTACTATAAAACTGATGGTGGAAATTCCTGGGTGCACTCAGAAATCTGACAGTGTTTGATTCCTTTATCTCTGTTCACACATCCATGGAGTAAGAATGAGAAACGACTTCAGTGTGAGTGAATGGGGATTACAAAGATCTGTAGGGAATGGGTAGTAGCCTTCCCTGGGAGAAAAGAGGGATGTCAGACGGATTGATCTTTTAAAATGTATGTATGATCACATCACTCCCTGTTTAATAGCTGCCTACTCTTGAAACTGGAATAGCTCTCAGCTCTAAAGGGGCCACAGCATAGGTGCTGCCTGCTTCTCATATCCCCCACACACTGTTCTTTGCCTGTACTGTCTCCACAGTCTTCTGTCTGCTCTTCACAGCCCATTCTCTTATGCACTTGCTGTTTGTTCTCCAGGGAAAGCTCTACATCCTGATCTTCACTCAGCTGGTTCTTGTCACCTTTCAAGGCATGGTCAGTGTCACATGTTCAATGCTACCACCGCCATCATCCATGCATTATCAAGTCTTTAACAAGCTAGAGTGAATTGTGTGTGGTAATGTGAAGAACATCTTTGATCTGCCCATCTTCACATCTCAAATAGTTATCATCTCATTTGTGTAGCTATTCAATTATTCGCATTTCCGTGTGATTAAATTCCGTGAAATAAAACAGGAGGAGATTTTCAGTTTAGTGACATCTTTACCTTAAGAATTTGGAGGATCCTAGGTTTTCTAGTAGTTACCTGTTCCTGTTCCATTATATTACACATAAAGAAGATTTAGAAATAAAAGAATAGACCAAGAACATGTGTTTGATTTGCTTGTGGTTGAAATGTCATGTCCCTCTTAAGAAGTCATGCACAATGTTCTTGTGAGTGAGTCAGTAGATTACAGAACAATGAAATTACTTTGAAGTAGGGAAGGAGGCAAGTGACTCTGTGTTTTAGTTATTCAACCAATTGCAATGAAAAAATATCCTGACAAATGCAACTTAAAAGAAGCATTATTTTGAATAACAGTTCCAAAGGGATGTAGTTCGTCGTAACTGGGAAGACATGACAGCAGGCAGCAAAGGCATGAGGGCAGGAGAAGGATGCTGACTGGTCATAGTGAATGGACACTCAAAAAGCAGAGAACTGAGCTTGCTAGTGTTCAGTTTACTTTCTCCATGTTAATCAGGGGATGGTCCCATCCACAATTAAGATGTTGGGTTTTATCTTGTACCTCACTGGTACAAATCGGCATATTTATGCTCTAATTGTATTTTGAGAGAAAAGTTTCATTTTAACAGGAAGGGTGATATGTAGGAGGAGCTAAGGTGGGAGGAGTAAGGAGAAGAGGAGGAGTAAGAAGAGGAGGAGAAGAAGGAGAGGAGAAGCTAGGTGATGAAAGAGAGAAAGAGGGGGGAGACAGGGAGGCAGATGTTCATGTATCTCCACCAGTCAAAGATAGTTGATATATCTAGGTTGGGTAGCAGGTTACACCTCTGATTGAACAATACCAAACTTATAAAGCCTATGATTATCATTTTTTTTTAAAAAATGCATAAATGCAAAAAGGAAAAGGGGGCATGGGATAGGGATTTTCTAAGGGGGGGAGATGGGGAAAGGGGATGGCATCTGAAGTGTAAATAAAATATCTAATAAAAAATGAAAAAAAATAAAATACTAAGGAAAAAAAATAAAGGTAAAAAAGAAAAAAAAAAAGATGTTGGGTTTTACCAGTTAACGTAAGCAAGGTAATACCTCACAAAAGTGCTAAAATGCTAACTTCAGTCAAGATAATCCATTATCAGCAGGCCCAGAGTGCTGCCACCTAGGTACTTCTAAATACTAGTGGAAAATAATCACTCACCATCACCGTCACATCCAGCATCTCATGGGTATAATTGATTAAAGGAGGTTTGCTCCTCCTGCTTAGCCATATCTAGCCATGCGCTCAGATCTCCTCTATAATATACATGTAAGTCAATGGCTTTTTTTCAATATATTGTCACTAATATCATGTTTGAACGAACAAGTTATAATACAGCCAGCAAAGACACTGAATTCTTACAGATTTATGTCAACTTACTTTGTATAGCATTGCTTTTAATATAGAAACATTAAAATGCTATCATTTATAAGTTTTACATGATTATGCTAACTTCTCACTATATTTATGCAGTACTAAGATAACTGGCCCAAAACAGTTTTCCATATCTTAGTTAAATAAAATAAAACCTTTAACTTGTTTCATGGTGAAGACCGTGCTTGTTTAATTCAATACAGAATCTCTAGTAGACAATTACCAATCAAAAAAAACTGAGTCCTGTATATTTAATATACTAGTACCTACATCAAAAGTGTTAAAAGGAATCAGTTAAAATTTATTTTCATTATATATTTTACTTAAACTAATGTATCCAAATATTATCATTTAATATATAATAAATATTAAACTTTAATGCTGATTTAATTTTTTGAATGTCTGGCTTAAAAAAAAAAATATTACAATATATTTGATCCTATACTTTACCTTTCCTAAACGCCTCTCAGATCATTCCTGCCTTCCTATTTGCCTACGTTCATGGTTTTTTTCTTTTCTCACTCTTGGGAAAAAAAAAAAAGAAAAGGAAAAGGAAAAAGAAAAGAAAAAGAAAAAAATCAAAGCAATCAAACCTCCCAGACCTGAAATAGCATAACTAGAGGAAGCACACAAACCTGGAGTCTGTTCTGTGTTGGCTAACGACTCTTGAGGATGCTGCCTGCTCTGTAATGTGGTTGATATAATATAGGGTCATTCATTTAAGAAAACAGATTTTTCTCTTGCCAGCAGCTACACATTACAAATAGCTTCTTAGGGATCACAGTTGATATCCACTAGC
The DNA here is from genome assembly GCF_011762505.2 of Arvicanthis niloticus. Taxonomy (NCBI): domain Eukaryota; kingdom Metazoa; phylum Chordata; class Mammalia; order Rodentia; family Muridae; genus Arvicanthis; species Arvicanthis niloticus. The sequence continues at coordinate 57,358,214 of NC_047664.1, read as the reverse complement.
CTATCCACATGCTGGGGTTTAGGTCTGGCTTGAACTTGTGGGGGCCATCTGCATGCTATCACAGTCACTGTGAATTTCTATGTCCATCAGCCCTATTGAGTCTGGATGAAAGTGTTTCCTTGGAAACACCACCTCTGGCTTTGTATAATCTCACCACTTCCTCTTCAGCATAGACACTTCAGCCTACAGGAGACGGTTTCTGATAAGAGTCTGCCGTTTAGGGGTATGTCCTCCCAAGTCATCATTAGCACTGAGATTATTCAAATATTTTTACTTTAATAAAATACAATGGAATAGAACCTTAAATTATATTTCTTGATAATTTGCCCGCAATATAGGAGCTATTTAATATATTTAGCTAGTGATCCCCATATGAGGCAGTGAGAAGGTAGAAGAGATGCAAAGAAAAACTGACATAATTCATAGAAAGCATTCAAATTTGACCAAATAAATTACTGAATGAATGAAATAATTCGTAAGCCCTCCCTCTACAATTTCCTTTGCACAAAATGTCTTCTGTACAATTCACCATGTCAAAAATTTTCCATGATAAACATCACTTTCATTGTTCTTCAAATGTCCATCAGAGTCTTCCTGGAGGAAATCACTAAACAGAGGTTCAAAAGAGGTTATCCAGAAGAAACTACATTGTACAGAGGGCAATTCTAGTTAACAATAATATTTGAATGTTCTCCCCACAAAAAAAGTGGTATATGAGATGGTGGGTAAACTAAAGTCAGTGGGCACATGATACATAAGCTATAACTATAAGATAGCACCACCACGTCCTATATGCAGGACTGTCATCTGTGAGAGCAAAATTAAAAAATAAACTTTTCTTAGCTTCAATTTCTAAATCAGATGACTTTCAATATATGTATGTGATCATACATACAAAAAATAACAAGAGTAACTACAAGTTTGTTTTTTGTATCTTTTAAAGCATTTTAAGAGCATTATATTAACAAAGCATTAAATATAGTCATTGAAGATAATAAAGAAAGATCTAATTGTTAAAATCAAAAGTGAAAATTCTAATTTTAGAGTTTAGGTAGTCCCTTATTAGTGAAGGGAATTGGAACTACAAGTGAATATTATCCCTATGTAGATAGCCAAACTACATAATACATATGATGTCAATGGTTCTGAGATTCTTATGTCAACAGATTCAATAACAGACAGAAGAGGTGAACAAATCCATAGTAAGTAAATAGAATCAGTGATCAAAAACTTCTCCATTAAAATAGTCAAGGATTGAATGATTCAACTCAAAAGGTCTAACAAATATTTGTGTCTTAATGTTCCTTTAAAAAAAAATCTCTGTTAAACTGTTGTATGAAATATTAGGCTTTTTAATGGTATTTACACACACACACACACACACACAAATCATTTTAGTTTTCTCTCCATTATCCCTCTTCCACTTGATCCCTTCTTCTCTCTAAATAGCTACCTGTCTATTTTCATGTCAAATATATGTATGTGTGTAAGTGTATAAATATGCATAATGTATAAAATACAATGTGCTATGTCTGTATAATATATGTGTGTATACACATGAATTTTGGTTATTCTATTAGATAGTACATAATATTCTTGCTCTTTTTCTCCTCATACTTCTATAGCTTTTTCCTACTTTCTCCCTCTTTCTAATGATAATGCTTTTTCTTGTATATAATGTATTTTGGTCAATCCACCCACCCACTCCATCATCTACAATTCCTCCTCTATCCTCCCCACTATGGTTCCCTCCTATCTTTATGTGCTTTAGATCCATTTTGAACTGAGTTTTGTACAGAATAAGTGATAAGTTTCTAATTTAACTCTTCTATGGGTAGCTATTCTGTTTGACTAGCATGATTTGTTGAAGATGCTTTTCTTATACAATGTGTATTTTTGGTCTCTTTCTCAAAAATTAAGTAGCTGTAAGAGTGTGAACATGGAACATGCACTTAAATGCTGGCTACCAACAGAAGAAATAATATTCTTCTCTCATCATACCATAGCACTAGATATTAGCACTAGACTGATGAATGAAAAGAAAACAGATCCTGAAGGTCCCTGCTCTCTAAAGATCAACTCTTTATACTTCAAAGTGAGAAACTCCACAGAAAGCCAAGAGTACTTGAGAGAAAGTGGGTCTACTTCATAAGCAGAAAATGATTTTCATTGTAAATTATTTTTTGTAAAGTAAAAATCATATAAGCAGCTAAGTTCATAACAAACCAAGTTACCTTCAACAGATAGTATGGTCATGAAGATAGTGAGATGCATCTGACTCAACAGAATTTTTAAAGGAAGCTGCTGGGAAGGATAGACCATTGTTGATCTCTAGAAAGAAAAAAATCACAAAGGTGAGTTCCTAGAGTCCATCTATGAAATTTTACTGTCCCTCTTGGCAAAGAAATCCTCAGTGTTACCACAAACCTGAGAAGTTTGCTCAATTAAGCCTACACACATTGATAATTTTTGAGGTCATTAAAGGGTCAATTATAATGTGTACTTAACTTTGAGTCCTATTCAGCAGCAAAGGAGACTTTCTACACGTGTATCTTGAGAAAGAAGATATGTTATCTATAAAGTTTACAGGATTCTAGTTTTCAAGATCTTCTAACATTGTAAATTTATCCTAGAATGTGTTTAATGTGAATATGTTCCCATAGGAAACTTCCTCTACTGCAGAGTTGACAAATCAAGGTCTTTGAGCTTTTTACACTTGCAGAGAATTTTTAAAGGGACAAAGTGAAGACAGAGAAAATAAATCTGAATAGAATTAAACCCATTTTTAAAAAATGATGTCATACCATATAGTTGTTAGGAAAATTATGTTTAGAAAGTAAACAGAGACCTCAAGAAGACTAAGATATTAATCCAAACTTTTACTGTTTAAATGACAAAAAGAATAGCCAAGTGAGAAGGAAATAGTTGATACATTGAAATTGAAAGTATACTTCTATACTATTGATTACTGGTGATCTAATAAAGTTCCTTGGCTTCATATACCTGCATTCACAAAATAAAAACAAAAAGAAATGAAAATATATTTATTAAGAGTAGTTAAGAATAATCTCTTTATGGTGACATTAGTGTGATAATATGTGATTTTTTATACCAGTGCTTTTTTTCTTTCCAATGAAATTATAATAAAATGATTCAATTCAAAAAGATATAAAAACTTGCGAATAATGATAATCTTAGTTTTCAATGGCACCTGTCATTTTATTATCACAGGTATAAAACCTTAAAGAGCTTTCTTAGAGAGAAGCAATGAGTCAGAGAGACATTACTTCCACTGCTGCCGACATGAGCTTGTTTCACTACTTTTATGTTTATGAACTAAAAGTTTATGTTTATTCAGTACTGCTACTTATCATGTAAGTAGGGAGAAACCAATGTGAGTTTGAAAACATCTTTTTACTGAAGACAAAATTACAGTTATTTATAACTCAATACTGAAAAGTACTTGTCTGCTTTTGAGTTCAGATTATTGAAATCTTAAGTTCAATTGTCTCCAATGCCCTTAGCATACTTTACTTAATTCTCACAGCATGAATAAAGAAAATAAAAATGTTAATTGAATTTAACATTGTTCATTGTGGATCTGGAATCCTATCATAAATTTCCCAAGTACTGCCAAAATAAATTGTCTCTTTACCAAAGAAAGAATATGTGCTTAAAGATTACGGTGCAATTGAATCTAAAGCATCTTAAGTGCCTTCTAGGCACTGATCCCTGGCTAGGTAATGGAATACATAGTTGCCCTCGAGAACACCACTGATCAGGGATAAGCATGCAGTTCTGTGTTCTCCTTTGGAAATAATGACGTTTTTTAGCTAAAAGCTGGCTGAATAGAAGGTTTCTAATAAAGAAATTTCTCTAAAAGTCAGACTCTAAATAAAATGCACATTAAAGTCTTGCTTGATACTCCATTCTGTGGAGAAGTCACAACCTCCAGCTAGTTTTAACCCAGGCTTGCTGATTTTCAAATTTTCTTTCCTTGGGAAATTCTTATGACTGAATTTCTATACAGCTTGTATCACTGAGGAATGAGAATGGTCTGAGTAACTGAGCAAGGGGATTTCATTATGTTCAAACTTCCTTAAGCCATCAGGTTTTTTTTTTTCTTTCTTTCTTTCTTTCTTTCTTTCTTTCTTTCTTTCTTTCTTTCTTTTGAGTTTTCAATATTATTTTATTTATTTATTTTTATTTATTAATTTCCATCCCATTCCTTCCCCCTCCTGGTAATACCCTCCCACATTCCTTCTCCTCCCCTTCTCTTCTGAGACACCCCTCCCAGGGTACATCCCTATCTGACACATCAAGTCTATGAATCTAGGCGCATCCTCTCCCACTGAAGCCAAACAAAGCAGCTCGGCTAGAACAAATCAAACAAACAGGCAACAGCTTTGGGGGTAGCCCCTGCTCCTGTTGTTCAGGACTCACATGAAGACCGAGCTGTACATTTGCTACATATGTGGAGGGAGACCAGTCAAGCCTGTGTATACTCTTTCCTTGGTGGATCAGTCTCTGAGAGCCTCAAACTTCAAAGTTAGTTGACTGTGGGTCTTCCTGTGAGTTCCTATAGGCAGGAACCCAGTACAGCAATAAAAACATCAACCCACCCACAAAACTTTTGCCCTAAAATATATCCTGTCTATAAGAAATGCAAGAACTGGGAATAGCAAAATAGAATGGACAACCAGTAACTGGACCAACTTGAGACCCATCCCATGGGCAAGCACCAATCCTTGACACTATTAATGATACTCTGTTATGCTTGCAGACAGGAGTTTAGCACAGTTATTCTTTGAGAGGCTCCACCCAACAGCTGACTCAGACTGATGTAGACACACACACAGCCAAATACTGGATGGAGCTTAAAGACTTATGGAACTAAACAGTGGATGGAGCTTGGGGACTGTTGTGAAAGAGTAAGGGAAAGGATTGCAGGTCCATCAGGTTTTCAATGGAACCATTATTACCCACTGTGGTTTCTCTTTAACTGGCCAAGTGCTTGCAAGTTATCTTGAGTAAGACAGAATGCTTACCACTCAGAGAAACAGTGCTGCATGTAATTCAGCAAACAAGACTTTATGGAGACTACATTTAAAAGGCAAGGCTTGACCTTCACCAGTCCTGCCTGACATTGTTTCCTTAGTAGAACTATCAGAAGAGGGAGAGAAAGGGATGCTCTCTAGATGTACGTTGAATTCCCTTCTGTTTAGTAAAAGAATTTCAGCAAATAATAACTTCAACGAACTTTGTAAGCAAATGAAAAACTTTGATTTTATTAATGATTTTTTTAAATCAAGGTTTGCCTTGGAGCACTGCCTTCTGAGACTCCTCACAATACAATCTAAAGACTGAAACTGTCCCTTTATTCACTATACCCTGTAATGACCGGATGTGACAATGTATCCTCGCAAAATGGCTTCATACAAAATATACCCTGGAGAGTTGTACTACATCACTGGTTAAAACTCCCATTGTAGACTCATAGTACTCACAAACATTATTTAATCGTAGTACTCAATGAAACATTATTGAATCTTTTGACTCTGTAATGTTTTATTATATGTTAAACAGACCAGGTGAAAGTGGATCACCAACAGATACATTACAACATTTCTACTCTCCCCAAATAACTCCTTCAAGAACAGATTCAGTTACTAGTCAAAACGAACCTTGTGAACACAACACACCTTTCCCAGATAGTTAGCTTTAAGTTAAGGAAATCATTCTTTCTGGACTGACTTAATCAGATAAGGCTTTAAATGGGAAAAAGCTTTGCATGGCAAATGCAAAGAGAAGCTGAATTTGTAGTTGTTTCCCTCTTCTTAATTCTCCCAATAGAATGCCTTTGAACAGAAAATAGCTTCAGCCCACAGCTACTTAGTACTCTCTTATGCCAATCCTACAGACTTTTGACTGGCTTAGCAACTAACTCTTCATCAGCACACAAACCAATTCTTTATAATGAATGTCTCTATGTCTGTGCTTTCTAGTTTATATTCTCTTCTCTCTCTCTCTGTCTCTGTCTCTCTGTCTCTCTCTTTCTGTCTGTCTCTCTCTGTGTCTCTCTGTCTCTCTGTCTCTCTCTCGCTCTTTCTGTGTGTATGGGTGTGTGTGTGTGTGTCTCTCACACACAAACATTTATCTATATCATCTATCTCTATTTATATTTATATATCTATATCTCTGTCTTTATCTCCATCATCAATATAATATTATTTCAGTTCTTTTTCTTTTAGCCAGTTTGACTAACAGATTCGTGTGGTTTGAATCTGAAATGCACTCCCCCACATACATGCATGTTTTATGCATTTGTTCCTCATCTTTCGGGTATATTCTGAGGGCTGTGGAGGGGAACCTTCAGAATTTGGGACTTTTATAGCAGAGTAACTCAGCAGAAGTGGGCTTTTGAAGCTTTCTCTGCTTCCTCTACAGCAATATGAACGATGAGTACAAACAGGTTCATGCTGCCATGGACTATTCTCCCTAGTCATTGTAATTTCTTACTGTGTTCCTTTAAACCCTTTTAAAACTTGGTAGGAATGCAGAGCAGAAAATGAGGTCAGAGAGATTTGTTCAAAGACTGCAAATTCAGCATATGATTTGAGAAATGAGAGGTAGAGAGGAGGGATGTAAAAACCCCAATGATCCTCTGATCCCCTAAAGCAGGCTAGGACAGGCTGGGGACACTGGCAAAAGCCCAAAGGCATTCCAGTGCCTGCAGGTTACATGTAACTCTTTATAATAGCAAAACTCTTAGCTCTAGATAGAGAGTTAAGATGCTAATGAGACATGCAATGCATTAAGTTGTTTGTATGACTGTCTGTACTAGAGCATGCCAGAAAACTATCATGCAAATGGGCCAGAAGCCCCTAAGATATAACAAAAAAGTCCTCATCCTCTGTATAGAATTGTTGGAGCTTCTAAGCTTTTCTTCCCCTCTCTGGCCCACAATCGTTATTACATTTTTGTTACCTTTGATCTTGTTCTTTTCCTTAAAGCATGGAAGGTATTTTTATTTCTAGATAAACATCATTTCTGTTGCATCTGAATTATAAAATCTTGGGAAAGTCTTTGCAAATCACAGGTTATAAATTAATCAGGAAATGGTTATTTCTTAAAACTTAAACAGTTTTATGTTACTTTCATTTATGTGTTTGATCAGTTTGTTGTTCACAGAAGAATATACTATAGTTGATTTTCATACATCTACAAATGAGTGGGAGAGAACCACCTAAGTGATCACATTGCATTGAGAGTCTTTGACTCATACTGAACTTATTTACAACTTTTTATCTCACTATCACTTATATTTTTCAAAATCTACTTTAATATGGGTTCTTAAATGCTTCAACCTCCCTCCTAACCCATGGACCAAAGGTAAAGGAGAAAGATGGTTAATAGGAAAAAGCAGTGTGGACCTCTTTAGTAGTTCTTTGTGGCAATTCCAATCTTCATTATCAGGATATCAGTGGTCTTGTCCAAATCAGCAAACAAAAATCAGAAGCGGCAGTCTAGTTCAATCCACAAACACCAAACATGAATCAGTAGGATAGGCTTCATCCAGAAGCAGAGGCTCCACTGAATTGGCACAACCCAGCAGAAGTGGCAGGAAGCAGCTGGAATACCAGGAAAAGTTCTTGGGTGTTTTTCTCTCTATGAAGTCATAGCAAGCAAAGACCAAATGAGTCTCCAAAGAAATCAGAAATCTCCACTTCACCACTCAGTTTTTAAACATTTACTTTTTGCTTTTTACTTTTTTTTTTTCAGTATGTCTTTAAACCTGAAAGAGTTTATGTGCACTGTATGTGTGCAGAAGCTCAGGGAAGCAAAAGTATATGTAAGACCCACCCTGGACCCTCTACTTAACAGGAGGTTGTGAGGTGACATGTTGAGAAATCCATCTGGGTCCTCTGCAAGAGCAGCAAGTGCTTTATTCTATATGCAATCTCTCCAGCCCCAACTATCATTAATTAAAAAAAAAAAACTATCTTCCTCTAGATTTTCACAACCTTTATCAAGTGCTGATTTCAAAATATTCCTGAATCATCTTTCTCTAAATATTATGATGAATTCTATTACTTCATTTATTCATGTAAAATTGCAACAACCTGTACTTATGTATCCATTTTAATGTATATTAAATTTAAGTTAATCTTCCAACCTGTTGTACATTTTTAAAGGTGCTTATCCCTGCAGTCACTACCTTGCATGGTTTTTAATATGAACTTAATAATCAACTATAACTCAAGGAGTAAAACATTCTCCTTAAATTTATTTAAGTAATATTAAATTTTCAAATCAATTTTCTGAAAATAACTGTCTGTATGATGTGCTCTTGCTTTCAAAAAATAATCTCAAAAAACAAAAATATAATAACACAAAATAAGTAAAAGAATTAATGAAAATGTCACACCTTCCCATTTTAGCTTATTAAAATTTAGAAATGGTAGTGAATAAAATTACTAATTTTAAGAAAATTAACCAAGAAATTGTTAGCCCTTACACTTTTTCCAATTACCTATTTCAATGAAGAATAAAATGTAATTGTGTGAATTACCTATATAACGTCAATATTCCATCCAGATTCTTTAAAGTATAGCAGCCTGCTGATCTCATTAAGAGCTAAAATACCAGAGCAGAATGCTTGGGGGAAATGTGACTTCAAAAGACTTGTGACTTGAGAAGTCTGAAATCTTGGATAACAGGTATCCCTTTGTCAGAAAGATGTGCTGAGCAAAGATGAAGTGGATCCTCTGAGTTTCATTATAAGAAACCATTTTCCAGGAAAAATTGAATTTAAAATGACTACCATTTGTAGTTCACCATATTCCTTGTCTTCCCCAAAATACAGCTAGAATGCTTAGAGAAACACAAAATAAAATTTGTAAAAAAAAAAAAAAAAAATCACAGTATGCCTTTTGAATCTCAGACCCTGAAAGTCCTACTAGAGCGAAGTTGACACTTAACCAATGAAAACTAGAAAAGGTAACACCGTTCCCAGCTAAAGCACTGACACATACCATGGTTACTCCCCCACCTATTCCTGTACATGAGCCATTCTGCAGCCCCTTTACACATCAGCTTCTTTTGCTACTCTTAAGTCATTATTCTCCTTTTCTTTTCTACAATATCTAACCAAAGCTGTACTACAGTATCTTAGGGAAGGAACAATAAAAACACATTCTAAAAAAAAAAAAAAATCCTCCTCATTTACAAGAAGAAACTAGGCATAGTGTAAGCAAAACTAAACCAAAAAGTGTGAAACTACAGGGTAAAATTTTTCTGTCCACTTATTAGATGCACTGAATAGAAGTACTTGTTGATGTAAAGCAATTTGGGGGTGGCAGGTGAAATTGTCATCTTGGAGGCTTACTGTTCAATAAGGTCACCCCTCTTCATTCTTTCTGAACTCTGGCTGGCTTGTCAACTCAGCTGTTGTGTCTCAAACTCCTCTCCATGCTGACTGATTAAAACTGGCTTCTCGTGGCTTCTCACTGAATTGCTCTGCTTAGAAAAACTGCCTCTGATTGAACAGAACTGAAAGAAATTCAACTGGACTCAACTGCATTCAACTGATCTGCACCAAACTACAGTGAACTGAACTCAATTGAACTCTACTGCATTGCCTAAGCTCAACTCAACTACACTCATGGCACTGCCCTTCACCTTGCTTCACTCTGTGCTGATGGTCTCAAGTAGCCACTTCTTCCTGTCCTAGTGTGAGTTAGGTATATGCTATCTCTGACTCATTCTTTCAAATCTTTCTCTAATTTGTCACTTTGTCCCCCAATTAAACATCAGTTTCAAACATGGCTGCTTCCTTCTACACACTAAATTGTTCAGAATTAAAAGTATGTACTAATGGAGTATCTGCATTCTAGTTACAGTGATTAAAGGTGCATCTGTATCCCAGCCAGAGGGATTAAAGTATGTGCTAAGGTCATGTCTCTATTCTAGCCAGATCATACAGACCTGAAAGGTCTTTGGATGTGATTCCTAGACAGAGCAGCCATATTGCTGGATTAAAATTTCTCCACATATTGCACAGCAGAAACTTCTCATTTCTATGAATTTTTCTCAAAACCGTAAAAATTTTTGTTGTAGAAATTAGAAGTGTAGGTGTCTGTTGAAAGGTAAAGGACACACTATGAAGGACACTTAATATATGTCTTTATCTCATGTAAGTTAATCTCAATATAAAGTTTGAAATGAGATTACAAAGTTTGAAATGAGAAATAAAAGACAGAGAGTGATAGAGAGAAAGTATCTAGGGTAGAGTGAAGACGATAAAGAGGAGAGACCATAGAAAGAGGAAAGCAACCATATGAAACTCTGTGTAAATGTTTAGCATTTCCTTTATATTTTATTTTAATTTAATCAATTCACATTTTAGCCGATCAAAATGTTTGGTGACTTATGTATCTTCATCTATACATTATATAACAGATTTCTATAATGTAGTTAAACTTGGATTACCAAAAATAATTTTTGCACTATACATTTTAAAATACATTAGCACCCCAGGCTAGAGATTCTCCTACTTCCCACATGCTTTCCAAAGCTCCTCTGCCAAGTACACTTGCTTTAATTGTTATCATATAACACTGAATATTTGTCATTGAAATGATCATATTTTCACCTTCACACAATACTCCATTTAACATTAGACTTGTTTCAGTTTACTGTTTGGAGGCTGTATCAATTCCACTATTTTCTCATGCCACCAGTGCATGTATGGCGTCTAGACACTTGAGTGGTGCCTTTGTGAATAGCTGTGGGGCTCCTGCCTTTTACCTACAGCTCTGCCTACATTTTCTGTAGCCATGATGTAATTGGATTTAAATACATCACCACACTCATATCTCCATATTTATTTCATTAGTATCTTTGTCTCTCTGCTTTCTCTAAATTTATTTTAATACATTTTATTTTATCTGCTATTATTTCACTATGAAACTATTTAATTTGATCTATTGTTTAGAGTATGAAAATAGTCAATCTGATTTATAATACTCTATTTAGAATAATGGATTATCTCATGGAACATGTATAAACAAAATAATAACTTATGCTTTTAACTTCTGCCTCCTTTTTCTATGCCTTATATTTTATTTCTGCTTATACTTCAGAATTTTTACTACCATTAGTAAGATATTTGGAGTAAGCAACTATGTAGTTATAGAAAAACTGAGGCCAATAGTATCTTTTTATCTACATATACTACCTGTTTCTTATATCTTTGTTTTGTCTTGTTTAACCATGTTTTCACGTGGAAGTGTGTTTTCTTTAGTTTTATAGCAATAAATAAATAAATAAATAAACACATGTATCTTCATGTGTACCTTCAACTTTTATTATTCAATTTAAAAATGCAAAAATTCAGCTTTTATGGCTTTAAATTTTAAATGTTTACTTTTCCTTTTAGCACCACAACTGTGTCATTCTAAGACATTCTTTGACCTCTGATGTTTATAACAAATTACTAATTTCTTATTTCTTCCTTTTATAGGGATTGGTTTCAAGATCTTTTCTGTTTCATCAGTTTTCAGGGATGATGGCATTAGTTGATTTTGTGTTTATGTATTTAACCTTTAATGCTCTCCCAGTCAATGCCTGATGCTTCGCCACCCAAACTCACATACATTTATATACATTATTTGCTAAAACATTCAGTTTCCCTAACAATGTATATTGATCACAGTACTCTATCAAATTAATTATAATGAAAAATATAACAGAATTTCCATTATTTTTAGCTAAAGACTTTTTATTTTATAATCATATATTTAAAATTCATCCTTTATACCAGACAGTTATCTTAAATCTATGAATTTTTTTAACTAGAAAAGCCCATAAACACTCATAAAAATATGAGAAAACCCTTTGCAAGCATAACACATAAGTTAATTTAAAATAAACAACCAAAAATCAGACTGATGAAGCATTAAAACACATTCACTTTTTAAATATAAAAACATCACATTCTATCAAGAAGTAAAGGAAAAATACTTTATATATTAAAAATCAACAGGGCTCTGACTAAATTCTGACTCTCAGCACTCATTTGATTCCCTTTACCTCGGATGCTGTGTTTCCAGAACTCCAACTGTTAAGTCACATGGTGATATAATTTGGAAATTCATTATGTTTCTTTAAATGGACAGCTCCTGATTGAGCATGTTTTTTGTTTGTTTCTCTGTTTGTTTGTTTAGACCTGAGGATGTAGACTCATTTTAAGTCCTTTCCAGGGGACCAGCTTCTCTGCAAGAAGCAATGAAATCCACTGATTCTACCCTGTTCCAGTCACCTGCTCTTCATTACCCTCCACCCTGTGGGAGGGATTGGAACACATGTTTTCCTCTAACACAGAAGAGGAAAGATAAAAGGGACAATTATTACCCCCTGATCTCATTTTTGGTGCTAGGTTCTCAATACAGATATGTCTGCTGCATATCCTCTCAGTAACACGGGAAGAAAGTTGCCCAATTGGGGCTCACTTAGACAGCTGGTAAGTGTCGATGCTAGTTTTAAACCCAAGTCTGACTCTACCCTAAAGCCTTTCCCAGTAGTGCTTAGAAACACCATCCACATTAAGTGAAAAAGTAACCAACACTAATTACATTTAATTATGTAATTAAGCCATTTAGCAAATAATTATAAATTGCTTCACAGAAAGAAGTGCCAGCAGTGTCTTCCTGCTTTAATTCTGAAGACATTTACATAAATCTTAATACTCTAAAATGTGTTCAGTGTGTGGGACACAAGACATTAACTACATGTTTTCTACAGTACGGAAGTGACTCTATATTGAGCATATGTAGATATTATCACTCTTATTTGTGTCCATTCACCCCATTAGATTTTAATTCACTTGCTTTTCAAACACAATTGAGTTTTATGTTACAACACTATTCCATCCTAGGAACAATGTTTTCAGGTACTCTAAAGAATGGATGAGCCCCCCTTCATTCCTGCTCCTTGTCAATCAGTAAACATGTTACATGCTGGAGGATGATTTATGATGTGGCTCAGTTTTTCCTATAAGTGGAGAAACTGGAAGGACCTTCTCCTGTAAAAGTAACTTTTCTTTGCCTGATGTAATTGTTGTCTTGGAGGCTTACTACTGCATAAGCTCACCCTTTCTGGTTCTTTCTGAACTCTGACTGGCTGGTTGAACTCAGCTGGTCTGGCTCAAACTCTTCTCCAAGTTGACTAATTCAATCTGGCTTCTCTTGGCTTTTCACTGAGTTGCTCTAATATTCTCAAACTAACTCCAGCAACTAACTCTGGCAATTTGTTCTAATGTTCTGGCTCCTTATTCTCTGGCTTCAGTCTCCTCTGCTGACCCACAGTGAACTGCCTGAACTCACTAACATACTCAACTCCACTGCAGTGCACCCACTGCACTGCTCTTAAAAAAGGTTCTCCTTTCTGTGCTGTTCTCATGAGAGTTGGGCATATCCTATCTCTAACTCATTCTGTCAAATCTTTCTCTGACGAGTCACTTTGTCTGCTCTTCAATTTGTTGTCACTTGCAAACATGGGTGCTTCCTTCTACAAACTAATATTTTTCATTAATTAATTTATGTATTCACTTTATATCCCCATAAGAGCCCCTCTTCTTCTCCTAGTTTCCTCTTATAATTTTCTCTCAGCCAGCCTCCTTCACCTCTGAGAAGGGGAAGGTCCCCCCACACTTGGTACCAACCAACGCTGGCACCTTAAGTCACTGCAGCACTAGGAAAATATCACTGAGGCCAGACAAGGCAGACCAGTTAGGAGAACAGGATTTGGAGGGAGGCAACAGATTCAGAGTAAGCCCCAGCTCCAGTTGTCATGGGACCTACATGAAGACTAGGCTGCATATCTGCTACATATGTGTGGGGGACTCTAGGTCCAGGCCCTCTATTTTTTGGTTGGTGGTTCGGTCTCTGGGAAACCCCAAAGGTACATGTTAGTTGATTCTGATGGTCTTCTTGTAGAGTCTTTATCCTCATTTGGTTCCTCAATCCTTCTCTGAACTCCACAGAACTTCTCAAGTTCCATGTTTGGCTATATTTGTTTCAGTCAGCTCCTGGGTAGAACCTCTCAGAAGAGTTATGCTATACTCTATCTGTGAATCCAGGATGACAGATACAAACATAGCCTGAGGCTTCAAGGTAGGTAGGTCTGCAATGTGTCGTTATTGATCCTCTGAGGACAGCTTGGCCCATCCCCCATCCCCACCCAAATTGGCAGGGGTTGCTACTGCATTCATTTATGTCCATCTCAAACAGGGCACTTTTGTATCCATAGGACAGCAGTGACAAATATAGCTGCCAACAGTGTCCTCACATGTTGTATCATTATGACAAGGCTTTGACAAACAATGAGGTATCAAAGTCTCATGTGTGTCCCTGTGAATCCACTTCCTATGGAGTCACAGTAGAAGCTGTTTCCTCCGTCTGACTGGCACATTCACCAAAGTGGAGTTCACAGTGGTCTCCAAGGAATCCTGGTGTAGAGTCACAGAAGTAAGCCCCAAGAACATACTGACATGTGGCACCATGTAGGCATGCTCGGGATCCACATTCATCAATTTCCAGCACACAGTTCACACAGAGTACTCTTGAGGACAGACACATAAGTGTCTTAGTCAGGGTTTCTATTCCTGCACAAAACATCATGACCAAGAAGCAAGTTGGGGAGGAGAAAGTTTATTCAGCTTACACTTCCACATTGATGTTCATCACCAAAGGAAGTCAGGACAGGAACTCAAGCAGGCCAGGAAGCAGGAGCTGATGCAGAGACCATGGAGGGATGTTAATTAGTGGCTTGCTTCACCTGGCTTGCTCAGCTTGCTTTCTTATAGAACCCAAGACACCAGCCCAGGGTTGGCACCATCCACAATGGTCCCTTCCAACCTTAATTACATATTGAGAAAATGTCATACAGCTGCATCTCATGGAGGAATTTCCTCAAGGAAGGCCCCTTTCTCTGTGATAACTCCAGCTTGTGTCAAGTTGATACACAAAACCAACCAGCACACACATGTATCTTCATATCGCATTGAGGAATACAGCCTCATTCACACAGGGATCAAAAACGTTTTCATCCACTTCCAAGTCACAATGCCTGCCTTAGTATCCAGGCACTGAGAAGCAGGAATAGCCATTAATTCCATCTTGGCACAGAGACCCATTGTGGTAAGGGCTGGAAGCACGCTCATTGTGATCTGTCTCACAAAACCTTCCAGCATATTCCAGCAAATATGGTCAGGGTGCCCAGGGTCTTTATGGCAGGTGCCTCCACGTGGGCAAGCAGTCCCTCTACAGGAATTAGTGGCAGCTTCACAGTTCACTGCTCTGTATTCAGAAGGACATTGGCACAGGAAGAACCTTTCTTTTGCAGTATTCACACCAGTGGCAATTCTGTGTCAGGGATTGAAGAAGCAAGGGCCTTTACCTTAGAGGTGTGTACTAAGGACATGCCTATACCTTTGTATGTGATTGCTTGCCACAGCAGGCATGTTGTGGAATTTAAATTACTCTACATTCTCCCCTCTGACAAATCTTCAGACAGTGGCTAGCAAATAAGAAAATCTAAAAACCACATGGCTTCTGAAATACATCACAGATAGGCAAGGTCAATTCTGACTTTAGCTTCTAGAAAAGGCAAGAGGTAAATGTACATACATATCACTGTGAATGTCTCCCAGGCTGCTGTTTTAATCATGAGATGGTGAAAATCACTCTTTTCAAATCATATTTTTAAAAATGTAAACACACACACCAATGGAAAATACGAGTTGACAATCAACAAAATCGAGCCCAATTATCAATAGTTTTTCTAAACTAAGTAGGATACTACCTAGCTGGTCTGCTCTCCTTTATTACAGTAGATTCGGGTGCTGTTGAGCCTGCTGTACTCAGTCTAAGCATATGGTTTGCTTTTGACTTACACAGCTAACATTCTTCACTTAAGGCAAAGATGTTGTACATAACAAAATACTGTAAAGTAAAATGTAAAAGCAATGTTCTCTTTACAACATTGATTTGTAAATACCTAATGAAGGTTCCAAGTTAGCTTCTAGAAGATCACAAGCAAAAATAGGGTTAAAATGAAATTCATCCAATTTTCCTCTTCTGAACTTGTCTTTTAAAGCAACAACTAAAATTACTTGGGAATCGATGTTAGAAGTATAAGTTAACCATAATAATAAATGAAGGGTTGTATTTTTCCAAACGTATTTTGTATTTAAATGAAATAAAGTAATTAGGCTTATATATTTAGGGGTAAATTTGTTCAAATGCTTGGTTTAAAGATCCTTGGATTTTTCTTAATGATAGTTCAAGGGTACTGTGAACCATGGGCACCTAAGATGTAGCACATTACAATTTGTCCAGCTTTAAGGACCTTGATCGTGGCCAATTTAAAGGCTCTGTGAACAAAGGAATCCCTGAACAAAGCTGCAACTTATATTTTGATGTTTGATTTAAACAGTAGCTTTGGTAGAAATTGCCAAGAAATGTTTGATTCCTCAAGGAGTCTTTGTGTTGAATGACCAGAATGCAGTCGGGGACGCACAGCTACTTGGCAAACATAAGAAATGCAGAGAACAAACTGCTGCAGTGAGAATTGTATTATACACAGAGGGAAAGGACATGAGATTGCTTAGCCCCTAAGACAACAGAGTCACAAAACAAACTACAATATTTGGAGTGTATAACAAGTCTAGGAAACAGCTTTGCCCTGGCCACTCGGAAGGACAGAAGTTAAAGAAGGCTGATTCGAGCTCTTCATTGTACTCTGTCAGATAGCCCAAGCTCTCTATACAAAACTGGAGGAAGAAGGCCTTCTGGTGATGCTTAAATGGTCAGGGAAAATGGTGGAGAAACTGTGGAAGGTGCTTGGTCCCTTGGACTCACACTGGTTTGATTCGGTATCGGGGCTCACCTGGTTGTAAATATGTTACTGCATGAGTAAAGCACCATTAAGTGCAGGAAACTAAATGAAACTGTCATAAAATAGCCCATTTTGGAGAATACTAAATACCAAGTGCTTCATATATGTCTCAGGAATGTGTTGACTCACTGAGAATGCTTTTAGTAGGGATCTTAATCTATTTAGGATGCTATTAAGAGTACCTTAGGCTGATGGTTTATATGCCATAGAAATATTTTCTCAAGTTTCCAGACTCTGGGAGCACCAAGATCAAGACTAGCTCATTTGATATTTCTGCTGTATAGAGAGCAACTTCTTGGTGTCCACACATAGTAGAGGTGTAGAAAAAAAAAGCCTAGAGATACCTTTTTACAAGGACACTAACCTCACTAATGGTAGCCCCGCCCTCATGATCTAAGCATCTCCCAAAGTCCCCAGCTCTAAATACTATCACTTTGGTGATTATAATTTTATGAGAAGATTCATTCCAGATAAAGCAGCTTATTATGTTATATTCATTTTATGTGAGAAGAAAAAATATTTTAATTACAACAGAAAAGAAAGACAAAATTAAAGAATAGTAATATGAAATGTACATTTTTCAAATATTTTTCATGAAGAATCATTACATATTTGGGTTTGGCATTATAGAATGATCACAGTAAAAAATAAATTTTCTAAAAAAATAAATAAATATAGTAACACATGCCTTTAATCCCAGCATGCAGGAAGCTGAGGCAGGCAGATCTCTGAGTTCAAGGCCAGCTTGTTCTACAGAGTGACTTCTAGGACAGCCAAGGTGACACAGAAACCCTATCTTGAAAAATTTTGAAAATGTGGTAAGGGGCATTTGACAAATATTCTCTATCTGTTCTAAGATGTAGTTAGAAATGCAGTTATAAAATCTGCGTTGATAACAAGTGGAATTAAAATGTAACTTAAAACAGTAAGGGCCACATTTCTCCATAAGCAAGATGGCTCACTGGGTAAAGCTGCTTATCCCACAAACTTACAAGAGCTAATTTCCATGACTCACATGGGAAAGAACTGACTCTCAATGCTGTCCTCTCACATCTACATATATGTATTAGTGTATGGATGCTTGATCTCAAGTACACACATACACACACATATATATATACATACACACATACATACATACATACATACATACATATATGCATGCATACACACATACATACAAACACTATCAACTAAGTAAAGTGCTTATAAAAGAACTATATTGTTATTTTAGCTGTTACATAGGTGTATCCTTTTTACCTAGAGACAAGTATTTGAGGCCTAAATACATTGTGCCCCAGGGCCTTATACAAATTAGACAAGCTTTGTACCATTTTACCATAACGAAAGCCAAATTTCTTTCCAAGTATCAGATTGATTAATTGATCAAGACTCAAGTGAAATTTCCCAACTTTTTTCCTCTGAGGCAGAAAGAGCATTTTAGTCTTATAAACAGGGAGGCAGATACCAGTTTCTGTGACTGTAATCCTCTAACTCACAGCAAATGACAGACAGTAAGTTATTTGGAAAGCACATCGGAGTTTCCAGTTCTTAACGAAGTAAAGTATCTTCATAATTTCTCAAAATTAACTTTCCATTTTTGTAAATGACTTGATAAATACAACCCAGGATCTGTCTAGGGGCAATTTCCTCTATTAAATACATTTCACCCATAATAGAACTTAAAGTTATGAGCTTGAATAATTTGTACACATAAAGTACCTTTAAATAAGTTTGGCTTTTACTAAGTTGAATGTGTTTTACATGATGCATCTATGGAAACTAATTTGACTACACACACACACACACACACACACACACACACACATACACACACACACACACACATACACACACACACACATACACACACACACACACACACACACACACATACACACACACACACACATACACACACACACACATACACACACACACACACACACACACACATACACACACACACACACACACACACACACATACACACACACACACACACACACACACACACACACACACTTATATTTGTATATATGCTACTTTTGCCAAAAACTGTACTCCAAGAAAAAAACTATGAACACCAAAAAGTAGTTCTCCTCCATATTGAGAAATGCAGGCCTAGTTTACTGGAAGATGTGATAAGGTTGTAGACATTTCTTCTCTATAAATCTTCTATGTTTAGGTCTCAGCACCACAGCTCCAAGAAAGCTGACCTCCTCAGCAGCCCTGGGCTTTCTAGAAACACATGTCTGAAATCAGATGTTCCTAATGGAGTACTCAGTGCATCTATCAATCTTAAAAAATTCATTCTCCACTGTGTCCAATTCATATGCTCAAAAATATCTGGCTCTGCAGAATGCCCAGATTACAGTGTCCATTTTTTTTTTTTTTACTCTTTTAATATCAGTTTACCTTAGCCTCAGCTTCTCTCTACTTTCCAAATGCTAGAACTATACCAGTAATGAACTCCATTTTCATACAACCAACTGTTATCATAACCCTGCCATAACAAACTGAATGCATGGTCTTTCCATTCAGGTATGCGACAGCCAAGACATGTTATCTGCATAGGACTAGATCAAATCATCTTCAGCCAAATCAGTGATATCCCATAGGCATTCTTTCTCTTCCCAATGTGTCTACAGATACTCTTTGATATTTTCTTTGACTAATTAATAAACTATCAGAGTTACAGAATCTTTAATATCTATGAGGTTCATGGCTAATTCAGGAGTTAAAGAGAAAGCAAATCATGTTCCTATGTAACAATGCCATAGGAATTGACCCATCCATATGAAGAGAAAAACATTAGCATCTGTGGCCTCCCAAGTAGCATCTTGGGCTTTTTCAAACACCATAGCAATTCAAGAGCTGACAATATACTTCTGAAGATCACGTAATGATTTTTACAGACCTTTCAAGGTACCTATTACCATCATCTTTCAAAATAAGTCTAGGGTCAAAGATGTCAGATTATCTAACAAAATGAAAAAATAAGAAGCCATGATCTCTGGCATTCAAACAATGATAAGTTTATTCTACTGTTTTCATATCATCAACACAAGGAACCTCTGAAGATTATAGATATGGATAATTCAGCATACATCATTGGGAGATGTCTTTAGATGCAAAGACTCTGCTTTCTGTCCACATAAACTTGGGCTGTGTTGACGGTACTTCACACTTATACATAGAACAGTGTCTGCATAAAATATATTTTAATACAGATCTTTCGAAGGCATAACAGAAAATGCAAAGTAAAATGAATTAGTAGTTTGTGGTTCACATAGTAACTCAAAGAAAATTGGTGAGGAAGAAAAATCTATAGAACCCTTACTCGTTTCAACTAATAATTGGCAGAAATTATGTAAGATCATTTCCTTTTCTGTCCTTATGGCCATTAGGTTCAGGCTAAATTTAATCAAGTACACTATATATTTTATCTCTGACTTCAATTATAATGACATCTGGCTAATCTGAGTAGTCTGGAAGCTATTTTCTTCTTCACTCTAACTTTGCCAATTTTTTTTTTCTCAAAACTCCCATAAAAATCTTTGACTGTCATAGAAAAGAATAAATTGCTATTCTGCTAGCATGGCGGAACGAAGGAAAGTGTAAAATCACAACATTCATAGTGCAATTCAGAGCAAGTTGGTAGTGATTAGATGCAAATAGTTCCCACTTGGATTTAAACGTATAAATCACGCCAGTGTTTGTTCCCTGTTAACCCATTATGACAGTTGTTTCACATACAAAACACATTCGTAGATAGAAATTTTCCTATAAATTTAGTTCAGACTTCTGCTCCATTGATCAGTAATACGAATACAGAATGCTCTATACTATGAACCATATCAATGTATTGAAAGCAATTCTATTCATAATTCATAAACTCAAACTTTTGTTTTTTGCCTGAACTTTGAAACTGGTGCTGTCAAAATGGCTCCGCAGGTAAAGGTGCCTCCCACAAAGCCTGACAACCTGGATTCAATCATTTGAACCCACACAGAAGGAGAGAACTGACTCTTGAACATAGTACCCTGACTTCTACACAACTCACCTTTTATCCCACATACAACATACACAAATGTAGAAAGACATCTGATATTTATCATCGTCAAATTACTTTTGCATGTCAATATTGGACCTCTGTCCACTCTACTTTTTCTAGGCAAATCTCAATGTCATTTTCTATAAAAGAATTACTCCTCTGTTCACCAGGAGATAGCTTATTTTCACATCCTTTGTGCTAACATGATTTCCATTCAAGCAGTTTTTCACATAGAAGATAATTATAGTAAATATACTGATTACTACAGAAGGTCTGGTTTACAGTTACTTTCGACTTTTATTCCACAATACAACATTCTAACATTAAAAAAAAAAAAAAACCTTTTAAAACATCCTACAGTCTTTATAAAGGCCTACTCTCTTTTAATTCTTTTTTCACCCCTTGGGTTTTTTACTGTTCTTTTCTTTTATTATTCTTTTTTTCTAATTTGGGTCATCTGGCAACTTCTTCCTATAACATGGGAAAGATCTTACCAGGAACTCTTAGTGGCTTCTTGAGACAATCCCCATCTCAAGTGTTCTAATGTGACGTCAGTAATTCACTCCATATTTCATATTGAAAAATATTTCATATTGAAAAATAACTTCAGCAAAATAGGCAACAATAAGTACCAATCTATTTCTGTCAACCATAAAATAATCTCAGTTTAACACAAGATATCTCCTCCTAAGATTTTTTTGTATAAAAGTCTGTCATCACTGAAGAACAACTATAGTTTAACCTCTAACATAACTTTGTGTTTCTTTTTGTTATTCCCCTATACTCTGCAATTGTCTTGATGCCATTCCTTTACTGAACAGAAAGCATAGCTTTAAAGACAGAAATATGTTCTCAGGTTACAAAATGAAGAATAACTAGCTTCAGAAGTTTTCAGTAAAGGATATATTCAAAATTTAAGTTCAATAGTCAAGTTGGTTAATACATTTATGAAAATGTATTGTATTTCAAAATGATTCTGGTTTTAGAAGGCTCTTTTTCAAGTATATCAGCTTTATAATTTGACTTCAAAGATATTGTTCAAAGTTTCTCTTCCTTTGTACTAGACAACAATTTACTTAAAAATCCTTCTTCTAAGAATGTCATTGGTTATGTCAAAAGTAGGAACTGCTTAACAAAACCAGTACAGATCTCTGGATAATACTACTCATGAATTTTGCCAGTTCACCTTATTTCTAAAACTGTACTTGTATGACTGGATTATTGATAATTGTATAATTACCTTTTATGTATATTATAACAATAAAATCTTTTGAAACATTTAGATAGTAAAGAGAAATAGGTAATATAAATACTCCTCTCACACAATAAAGGCAAACCCCAGGAAAGCAGAAGCGACAGAAATGCCTGGGTCAGTGGAAACCAAAGTGGTCCTGCCAGCTCAAGGCAGCTACTCACAAGGCACCTTCTGAGCCCAACTCTGGAAACACTGTAAGGAATTTTCTATAGAGGTAAGGAAGTGGCCTGGAGAGATGTATCTTTGCTATTTCCTAGGCCAATTCTGCAAGTGCAGTTCCTACCTTTGCACTATTCAAAACCTTCTTAGAACTGCCAAATATAGGCTTTACCCAAAGTAAGAGTTGAATCGGAAATGACAGGATGGGACAGATAATTAAAATAAGCATGTGCACATGTGTGTATTTTTTAATTTTTTAAAAAGCACTCAGTTTCACAGAAAAAAAATCTGGAAAATGTGTAGGGTATTTTCATGAAGGCTCTGCCTCACATATGCACAGCTTCTCTTGTCAGTATTTCATAATGTAATAGGACCCTTATCAGAATGGGCGCACCTCTTAATATATCATTATCTACCAGAGACCACAGATCAATCAGAGTTTTCTAGGTGTTACAGGTTTCGTAGGCTTCCATAATATGCAAAAGTCCTCACTAATTTAATATCAGAGTATATTTTTATTGCTATAAAAACCATTTGCGCTTTACCTATTCATCTCCTCTTCAGATAACCCTTGACCCTCTCATCATTTATTTGCCTGTTCCACAATTTTATGTATTTAAATGTGGTAAATCATAGAATCTTTTAAGTATTTTTATTTATTTTATGTCTGTCTCTCTTTCATCCTGTGCACATGTGTGAAAGAAACAGACAGACAGACAGACAGACAGACAGACAGACAGACAGACAGAAATAGAGGCAGAAAGAGAAGGCATGCACACCAATTGCACTTCAGGTTTGCATCCCCAGCACTGATTCTTGTAATTATTTCAGTTCATAAGTATGTAGTAGTTTCTAGATGGCTTGATACACGAACCAATAAATAGATCTCAAAGTCATTGGCATATTCCTTGTCACCTACTTGGCTGTGAAATGAGCTCACCAAGAAGGTACTACAACATGTGGCAATCCATGCCAGTGGTTTTATTGCCTTAGGAATCTATAAACCTCTGGAAAGTGACACTGAGTAGGGCTCAGTAAGAAAGGGGAAGCCATACAGAGAAGGGATACCTAACCTTGAGGTCAAGCCCTGACCCTTTCATGTATAAAAGTGATCTAATCTGTAGTCTATTTTACATCAAGATGGTTGTTGCCTTAGGGATTGGATCATATCTTCATGACTTTTGGATAGACATTCAAAGATTGGGCATTCTAGGTAACCCACAGTAAGGAAGAAACCATACCATCATCTTTATAACAGGCAACTACTGTATTCTAAACTATCACTCCAGTGCTAGAATTTGTTGATGCAGGGTCAACAGAATACTTGTTCTGTAACAGATGGTTTTTAGAAGGCATTTATATACTATACAAAGATCATCACACTTGCTGTGTGCTGCCATATGTTCACTTACATGACTCCACTCAAGACCTCCTCCTCATTGAGCTTTGTCTAGTCCTTTTCTCTCAAAATTACTAAATCAAAAACACTTTCTAGAAATATGCACATACCCCTACCTTGGACCACTTCCTCCTTTAAAGTAAATAGCAATTTTTAGTTTGTCTTTGTTCTTTGGGAATATTTCCCCTCCCCACTGTCTCTCAAGCTCTTATAGGAATTTCCGTATGGCCATGGGTGTATACTCTGGACTGCTAAGATCACATGAAAATACTGGGGCTAGTCGCTATTGTGTTTCCTCCTGTGCTTGTGTCTTGCATTGTAATCAGTTCTAAACATTGTTTCCTAACTGTAGTTTCCTGAACTGCTGCCAGGCATGTACAGGATTATGATTTGACAAGTCCAGATGCAACTAGCTTATAAATCTGAGACTCCTCTTCATTCAGTGCTCCATGACCAATAACAAAACTATCAGGCACATTTTCATAAAATCTGTGCTACAAGTGGCTTAGTCTTTCTTCAGAATTCCTCTTAGACTTGTTATGCATCCTATATCACCAAAAGCTGCAACCTTTCAGAATCTGCTGAGTCATATTGCCTGAAAAAGGAAAGCCGTCTCAACCACAGCTTTGATCTGATAGTCTTTTTCTGCTTCATGCAAAACTATAATCTGACAATTATCTGTGTTCCTCAAAACTCAGAAAAAGAAATTCCTAGATATGGAATGAGTTGCCACCAGAATCTAAAAGGCTTACTAGTTGTTATACTGCTTATTTGTGGTGAGGGATGCAAATTACTACAGTTATTCCTTTACTTCTGAGGGATTTTTACACTGTGTCTCTGATTCTGGGTCCTTCTGAATATGTCTTATCCCTGTCTTCTGTCTGGATTCTGCCAAGAATCTGCAATTATTAGGTACCCTTTGCTTATCTTTTTTTTTTCCCAGTAAGTTGTCAGAACTATCAGAAAGCTAGTTTTTGTTTTTGTTTTTTGTTTTTGATTTTTGGAGACTGTAGCCATAGTTGAGTTAATAAAATAATTGGGAAAACACAGATTAAATATAATCTTCTTTACATACTGAATATCATGTTTCTGACACCCCATTTGAATAGAAGGAAAAGAACGCATTCTCCAAACAAAGGGCCTCATATGAGCACTTGAAGCCTGAACAATCACCTCTAAAAACAATACGACATCCAAACCAACAACTGCACTTACACCCGTGACTTGCTTATGGGCATGGCAGACTGCAGTCATCTTCTATAATGTGTGTAGTTCAGTGACAGCCATATGTTGAATACAATGTAGATATCCTTTAGGATATGTTAGTATTGACATCCACCATTAACCCTAGAATTTATTGTTAAATTTTTGTTTATATGACTTTGCTTTCAATGTTTTTGCATGCCTCGTTTTCACTGAGTTTATTTGATTTTAAGTTTTTATTCTCTTGATTGAGGTTAGGCAGCATTATCAGATACTTCTATTTTGCCTGCCCTAATTTCTTATGCCACAAACCTTACACAATGTAAGTTATTCCAACTATCAATAGGTTCTGTCCAAACTATATTACTGGGGACTAGAAAAAACTAAGCAAATAGGTTTAGTGGAGTCACAGTGAGGTGCATGTGAGTTGGGATCCACTCAATATTCCATTTCAACTAGTTCCCACAACTCATGAATGAGGAGGTTTTGAGATTCCACATTTGGCTGTCCAGTCCATCTCTGTGTCTATTCACCTTTAGCATCTAAGCAGAGTCTTAATCCCCAGTATACATACACCCATCTGGATAAGTAGGTATAGATCTCTTAGGATTATGAAATAATCATGGCATACTCTTTTGTTATAATGCTGCAGACTCATTCACTACTCTGAATCCAGATCTGAAAATAGCTGAGGTCCAAGTACCAAGGAAGATGTTGTGACACTTTACTGATGAGATGACAGCTCTCACAGCCTGAATGTATTTGATTACCCTTAGATTTTATTGTTATTGATAATAGTAGCACTCTTTGGCTCCTAGTTTTATTTACAAAGACTATGCTGCATTAACAATCACTAAAGATAGTTCTTTCTAGCTGCCACTCAGCTTTTCCATTGGTAACAGTAGTCTTTTTCTGACTTCACTCCTCATGTTTTATCTATTACTGGGTATTCTTATTCCCGGAGTCATTGATAAGTCTAGGACCCTAAGTTCTCTTATTTCCTTATTTTGGCAATAGAATCGCATGTTTCACCCTAAAATATTGTGGATATGCTGTATCATCTATCTAATTTTTCCCATAATTACCTACAATATTGATGAGTGTTAGACTTAAACTAAATTGGCATATTGTGGTTTAAGGTGGCTTACTGGGAGCAAGGCATTTATGAACTTGCTTTCTCCCTTTGTTCTTTTTGATATCCAATGGACTTACCAAGCACAGTGGCATACCATTTTGAGCACACGAATAGGGCAAAACCAGAGCAATAAATTAGAGATAGTTTCCCAGATCTCCAAGAACAGACATTCTACCTCCCCCCGAAAGCAAAATATCCCATAGAAAGATGCAAGTTTCTGTCTTGTTAAAATACTTCAGCTATCAAGTATTTTTAGAACAGCTAAATCTGCACTCCACCACTCATCTCTGTCACAGTTTCATAAATCTATTTTTATGTAGACTCAGAATGTGTGGAAGGTAATTGCAGATGCAGATAAAGCAAAAATCTAGAATAGTGTGGGGTCCAAACATCACACCGTCAGCAGCATCAAACGCATGCAATTCCCAGTCTGTTTCAGTAGCTACTATGAAACAGTGAAACTAGCACATCCCCTGGAGCATTTTTGCATCCACTTGGGACACTGGCTTCTTAGTTTCTAAACCTTTTTCCTCTGAGTTAGCCTCATCCGTTACTTTGCTACATCGATTCACGATGATTGCAGTTACTGCCACTACCACTAACTACCTTCAAAACCACCACCTCCTGGTTTCCAGCTCTTGCTCTATTAATCTCCAAAATTGTTTGAACTTTATTATTATTTTTATTTATTTTTTATTATTATTTATTATTTATTTTTAAAATTTATTAAACTTTATTATTTTTATTTTATCTTTGTTACGTTGCCTATTATATAATGATATTAACAAACAGTGTCAAATAAATAAATGAAATTTGGCCTTAGCTAAAATATATGAGGTAAATTTGGTATTCAGTCTTATCTTTTGATTCATTAAAAAATAGCCAATTGAATAACTCCTTCTATGTAACTTTTGGAGTTACTCAAATCTGAAAAGGTATTTACCACAAAGTTACATTGACCATTGTCTCATGAAATATGTACAACAGTCTACACCACATGAAGGAGTGTTGCTCATACATGTTTGTCTATATATGTGTGTTGTTTATACGTTTATTTTCATTCACATGTGTAGAGATCATATGTGTTCAGAGGCCAGTAGTTTCCTCAGTCTTGCTTCATTTACTTCCTAATACAAGGCCTCCCACCTTAACCCAGGGTCTATCTTAGACTATCTAGCAAGCTGACTATGGGCATTCCCTGTCTTCTCCTCCCAAAGACTGGGATTACAAGAGGACATCATTTCCACCATGTTGTGTGGCAGCTAGTTATCTGAATCCTAAATGCCACACTTGTTCCATCAGCACATGTCCCATGAAACCAACACCCATGTTTATCATTATATTCACCTTCAAAGGTAAGCATGACTTTTAAACTTAAGTTGGAGTGAAACTTAGTTACTTGGGTTTGTTTGAGTTTCCAAATATTTGGTAAATATCTGGTTATTGTGGGGAAAATACTCTAGTAACTAAAGGCAAAAAGGGCACAAGTAAATATTAAGAACTTTATTAAGTATTTCCATATATTTTTAATTTTAAATATGGAAGAATTTATGGTTGGTAAAATGTTTAAAAGAATATAACATTGAGTTTCAGTCAAGAGTCTACTAAAGTTAATTTATAACATTAACAATAATTATATAACTAAAAATGTTTTAAATTTTTTCATTGGATATTTTATTTACACTTCAGATGTTATCCCATTACCCCATTCCCCTCCCCTGACCAGGAACTTCCTATCCCATCCTCCTCCTCCTGCTTCTGTGAGGATGTGCCCCCACCTACCGCCCTACTCCCACATCCCCACCCTCGAATTCCTCCCCACTGGGCATCCAGCCTTCATGGGACCAAGGATCTCCTTTCTCACCTATGCCCGACAGGGTCATCCTTCCTTACATGTACAGCTGGAGTCACGGGTCTCTCCTTATGTGCTCCCAGGCTGGTGGTTTAGACCCGGAGAGCTCTAGTTGGTTGGTATTGTTGCTCTCCTCATGGGGCCACAAACACTTTCAGCTCCTTCAGCTCCTTCTCTCTAACTCGTTTATCGGGTACACCTTGATCAATTCAATGGTTAGCTATGAGCATCTGCCTCTAAATATGTCAGACTCTGGCAGACCTCTAAGGAGACAGCTATATCAGGCTCCTGTCAGCATGTACTTCCTGACATCCACATCAGCATCTATCTTTGGTGACTGCACATGTGATGGATACCCAGGTGGAATAGTTCAGACGGCCGCTCCTTCAGTTTCTGTCCCACACTTTGTCTCCATATTTGCTCCTCTTCCTTCTTCATGAGCTTCATGTGATCTGTGGGTTGAATCAAATTGAAAATTCGTGTCACTGAGAGTAAAAGTGCTTGCTGTAGAAGCCTGGATACATGAAATTTTTTTGGGGGGGGGCTTTTTTCTTTTTTTTTTCAGACAGGGTTTTTCTGTGTAGTCCTGGCTGTCCTGGAACTCAATCTGTAGACCAGGCTGGCCTCGAACTCAGAAATCCACCTGCCTCTGCCTCCCAAGTGCTGGGATTAAAGGCGTGCACCACCACCGCCCGGCTTGGATACTTGAATTTAATCCATGGAAACCAAGTTAGAAAGATAGAACCACATCCCAAAAGGTTGTCCTGTCACCATCACACATACCACAGGGTATATGTGAGTCTTCACACTTATACATGCACATACACACGTGTGTACACACAATACAGAGTAAAATAACAACAATAACAATAACAACAAAACAATAATAATAATAAAGACTTAATGCCCTCATGAGTAAATAAATGGATGCACAAATAATTGTACATTGAGCACCATATATAACATTTAATTGTCAACTATTCAATCTCATCTTTTGCATATTTCAACAACGAGTCTCTTTTGAATATGTGTTCACAACTGGAAAGCAAAACTACATCAGAAGATGTATTTTCTCAATGATAATTTCATCAGAGAATAATAATAATCAGATATTAAATATGCGAAAGTCCAGTGGACTTTGAAGACTCCAAGGATGAGAATGTGGCATTGGCACAAAGAAGGAGATAACCACAGGCTTCTTGTACAGGAGATGGCTCTGAAGAGAACAAACATTTCTGCATTGATTTTATTTCAAAGTCATAAAGCGCACAGTCTCATTTTTATTTCCTCAAACATGGAAAAAACAAATCATAACTCTCTGAAGATTTTTAAAGTAATTTTTTCTCATGTGCTTTATTTTCCCCAGCATATATTTAAACATATAGGTTCATAATTAAGTACATTTCTGTGATCGCTGTGATTTAGCACACTGCATCTCAAACACCTACAAGTTTTTATCTCAGTCTATACTGACAATATCTTTATTTCTGTCCTGCACAACCATGGCCATAATAAAAAAAATATATTTTCTTGGCACAAGATCTGGTTGACTCTTGATCAAGCTATTCTGTTGTCTGACTATTTGAGGTTTGGGGATCTACATAGATGAGTTCCTTGTCCCTGAACTAATGTCTTCATGTTTCTATCTAGTCATTAGCATCCTTATCCGTTCTCACAAGGGCTACTCTCTGAGTCAGTGTCTATTACGCACTTCCCTGAGAAAAGTCCTGAGCCCCAGGAAACTGCATGATTTTATTCTGTTCTTCACATTCATGTTCTGCTTTAAGTATTTTGGTTGGTCCATCAATTCCATCGTATATGTTTAATAAATCCACCTTAGAATTATTACGAACTTTTTATTATACCATTGACACACCCAGTACAGAAAAAAAAAAGTAATAGAAAAAGTGACCAAGAGCATATATAGCGCTATACTAGAGGAAAAGGATCACCCACAGCCAGTCCCAGGAAAGACAGCTAAGACTGCAGATGCTGTCACACTGGCTGATGCCAGGACTACAGGAGTCTCTCCTCTGGTGTTTCCCACAAGGAGAGCAAAGCACTCAGATGCCGCTCCCTGGAGCAAGGCCCTGGTTTCCACCTCCAATATGAGAGATTATAGGGTATACACATAAGAGAAAAACAAGGTATCCAAAAATAAATTTTTGTCACAAGCCAAATAAAACAGTAAGGCATTATAATACAGCTTAGCATTCCTTAAAACTTCCAGCAAGGCGCTAAAGTCCAAGGCAAAACTCATGTTCCAATGCTTAGTACAAACCAGCAACGTTTTTAAAATTCCAATTTTCTGAGAAACAAAGAATTTAAGGATTTACAAAACCTATCAATCCTAGATTCAATTTATTTTGGCAGAAAAGTTCAAGGGAGGATTTTTTTCATTATGCTCTGCTATATAGCAAGCACAAGGTTCTGTGCTATAATTAAATGTTTTCTTCATGTTCTGATTATCAGTCCCTTGGATATATAAAATCTACAATTGACGTTTTATTTTAGTGTTTGAAAGCATGTGGGCTCATGATGAATTCTGAAACGCTTTGTGACAACAGAACTCGGAAATTTCTAGATTTCACACAGATAACAATATGGTGATTCTGATGGAAGAAATATTTACAGCATACAAAATTCATATGGTTGAGTTGGGTGTTATGGTGAGTGTAGGCCTGCCATTATCAGAAAGATAGATAGCCCCTCCTGTCACACCTTAGCAGCCAATGGCAGCTTCCCAACACACAAAGGACTTTGCTCTGTTTCTCACGCTCTCATAGATCTTGCTCTAACAAGGGAGCTGCTGCAGTCGTTACACACTCAGAGACAGTCTGCAGCCACAGAAAAATTTACATCTACTTTGCATGGAACACTGAAATAGATGGATTTTTGTTTATTTGCTGGAACCTGCAGATAAAGTTAATAAGTGCAAAAACCCTTTTATTTTCTACCTGGTAATTGACTCCATTTTTTATACCAGAGCTGGTACTAAAATTAGTATTTCTACTCAGGAAGCTGAGATAACCACAGGAGGTAATGCTGGAGTTTCTGTAAAGCCACTTTTACTCCAGTCCCATGTTTTCTTGTTCTTGTGCAAATGAAATAACATTTATCTGTACTGTTCAAACCAACCACAAAAAAAAAATCCATAAATAATGAGTAGAACAACAAACCCACATTTGTTGTGGAAAATGTTCAGTAAATACTTTTGTTGTTTTTTTAGAAGTGTAAAGTGTGACTTTGGTATTGTTTCATGAAACTGTGTCATATCTATTGGCAAATCTTCTGACCTAGAAGACAATAGTGAGATGCCGTTGCTAATTTATTCAGAAAGACAAATGAGAACTGAAAGCCTGATAAGAATATTCTCATCATAAGTACTATGTATGAACAGAGAGGGGTGTTTAGCATCACAAAGAGACAAGGCCACCTTGAGGGTCTGAGGTACAGAGCCCAGCAGAGTTGAGGAGAACTCGCCACAGCTTATGAAATGAAACTTTGCAAAATTGGCAGTGATATTTTAACAAGAAAAATTTAAAATCATAAAATAATAACTTATTATTGATAACTATTATTCTATAACACTTATTAATCTTGACTTTGGCCAAGTCCGGATTTAGAATCAAGTCTGTTTATTCAAAAATGTGGCTGCCTTGAATCTTATTTTCCTAAGACAGCAAAAATACCAAAAGAAAAGGCTTCAAAATCCCCCCACTAAACACAACTATCTCCTCATCCATCCAGGCTTAAATCCCCCACTGAAGCCTTTCCGTTTTTACATTTTTTATTTATTTTATTTATTTACATTTCAAATATTATCTCCCTTCCACAAGCCCCCTACCACCTCCCCCTGCCTCTATGAGGGAGCTCCCCCACCTGCCCACCCACTCCTGCCTCAGCGCCCTAGCACTTCCCTACCCTTTCAACAGATGGGATGCTTCAGTTTCTTTCTAAGACCAAGGTCCATGCTTCCATCCCTGCTCAGTCATGAACAACATAGTACTGAAATGTTTCATCTTAACAACAACAGATTCTTAGACGTGAGGTTCTTTGTAACAATTTTGGAATTATTCTCGAAATCTATTCATGATTTTTTTTTTTTTTTTCTGATTGCATAACGTTCAGTCCTCTGTTCCGCCTGTGCAGTTTTGAGGCTTCACACTCTCACAGTCCTCCTTCACTTAGTGCTCCCGCCTCAGGACCACGAGTTCTGCAATGGCTGTGGGACCCTCAGTGTTATTTCCCAGCGCTACTCTCTGCCTTGTACCTCTGTAACTCACGACCTGTTAAAAGTCTCCTTCCTACAGGACATGGTGCGTTTTAAGGAGACAAATATGCAAATAAGGGGTCTTATTTCAGTCAAGAACTAGAAGTCGTGGGTTCCAGGAGGAAGCAGGGAGACAGTTGTCTGTAACTTTGGTTTGGAATTTGTTATTGTTCCTTTAAGTTGTGTTTGTTTGATCCTTTTTACTTGACCTTAACTAATGAGTAGTTTGTTTTGGTTTGTTTTGTTTTAAATTCTTTAATCTTATTTTTACAATCCAGTCTTTATCCCTCTCCCCGTCCACCCTCTCACACTCTGTTCCACATCCTATACCTCCTCCCCTGCTACTCTCTACTTCCACCCCCAGCCTCCAAGAGGATGTCCCCACCCCATCCCTACCCCACCAGACCTCTACACTCCCTGGGGCCTCAGTTCTCTTGAGGGTTAGGTGCATCTTCTCTCTCTGAGTCCAGACCTGCAGTCCTCTGCTGTTTATGTGTTGGAGGCCCCATATCAGCTGGTGTATTCTGCCTAGTTGGTGGTGGCTCAGTGTCTGACTCAGGGTCTAGGTTACTTGAGACTTCAGGTCTTCCTTTAGGGCTGCCCTCCTCCCCAGCTTCTTCCAGCCTTTTCCTATTCCAACCACCAGGTCACCTATTAACATAAAAATAAGCACAAAGTAAATACTCAAGAAACACTCACACACACACATCAACTCTCAAATTAGATATAATTTATCTTGTGGCTAACAGTCTACAATGAAGAATTTCAATTCCTTTTAAGATAGTGATGGAAAATCCTGGTAATAAGCTAAGAAGTTATGGAATGCTTTATGGACAAAGTTTCTGTTTGACTTTACAATCATCAGTTATGTAACCAAGGATGAGGAGAAAAAAAAAAAAAAAAAAAACACATTTTCTTCCAAACCAAAGTCTCCTTGAAATTCAAGAATGAGATCCCAGTCCTCTCTCTCAAATTACAAGGTATCCAATAAATAATAGTTGAAAATACCCTTAAACACAAAAGACACTTTCAAAGTGTAGAATCATTGTGATCTTTACTTTGTAACAAAGAAGTAAACCTTAATTAAGTTTCACTGGGTCACAGAATTAGTAAATAAATCTCTTTTTAGTATGTCTGCACTTTAGTTTGTTAACCTTTTCCCTGTTAACAAATCAGTACTTTAAAATTCTCTTTTAAAGGAAAATAATAGCTTGTTTTTAGTAACTTTTAAGACACTTGGTCTCAAAATGAATAAATATAGAAAAGTTCCATAAAGAACTTTAACCTGAGCATTGGGATTTAGTCTAAAATACCTTACAGTCAACTTGCACTGAGATGTTTCAAATCACAAAATAATTTTTATTAAAGTGTTAATATTTGGGAAAAAAATTTAAAAAAAAAATAATGAAAAACAAGACCAAAATTGAAAATTAGAAATATTTCCTTAATACCTGAGTAAACAAAACAACTTTTATCATAAATATCAGAATGGTAAACAGAACCTGATTTGGATCTTACTACACTGTTCATTACATTTTCAAAGCTAGAAACCTTATTCATACAGACAGCTGACCATCTTGAATGTCAGTCAGCACAGTCGTTGGAGCATGGTGACTTGATGAGACCTGAGAGCTCTGTAAATACTGATGAGGGAGGTCTCCCTCATCCTGTCATATGTACTTGTTTGTCAGCTCTCTGTTCTAGTTATGAATTCTTATCTTGGAGACAAATCCCCGTGCTGCCCAGAGTTACCAGTGTTATGAATGAGTGTATAAATGCCCTGCATGATTGGACCTATTTATCTCTATTAAGGGATTCCAGGCTATAAGGTTCGTTCTTTTATTTCAGACGACAAAAACTGAGGAACGGAAGAGACAAATACTAAAATGGTAAAAACCTTCCAAAGAAGTTAAGTATTCCTGGGCCTGATTCCAGGTTCCTTCTACATGTAACTTCTTATCAAAGAGATCCATAGAAACAAAACAAAATTGTAAAACTTGTTTAATCAGTTTTTTAAACCATAATAGCATAAAAATTCACCCACATCAATGAAGATTCTAAACAACCTTTACCAGAACACAAAATAAGCAATACAAATGGCAAAGACAGAGTTAGTTTTTCTTTATACCAAGCAGTTTTATGCTTTACTCAACAATTTAGCATTTTTCCAACCTAGAGTCTCATTTATCTCTTTAAACATTCTCACTTTCTTTCTACTCACTATTGAGTTATTTTGTCTTTCTAAAAGGTTGTGATTACCTTTGATTTTTTCTCTATACTTTACTACTCTATCTCTGCAGCAAGATATCTTATCTTTTATCTTACCCTTTATCTCTTTTTTTGAAGTGTGTGTACAAGTTTTTGACACATGGAATAAGGAAAAGGTTTGAAAATTTTTAAAGAAAAATAAGTGAAATTAATGAGACACAGAATATGGATTTAGGAGGCAGCATTCTTTTCCCAGCACTCAAATTTTAGGGTGTCAGAAGAGCAGAACATGTGAGGTATCTTTGTCAGTCAAGTGGGAAGGCCATACTTCAAAGCCACACTGTCTCCATTTCTGCTTTCACTGCCTTGATGCCAAGGTTCTACTCTCTTTACTCACAGGATTGCACTATTCTATAATAGACTATATTTCCAGAGCATGGCTACAAGAGTACTTCTCTTTATAGTTAACATTGTCCACTTGTCAGAATACAGAATCACTTCAAAGTATGTCTTGGGGAAGTTTTTATATTATTAGGTCATTGGAGGGAAAAAGAAATGAGCAGCACCATTTTATCAGCTGGGGTATAGGTCAGAAGAAGGAAGAGAGGAGGAGGACAAGAAAGAGACGGGAAAAGAAGGTGGAAAGGGAGGAGGGGGAGAAAGGAAGATGAAGAAAAGAAGAAAAGGAAGAAGAAGAAGGAGAGGAGGAGGAGAAGGAGAAGAAGAAGGAAAAGGAAGAAGGCTAAGCACATGACTAGATATCTAATACTAGAAGATTAGATATCTTCTAATCCAGCTGCTATGACTGTGTTGCCAGGAAGGATTGTGCCTTTAAACTGTGAGCCAAATAAACCTCTCCATCTTAAGTTGCTTTTTTATCAGTCATTTATCTCACCAAGAAAAAAATGCAATACACCTCCCATTCTACAGGCTCTTCTCGATTCTCAGTTGCTTCCCTTCAAAGTAGAACCCCATTCCCTTTCTCTAAAATCATTGTGGTTTGTTTCTTTCCAACGAGTTATAGGATATTGTAACTGTTGCTTTCCAGAGTGGATTATGAAAGGTGACTTAGTTTCCCACTGCTTACTAAGATATCCACACCATAAACTAAGCCCTAAGATGCCACCTTAGAAAATAGGATAATCTCTGGTAGCTTTCAAGGGGATCATGCCATTTGGAATGCACACACACATAAGCAGTCTCATCACTGTCCTATTCTTTTCGTACAAGTCAGAGACTAGCCAGACCAATGAAGGAACTTTCATGTGGCTTCTTCCCTGCCCCCTCTATCAATTCATCCACAGCACTCGCTGCTTCCCTGCTGTCACAGGTATTGCCGAGGCAGGACACAGCAATAGATAAAGGCCAAAGAATCATGTCGCTAACTTGTAACTCATTCTTATTGTTCTGGGGACTAGAGGCTGATAGCCTCTGGAAATTTGAATCTCTTGCTGTTCTGTGACCAAAAGCTTCTGGTAATTTCACTGTTACTGATAGCAGCAGGGGATTAATTTAAAAAAAGCTGACTACTCAGCCATTTTCTTTTTTCTTTTTAAAATTTGTTTATTCTTTTTACAACTCAATTTCAGCCCTTGCTCTCCTCCCAGTACACCCTCATGCAAGTCCTCCCAGCTTTACTCCTTCCCCTTCTCCTTTGAGCTGTAGTTCACAAGGCCCTTAACTCTATTTTTGGTAGCTTGCCTCAGCAAATTTTCCACTTTCCTTTGACATTTCTCTTTATATATTAAACATGAGTGATTAGTTTTCTCCATTATGCTTACATAATAAAACCCCTTAATTTCCATTTTCAGTAACTATAGCATTCTAGCTTCAGAGTTTCTTCTCTCACTTCAAAGATACACCCTTTCTGATGTATAAATTTAAATCTTTTTCTGCTTACTTATTGTTATTTTGTGAAAAGTAACTATTGAAGTCAAACATATAAGTGAACAAACATATAAGTGAATATATGATATATATATCATATATATACGCCTATATATATAAGGAAAATCATATAACAATTTAAACATAATGAAAGAAGCAAGGGAAGAGTTAAGAACACAAAGTGTGATGCCAAGTAAACAAAGTATTTCTGTCTTTGGATACTGATTATGTGTGACAACTTTTAATTACTAAAAAACTTGTGTGAATGACTTCAGATCATATGGCTATACCTTGTAATTAAGTACTTGTCAATTATTATCTCAAGGGCAATTAGTGTATAATTTTCTCATGATAAAAATGTTTACATTTTTCATCTTGGAGCTACCAGAAATATCAGTACCTATGTTGTGTTAAGACAAGTGTTCTTTAAAAATGAAACCCTTGGTAAACATGATTGGATTTTAGTTTTCTCTGTTGTCACTTTTTTTTTTTTTTTTTTTTTTTTTTTTTTTTTTTTTTTGTCCTTGTGCACTATTCCTCAGCTGCCAATAAAGGCCTCTGGCAGAAGCTACCAGGACTCAGTTTTATCTTTTCTGTGTGAGTCATTCCAGCAGCATATACAAACTCAAGTTACATTTGTAATGTTAATTCTATTTTGCTTCTGAACAAAAATATTATACATTTGCCAATGTTGTTAATAATCTTTGCTCCATTCTGAAGCTCCATCAAAACACATAAAAGAAAGCAGGAAACCAAAGACTGCTCCTGGGAAATTGGTTAGGCTGTATGACCTCATCATCCTTTTTTAAGTCCAAAAGTCTGAGTCCTCTTTTTACCTCTTCAGTAAAAATGGCAACACACACCATGGACTCAAAGGGAGGAAAGAAACCCATAGCAACTGCTAGCAGGACACTACCGCTCCCACAGGAAAAAAAAAAAACTACATTAATTCTTGAAGGTTCATTCTTTTGAAGTAAGAGTTAAGTCTCCTCGATCAGATACTAGCGTGTGACCAGCACCCAGCTCCTTGGTCTCCTGCCATGTGACTGCTACAGATAAAGAAATGACCTGGAACCTCACTCCAATAACATAGATAGCCTTAAGGGTGGGTTTGCACTGTTTGA
The DNA here is from genome assembly GCF_011762505.2 of Arvicanthis niloticus. NCBI lineage: Eukaryota > Metazoa > Chordata > Mammalia > Rodentia > Muridae > Arvicanthis > Arvicanthis niloticus. The sequence continues at coordinate 57,320,703 of NC_047664.1, read as the reverse complement.
TCTTTCTGAGACTAGAAAGATATGATAGCAAAAATAAGAAATGAAAGGCTTGTATCTTCTGGAATTGCATGCAAATAGTATAACAACTATTAATTTGTAAAAATACAAAAAGAAAGAAACAGGAATTTACAGATTTCTTTTTGCAGTCTAGCTGTGAAATCATCACTGAAAATAGATCTTTCTAGAGAATATTAACAAAAGGGAGTAAAAACTTTCTTTTCTCAAATCAAAGTCAATTTTATAGGCGTATAGACTAAGCATTTACCATATATATATATATATATATATATATATATATATATATATATATATATATGTATACTCTATTTATGAGTAATTTAGAACCAGATGTTTCTAAATTACTCATATAAAATGTATATTGTTAGAAACTTAACTTTCAAAGAAAGTAATGCAGTAAAAACTTCCAAAATGCATGGTGGCTTTGTGCACACCAATGCCCTCACGATAAATCTTACTGTGTTTGACAACTTAATGACAATAAGATCGGCTTCCCTGATTTGTTTTCAACTTTTCTGTGTATTTCAAAGAAATTCTAATGAGGTATATGAAAGATAGAGAACTAACATGTGTCAAAACTGAGAAAAATCATGTTCTGTAGTTACACCAATTATCAAATCTCTGGCCACCATCTATGTTGTCCCCCCTTCTATCATTACTGCTTTGAAAATATTTAGACACATCACATCTTAATAAAAAAAAAACAGAATCACAGTATTGATTTTGAACAATGTAATATAATATCTGTCATCTGAAATAGGTATACACGGCCAGAGGAAAAAAGTCACATTATTGATTTCAGAACAGAAAATGGTAAACTCTTGAAACAAAGGAAAGCAGCACAAAGGCATGTTGACATTTCAGGAATCTCATCCTTTCACAGAGCACCAGGTTCCTACACCTGGATTTTTATTCATGCCAGTACTAATGTCTGTAACACAACCATCCCCAAGGATAAAGTATCATTAGAGAACGTTTTTCCAATTTGACAAGGTGTTGGAGATTCTGAACTAAATACTTACCTTGATTGGTCATTAATATAATGTGCTCTTAGACCATCCAGGGAGTGATGTATTGATTGGAATGGAAAGAAAATTGCTATCGGTTGAGAATTGAGTAAATGTACTCATGATTTGGGCCAGATTCCATATATTAGAATACTTAATTTTGCAATGAGAAATGAGAAAGTTACTAATCAAACAAATCCTGTGTTAAATTACATACACACACATATATAACATCACACACATATGTGTGCATGTATGTATGTGTGCAAATATGTATGTGTGTGTATGTATGTGTGTGTGTGTGTGTGTGTGTGTGTGTGCATGTGTGTGTATGGATGGATGGATGGATGGATGGATGGATGACTAGATGGATGGATGGATGGATGGATGGATGACTAGATGGATGGATGGATTTAGCATAGACTCAGGTATGAAGGCAGATATTTGTCTCTAGATACGGCACATATGTCCTTGGGGTTGAAAACTTGCAGCAAATGCAATGGATATGCATCTTGTGAAAGTAAGCATAGTCAGGACATAGGTAGAGTGTAAAGGATTTATTACTTATTGCAGGCAAGTGTAACATGGGAGTCATTTCCCAAACAATGTCCTCTTCAAACAGAGAAAATATAAGAACTTTATGCAGAAAAACTTACACATACCATTATATGTGCTGGACAATGTCTAAGTATGCTCAGTTAAGAAATAGAAATGTTATAATTTAATTATAATCACAAAAATTAAAATAAAGAGAGAAATATGTCCCTGAGCAAGCTCATTTTGAGGTAATGGTGCAGAAGTTTAGGAGATTAACGTGTTAGCTATGAGTGTATAGGGCGTGCTCAGATAATATAGTGAGGTATTAGCTGAAAATAAAGGAAAGAACATGTTGACATTAAAATAGTTTACTCCTGAAAGTGTTTGCCTGGCTTAGTGCCTAACAATCCTCATTCTTAATTCTGAGTTGTGCCTTCTGTCTTATGTTTGAGCTTCTGTATACAACTTGATCTTTAAGATTTAGTTTGCTTATCTATACTGCTAGAATTTTATTTACTTAAAGAGTTGATTCAATGAAATATCAATGGCCCAGTGAAATAGCTTACTTCACGGGTTAATGTGGAATCACCATTCTATAATATTGGCTATCATAATTGATGTAGATGGTGGTGGGTGTGGAGTGTCAAGAACTCAATTAAAAATAGTACATTGACAAACGTTTTCCATTTCCTTTGTGGCATTATGAATCTCATTATTTTGTAAAGTTCAAATCTGAGACTCCTCAAAAGTGAAAATTAAAACATAATAATTCATGAAAATAAATACAAGTACATTCAGAGGAGTAAATTATGTGAATAATGAGAAGATAGGAAAGACTAGTAAATAAACAGACCCAAATAAATACTAAGTAGAAATTCTGCTTCAATAAGCATGTAATAAAATGATACGTACCTTCCTGGAATTGTCTCATCAGAAAAAAAGTTTAGATTTTACAAGAAAATAGACAGTGAACTTGAGAATTTATAAATGAATGTCCATCCATAATCTAAAGCAGCAAGACAAACAAGACTGAAAATAAAATGAACTATGCCTCGGGGAGCCAGGGACAATATCAAAATTTGTACCAGATACATATGTATGTGTAGTCTAGATGGGGAAGCAGAAGAAATTCAATAGGACAGAATCATGCATTAGAGAAATAATAGCTGAAAATGCCCAAAGTTTGATGTAAAATATAGATTTTAGATTCAAATTTTTCAATGAGGCCATAGCAGAAAAATTAGATCATAAAGGAAAAAATCACAAAGGAATATACACCAGAGTCAAATTTAAAGATTAAAAATAAAAAGTTTTGGAAACCATGATATTTTAAAAAACCATGTTACACAACTAAAAGCAGAGCTAATTAAAGGTTCAGAAGATGACATTATGCATACAGCTGAACAATGGTTCCAAAATGTGTGCCTCGGGATAGCCTGTTACAACTACAGATTTGCAGACTCCACCCCAGATAATTATGTGGTAGTGAGTTGCGCCCTAATTTCTAAATTGTTTTAACATTCATCAAGAATTACTTTCTGTGCGCACTTGCTCATGATATTATTTTAAATTCCTCCGCTCATGGATACACTAAAATTTCTTATTATTTTCAAAAAATTGTACAAGTAATATTAAGTAAGCAATTGGTCAGATAGGAGCCTGGATCCTCCTTAATACCATTTGCTTTACATACTCCATATCAGCAAGTACTATCTGCTCCAGTTTGGTTATATAGCTCAGAGCAAAGCTTATTTCTGTAATGTTATCACTAACTCTAGCCCCTCCTGAGTCAGAAAGACAGCTGTTATGTTCTATGAATTACATCTGAGAGAGAATCTATTGTACTCAATCGAAACATCACCTGTCATTAAAAAAAAAAAAAATGATGTTCACCTATAAGCTTAGGCAGGAAGTTGGGAGGTGGACATTCTGGTATAGAGAGAGAAATTCTGGGACAAGAGTCGGGTGCAAAAGATTGACCCTAGACACAGAATAAAATTGTCACAGGAAACTAAGGGCCAGGTTGGTCATGTGGCATGACTTAGAATATCATAAAAGGGATAATTAAGTTACAGGCTCGTCCGGAAACAAGCAAAAGCTTGTAGCCTAAGCATATTTTGTCATATATAAGAAGTCTCCGAGTCATTATTTCATTAACCTGCACATGGGTGGAAAAGCCCAAGATTACAGATGGAATTTGCTACAACATCTCTTGTCTTCTAGTGTTCTAGAATATTCATTCATCTCAATATAGTTTTTTAAGGAAGAAAGTAATGGTGCCCCCAGTGACTTAACCTTAATAGCTCTCTTCACTCTCTTTTTCCTCAAGATACACAATGTTACAAGTTGTAAAAAAAAATGAGTAGTAATTTTTTATCCATCTATCCAATTCTCAAGTCCATTTCTTTTGATGCCTTTACTAATTTTACTAAGACATTTTTATATACATGCTGTTTGATCTATAAATACCTATTGAGTAAAAAGTCCATGAAGGAAAGGAAAGGTATCAGAAAGTATGTGGTATGAATATGTGTAGCCCTTAAGTTCAAGGGCTTTTTTACTCAAATTTATGAGAATTATTATAAAATTTAGATTTAAAATGTCAAGAAATACTTTTTGGTGCCCTCTGATATCTAGCTATTTTCTGACATTGAGAATTGAATGTGGTTTGACAGGACTAAACCTGTGCTCTGATTTTGTTCATATCAGACTGGATCCCAGATGTAGTAGTTTGAAAAATAGTGGTTCCCTAGGCTCATATATTTAACTAATTGTTTCACAGTTTGTAGAATTGTTTGAGGATTGACAGGTGTGGCCTTGTTGGAGTGGGTGTCCTCTTTCATCCCTCATGCTTGCAGATCAAATGTAAGCTCTCAGCCAGCTACTGATCCGACATCATCCTCTCATTTCTACTGTGCCTGCCTGCCTGTTGCACCTCACTACTAAGGTTGTAGTCTACCATGTCTGGACAGGTTCCTGAGCTCAGTACAATGGAGAACTCCCTTTTCTTAGTGGGGCTTCTTCTTCTCTGCTGAATCTGTGTAACTGACTCTCACATGTTCTACCTGAGGGATATCGCATAGTACTTGGTGAAAGTACAGGTTGTACTTAGTGGAATGGCTCTCTATGCAAATGAGGTATTCCCAGAACCTTAACCCTCAGCCAATGAAACGTCAGCCTAAGAAGAACCTATTCCCACTCTCCAAGTTTTATATAGTCCTTACTCACTCAGAAGAAAGAATACAAGCTTTTTCACTGAATATCATCGAAAATAGTTGTTTCACTGAATATTATTATTATTATTATTATTATTATTATTATTATTATTATTTACTTAGCTTATTTATATGAGTACACTGTAGCTGTCTTCAGACACACCAGAAGAGGGCATTGGATCTCATTATAGATGGTTGTGAGCCACCATGTGGTTGCTGGAAATTGAAGTCAGGACCTCTGGAAGAACAGTCAGTGATCTTAACCTCTGAGCCATCTCTCTAGTCCCTCAATACCGTTTAAAAGATTTATAACCCTAAAATCCTCAGAGAAGGCCTTATCCCCTGTCACAGCCAGACCAGGATCTGGCTGACCCACCCATTTTGGTTCCCACTCTACCCTTGCCCAACCTGCATGCAGTGGTACTTCAACACCCTGAGGGAGGAAGCATAATGTGAAACAACACCTGCCTGTTTTATGGTCCTTGCCTTCATAATCATGGACTCTAATCTGCTGGAACCATAAGCACTCAATTAAATGCTTTCTTTTGTAAGTTGCGTTGGTCATGGTGTTTTCTCACAGCACTAGAAAAGTAAATAAGATTAAAAGTATAATATAAAAGTCTCAAAAATTTCAGGAACAGCACAAAGACAAGAAATCATAATCATATCTCCACAATTCTTTCTGAAATGTATTTTCTCAAAGATGTTGCATTTACTATACTTACTTTCTTCCTGTCTGCTTTTAATATTTCTTGGTGATGCTTATCTAGAAATTAGTGCTAGCTATTATTGTAGCTACATTGGTATCAGTAATGTGATTTGCACCATTAGCAAAATTATAATTGTTGCATTATTTACTTGTTCATCCAACTATTCTTTATTAAATGCCTTTTCTGCACCAGACACTATGCTGAGCCACAGAATAACAATATTAATACAAAAATGCATAGTTTACTATTTCTAATATATGATATTTAATCACAAAGGCAATAATACCAGAGAATTGTTAATTTTACGTTAGCTAATGGGGCACATATCAGTGGGGATCCAATCTAGCCTATGCACTCAAGGAAGGCATTGCTGATAGTATGATATACAAAACAAGGTCTGAAAAGTGGATGAGATTGGGCACAGAACAGCAATGGGTGATACAATGGAGAAATAAGTGATGAATCCTAGGCAGTAAGAAAAGTACTTTTGCGAAAGCAAGGTCTACAAAATCTAAAAGGTCGGGGAGTCAGAAACAGGAGTTTGTAGACTGAATCCAGAGCCACTGAGTCCTTTAAGTTTTGCTAATTAGTGCTTTCTGTTAAGTGAGCACAGTGGGTAATTTCATTAAGAAAGAAGTCAATTTTCAAAGGATTTTTCCCTGCATTAATTTTTTCACATGTCACGTGGTCTCCTGTAGCATTTAAATCCCACAAGACATAAATTAAGAGTCTTGAAAGAGATTTGTTTGGCAATTTGAATAAATCACAATTTAAGTAGTTATGACACCCAAGGTCCATGGGCTTGGGTGATGAAATTCATTATCTGAGCTCTAGAAGAACGTGTACGAAAAACTTGGAAAGAGGAGAGAATGGTATTCTCTTCTGTTTCACACACAAAAAAATATGATAGCAGAACAGTGATGTTATCAGAAATGCACTTTATGCATGTTATCCTGTTCTATATTGTAATTTATTTTTTTAACATAGCATACACCTATTTATTCTGATGGAGGATGAGAGGTTATATCCCTGAGTACTTGTATCAGTGAAAGTACAAATGAAATAGTAACAATAGGAATAATACTTGAGCATTCTTATCAGACCCTCTAAATGTTCCCTGTGGTGAAGTACTTTATGCTCTTCATCACAGATGGGTAAATTTTGTACTTTTATTATTTTTAATATGAGGACAGAAATCCAGGCACAAGTATTTCTGTTCTTTCAGTTCATGGGGCATTGTGAAGTGAGATTTCACCCTAACACTATAACTATAGAAATCATACTCAAATGCATTTAATAACACATATATTTCCAGGCAAAGCCCTGTTTCACTCAAGTCAAGTTGTGTGTTTGGGGATGAAGCACAAAGGAATGTAAAGGTGTCCCTGAAGAGATAGGATTTTCCCAACTGTACATAACACAAAGAAGTCCCTGCCTTTGCTTCGGTGATGCCACTGTTCCCACTTAAAAACTAATGATATATTATGAAAAGGCACAATTGGAGACAACCAGCATGTTATAATCCTAGTAATAATCTGATAAACAAACAATAAAAGATATACCACATTTATATATTATTCAGAATTCTACCCACTAAAATCACTTTCTCTTGATCTGGCTGGAAATCCTTATCTTTCTACAGCTTCAGAAGAGACTTTTGTCCACTGGAGATTTTCCTGTGCGTACAAGGGCTGCATTCCAGTAGAAAACTGGGGGGAGAAGAAAATAATCATTAAGAGAACGCTCTATTCACACTCTTACCATGTGTGCTTTTATGTCCAAACACTGAGAATGTCCAAAGTAGGAACAAAGAAGTCTTAATTGCTTTATCTTTCTTTATCACTATCCATTCCTCCTTCTAAAGAAGTGGAAGACAGTGGAAACAGTAGACATTTCATATGTAGTTAGAGGGCACCATGTTTATACAGCCTGGCCATCTGGAGGGTAGTGAAGTGGTACTGTGTGATTTCACATGGTCCCTTCCCTTCTCATGCAGATTCTCAAGTATCACTAGCAGTCACATTGCCTCTACATCGCTTTACTCCTTAGGGGAAAATGAGTCACCTACATAAGTATTTGGATGCAGACACTTCTGTCCCAGTAGTTGCGGTATAGCCAGTACAACAGCAACCCAAATTAACGAAGATAAAATACTGATTACTAAGATGATAATAAGTTTGGAAACATGCATTTAATACTCTTTAATAAATTGGTGAGTAAATAGTATGATTAGCATTGAAAAATATTTTGAACAGAGCTAAAGTGAAAAATGATATAGCAAATTTTATAGGAAACAAAGAATAAGAAATGCATAGGACACAAATACATAATCTTAGATATATACCTTACACCAAAAAGACCTAAAATTCATGAGGTTATTATTCAATTAACAATGTTAGACAAGTACTAGAAAACGTTTAAAACTAGGTATACTAGAAAATGAACATAATGTAAAAAGCAAAGATTAGTAAAATGAAAATATCACTATACTATACACAAAGTATTTTTTCAATGGAATGATAAGGTATGCAATATATGAACAAATATTAAGGTATTTGTTCTATGATGTTTATGCCACAACAAAACAGAACATAGATTCTAAATCAGGAATGCTATTATTCAGACTATAGATATCTTATTGTGACACTTCATTCACAAAAGATGGAAGGCTACTCAGACTCATCTACATTTCATGTAAATCCAACAAAAATTCCAATAGGGATTCACTAAGCTTTAAATCCTAGTTCTAAATTTATTTTACTAACACAACTAAAACATGATGATGGTATCTGATCAATAGTTAAAAAGGAAATAAAAATTAATAGATATTACCAGATAATAGAATTTTTAATATTCATTTTGTATAAATGTGAGTACCTGTATCTATGATGTACCCTGTGTATGTGCCTGATTCCTACAAAGGCAAAAAGAGTATATGGGACCTCCTGGTACTAGAGTTTCTAGTTATTGTGATCCAAAAAGTGAGTGGTTCAGGGAACTGAACTTTGGCCTTCTGCAAGAAAGATAAGTGCTCTTAATTGCTGAGCCATCTCTCCAGCCCTCGGATATCAGAATTTATACAAAGTTGTAACAATTAACAAGTGACGTTCATACAAGTGTAGAATGGGTTGGCAATCCTAAAATCTGACCTCTGCACACAGACTAATTGGTATATAATAGAGTTTACATTACAGATAAGTTATATATTAAATAAGACCAATCCACAAGTGAATGGTTCCTTTAATAATTGCTAAATTTTTACCTAGTGAAGAAGAGTTTAAGAGAAGTGTGAGATCAAATAAAATGAGAACCAATAAGCAGATAAAGTCTTTATCAGACAATTCTATAAATCACTAGCCTTCTGAAAATGAGAAATTGAGCCAGAGATGGCCTGAGTCAAAGGAGGTCTTATAAATTATGCAGAAACTCAGAATTAACTCTTATACGAAGGAAAATCATCAGCTGTGGTAGACATGGCTGAAGCAGATTCATTGCCAGTAAATCTTTGCATGGACAAGAGTAGAAAGACTACAGAGCACTAGTGGAGGAGGGTATTTAGGAATATGGAAAATCCTTCCATGTTAAACATGTCAAAGGAACAGCATGGAAGCAAATGAATTTGATATCAGAAAGAGAAGGGGTTCTTATCTGGATGCAATGGGTCCTTACTAATTGGGTGATGGTAAATAATATTAATTAATTAGGCAGTTAATTAATTAATTAAAATCTCTACATTCTGAACAGTACTTTAAACTGAATTGTGAATAAACATACTATTTTAGATAAATTAGAAATATATATTTGAGGACAACAAATATTAATCTAATTATAACTCTATTTTCTCCTCTCTAATCTCTATTTGATCATGAATTAGGAATTACTAATACTATCTCATAGTTTATGGGCTATGTGAGTAACTATTATTTAGAATTATGGCTGACACAGCCTTTTTACATTTTAAATAACATTCATAACATACAGTTACAATGTATAATAAGTAAGAATGTAAAGTAATATTTTATAATTCCATAAATAGCACAAAGCACAATGGATATAGTAAGTTATCCATCTCAATACTACTATATAAATTTTCTGTACACATAGAAAAGAAAGACCTGCCATAATAATGCATTGAAGTTATCTCTTTTTTCTGTTATGCCATTTACCCACAGCTTCATCTGTGAGGCAACTACAGTAAAAGTCAAATAGTATTCAAAATGCACAAAATTCCATCTTTAATGTAGTGACGCTCTGTTAAAAGAACTATGTTAAAGCCCTCAGAGCTGCCACTGTGGGTTGGATACTGGCTCAGCTACTTACTAGATCTGTGACAGAGCAAATGTTCCTATCTCTGTGGCTCTACTTCCTCCAGATCAGAGAACATAAGTAATGGCTGAGAATTAAATTTGTTATGGTTTTATTTTGCAATTACATACGCACACTTAGAGCATCCCTGGCATTTACAACCACTTAATAACTAGAGAGAGAAAATCAACTTGCAAAATAGCAAAAACAGTTTAGGTTGAGATTTTCAAGCAGTAGAGAAGTGATAGCTTCACATGAAAAGATGCTTTTCTTGTAGTTCTACACCCCGACTCTACAAATTCATATAGACAAGCATTCACATATGAGGAAATATTTATCATATCTGGAATGCACACTGACATTTGACTCCGCCACACTGTTTCCTGCCCTCAGTGCTTACAGCTACCTGTTTACTATGTACATTCTTCCTATAGCTTCTACACCATGCATACAAGGGAAAACAATGTTAACATCCTTGTTGAAAAGGGCTTATGAACCCTGTATTTCATTCTCCCTCTGCATAGAGACACACTCTCGTAAGGGATCCTTTCAACTCTATTTCACCCTCTTTTCTTAAAGCAAGGTAACTCAGTCACTTAACCCGGGGCTTTTATGTAGAGCAAAAGAAAAATGTTAAAACCCAGTTCTTACAAACAAAACTCTCCGGAGTTCAAGTGCTTGGAAACGTAACGCTGTTGGTCTTTTAATTTTCAGCTTCTCTGGCAACAAATGCAGCTGAAGGGCTCTCCAGTCCTATAGTCCTGCTGTTCTTAGAGTTTGATTTGCCATTTCAAAGATCTTAAAAAAGCAAAGGAAAACAGCATTTCATATCTGATATAAAAACACAGAGAAACACTTGGCCATGGAAGTAATCTTTTTGCCCATCCTAAAGCATATGAACAGATGTCAGATAACTGCTCCAAAGAAGGAAAGCTAGAGGCCATCACATAGTTTTTTTTTTTTTTTTCAGCTTGCCTCTCATCGTTTTTTGAACTACTTTCCTGTGCTTCCACCAAAGGTATCTGATGGAGGCGTTCATGTTCTGACTTGCCTCTGGACTCCTGCACCAAATAACAATCCCTCTAGCAATGGGAAACCTTCAAAAAGATCATCATGAACATTTCTTAATGTTTTCAAAGATTGATGTAAAATACATATTAAGTTTTAAATCAAAGATATGTAGAGTTAGATACCTTGTGTCTCTATCAGTCTCTCCACATATGAATTGAGAGCAACAAGAGGAGGTGCTGAACATCATGTTTCATATTTCTTTATTAATAAAACATTGTCCCAATAAGAAAGGTATATTGGCAACTCTCTTGAGAAGCAAGCCAGTATACATTCTAGAGATACTTCTGCCCTCTTTCATATCCCTCTCCCACTCAATTTAACAATTTTAATATAATATTTTACTAGTTCTTTGAGATTGTCATATATGTGTACCTTGTACTTTGGTAATATTTAATTCCCAGTCTTCCCTCTAAATCTCCCAAGATTCACTCCTTATTCCCCAACCTCTCCAATCTTTGTGTTTTTCCCCTTAAAATATAATTTGCGCTGGTAATAATGGAAATCCATATGAAAGACCATAAATGAAGTGTTTGAAAAATCCAAATAGAAATATACTATTTTCTACACGTACACACACACACACACACCACATATATATGATGAGCTTAACTGTAAACATTCTCATCCCAGAAGCCTTAGGTTCTAAATAAATAGCACAGTCCCAAGTGTGAAATATCGCCTCTCAAATTGTTGGTTAGCTTATTGACATTGTTCTTTATTTAACACCAAAACCTAATGATATGGCCTTATTCCTGAAGGCACCATACACTTTGGTCATAGGACATGAAAAAAATCCAATTGAATGGGAAGGATGTCCCCCCCTCCCATTCTCCTACCTCCCTTCCTGGGTTACCTAACTTTCATATTACTAGAAATTGCTGTGCAGACTGCTGAGATAGATAACAGTCTTACCCAGCCATGAACCTTGTGAACTACAATAAAGACCAATGTGGCAATATATGGCCATTGGTTCATAGACCAGCATGAATGTTATGGGGGTGACTGGTTGCTTTCTAATTGGACTTAGAGAAAACACATTCCTGATATTGAAATCTTGTCAAAACTCATAGTTGGAGACCTCATAGGCTTTGAGTGTGAATATGCTACTATTGTTTTGATAAATTGACACAGCAGCAAACTGTCCTCCAAATTCTTATCTCCAGAAATTAGCAGAGGTCTCAGACCTCACAGAGACTTCTCCCCCACCACTCCCTTGGAGCAAGAGGCAGCTAACACAGAGGTGCACAATTGGGTAAAACAAAAAGACTAAGCATTCATGGAGCTTTCAACCACAAATAGAACATCTTTCTCACAGTTTCTACCCTCAAGACTCAGTCACTGTTAAAAAGGGAGCAGAGGCCAGTGTAGATCAGAGTAAAACTGTATCTTCTGGACAGGACAGCACTGGCATCTGTATGTACTCACAGCATCTGTGGCTGCCTGCATACAACCTGACCAAGATCAATCCTGTCAGTGTTTACATTTAGAGTGGAGAGTTAAGAGTTCACTCTCTAAGCTGGGGAACTATCAATCATTGATGGTTTGGGGAAAGGGAGAGTCTATCTTTTCTAGGTCTCTGGAGTTTGAAAATAACCCAGTGGGCATCTTCTCTCCTTATTAGTTTTGAATTATGAAAAGCAGAAAGAAGTGATTCATTCAACGTGGTAACATTACGAAGAGGGACAAAGAGGATATCCAGTAACCACAAGTCTCAGGTCCATCTTTTGGGACCTGACATGAGCTTAGATTTTAAATAGAAAGTGAAAGATGTGCATAGTCCAAGCAGTCCAACTAAGAAGTGGTCCCCTGCCCAGCATTGCCTAAGCTCACAATCTCTCTGCAACAACTATCTGACACATTAGAAATATGTCTCCAGGAGGTAAGTTCCTGCTCTGCATGACCCATCATGTAGCTATGTCTTTTCCACCTGATGACTCTTAAGGAAGTTCTAATTTCTCTAATTGCATTCTTTCAGTAGTCTGGTAGCCAATGTGGGAAGGTATATTCATTCCTATGAGGAAGTCAGATTATCTCTTTATTTCTTTTTCTTTCTTTCTTTCTTTCTTTCTTTCTTCCTTCCTTTCTTTCTTTCTTTCTTTCTTTCTTAATACTGATGCTTAAATATATGTTTTAGAAAGAACATATTTTAAAAAGTAAAACAAAATGATATCTATCTCATAGGGGTTGTCATGAGAATAGAGTGACTTAATACATAGAAGACCACATAATAAACACACTCTCTGCATCTTTCAATTCTTGAAACTGAATGAACTATATGGGGAAACTCAGCTTCTTAGATTCAGCTTCCCAAACATAAACCTAAAGACTTCCAATAGAGTGCCCACACGGTGAGTAAATGTAGCCTTGACTTTGGAATCACTGCTTCACATACTTCACATGTAGAAAATATAAGGCAAGAGAATCACACAAGAGCAGTAAGTCCCATTAAGAGAAAACTAGCTCCTTTTGGACAAGGGGTGGAATCTTTAGCCTGAGTGCAGACCTAACATTCCAAAATACCTAAAAGACAAAGGAGTTAATCTAGTTTGGACAGTCAGTCAATCAACTACCTGAACAAGGGATCATCCCACAGGAACTCATGTTGACCTCTAGAAAGTCATCCTGAAAAATGAATAGATAATTATCCCTTTAATGAGCTAATGAAATAATTCTACACCGCCACTGCAGTTCTTGTATGACACCATAAGATTTGACTTAGTTTATCTAACTTTCTGAGTCCTGACTCAGAACATACAGTTATTTCTTTTTATTAGTTTTGTCTATTTCTCTCTGATGCTGGTAAGATCCCAATTATGCCTTCCCTGGTACTTTGAGTTTCCATATGTTTTCTCACGTTCTCTTCTCTGAACCATATATGTTCATCCATAATGTGGCTAACCTTCTGGATAGCATCACTCAAATGGTGTGACTATTTTTCTTTCTCTCCTCAATTATACTTCTCCTACCAGTAGCTGAGATTTAAGCCTTGCTTTCCTTCCTGTGCTGGGATTTTCTTTTAAATTTCCAAAAAACATTGTCCTTGTTAATAAACTGGCTTTACTTGGACTTTTAACTTTGTAACTCTCATAAAATTCTCCTCATTGAATAATCTTGGCTTTTGCTTATCTTTTGACTTTTCCCGGACTTCAAATCTTTCTTGATTCTTAACTCTTTAAACAAAACAAACCTATTTCTTTATCAAGCTCATATTGTTTGCTACTTAATGAGGGAGAAGTAACTTAGGATGATAGTCCAGGAGCCCCAGACTTTGTCTAGATTAGAGATGATTGGGTATCTCTCAGACTCGGGCTATGCAGCAAGGAGAACCACTATCCTACTGTTCACACTTGGTCTCAGGAAAATTGCAAGAAATCCATCAGTATACTAGTTGGGAAAAGTTGATGAAGAGAGTCTATGAAAGCCAGCAACATCCAGAGAAAAACATTGTCAGTGTGCAACGCCTCAGTAGGGAAGCTTCCCAAAGGACAGACAAAAGCACCACAGCAGTGTTAAGCTCATGCATGCACCATATCTTCTGGGCTCAAAATGCTCAGAGTCACTTTGTGAGAGGATGGCCAAGTTGGCAAAATCATCTAAAGAATTTTTCTTTTTTCATCCTCAAACTCTAACCCTTACTTCAGAAGAAAAAAAGAGAGAAAAGGAAAGAAAGAAGCCAACTGCATTTCCTTCCAAAAGGCCAAGTGGTTTGTTTATGTTTCAAAAGCTAGTATGAATAGTTTGAAACTATTTTTAAAGCAATATGAAAATACTGACTTTCTAGAAAACATATTTTAAAATGTGAGATAAAATATTATCTTTTTAACTTAGTTTTTAAATTTACTCTGATATTTCTCTGTATATGCCAGAGTATCTGTATAGGGGTTTACATACATGAGTTTGGGTACCCTTGGAGTCAGGGACATGAGATCTGGAGTGATAACAGCTATGAGCCATTGGAAGTAGGTGCTGTGAACTAGGCTAGGGTCCCCAGCAGGAGTAGCAAGCACTTTAATGGCTAAGGGATCTCCCCAGCCTTATCAACTTCCGTCTTTTAATTATTTTTTAATTTTGTGGGTTTAACCCATTACTTCCTAAAGATAGGAATAAATTTCTTCAGTGGTAACTTAATTCTGAAAATATTCCAGAACAAAGATACAAAACATTGAGTAGCATCACACCTTTACAACAAAACTCTGGTGAAAATGATGTGAGCACCATACAACACCTTAAGACCATTCTCTAGATCCCACAAGGAGTTGCATTTTTTAAAATGCTAGTCAGCATTTATAATAACAAAATATTCAAGTGAAATCCCTTGCACATATGTTGGCATATGGCTGAAATCCCAGCACTATGAATACTTGACTAGGAGGGTTATATATTCAAGACCCTCCTAGGATGTAAAGCAAGATATTGTCTAAAATTTTTAAATGCAATAAGTAAACCATTCATATTTGGTTCCTTGAAAAGCATTTTTTCCTTCACAATAAATCAAGTAAATATCTCAAAGGGGTTTCCTAAGACAACTGAGTCTAAATAGAAACCAAATATAAAAGAGTGCTCTAGAGTGCTGTGTACTGCACATGACAGATCTTTGTCACTATAGTTGTGATTGAAAGAGTAGTGTGGTTCAAAGAGCCATGCTCAGGATCCAGCAAGTTAATACTTCCACCATGGACAAGGGAGAGATTACCATGGCCCACCCCTAGCTGAAGAGCTATTATCCACGGCTTTTGGGAGAACAGGGTCATTTTTTTTTCAAAGATATGAGCACTCAGAGGTTCGTTGCTCTTGCCCCAGTGGAAGGCCACATACCTCTGTGCAAATAGTTATCACTGTGCAAATGATCAAACTCAGTAGATATAAAATCTATTTTAATTTTTATAAAGAGGACATCAAGTAGGGAAGGAGAGGTGACTTCCTAACCATAAGGTGAAGAGCTTTGCCCTGCCCTATCCTGACACCATGATGCAGTGCTTTTAGGAAGAAGATAGAAATGAGTGGGGTAGCTGTGCAGAGGAAGTCCTAAAACATACTCTGTGCTCTGTTTATACTTTGGCAGCCAGGAAGCAAACAGAGAAAGGAGAGTGTCCAAAGTCCTCAAACCTCTTTCAAGGGCATTCTTCCAGTGTTCGTCTTTACTAAGTCCCACCTCCCAGTGGTTTCACAGCACCACAGTCTGGGCAACACCTGAGCCTTTAGGGGAGGTTGCAAAACGATAGTACTGAAGTGGAAAGAAAATAGTGCTAAATCTGATAATAGAACAAAGGAATAAAAATATGTCTATTGTTCTCTCTCTCTCTCTCTCTCTCTCTCTCTCTCTCTCTCTCTCTCTCTCTCTCTCTCTCTCTCTGTGTCTGTGTATGTATGTATGTATATTTGTGTGCGTGTGTGTGTGTGTGTGTGTGTGTGTGTGTGTGTCTATTTTCTCTTATTGGTGGTTCTTTGGGCAAGTTGTAGAAACTTGAGCAGGTGGAATTTCAAGGAACTAAGTGGGTCACTAGAGGATAACCTTGAGGCTTTATAACCCAGTGCTACTTCTTGTCTAATCTCTGCTTTCTGACTGTGGACTCAGCATGCTCAACCAGACTCATTTTCCTGCCTCTATGCCTCCCCTACCTGCTGTCATGCTTCCCTGCCAAGATAGACTCGTCTCTATGGAACTATACATCAAAGTAAACCCTTTTCTTTCATTAAGTATCTTTTACTGGGATACTTACACACACACACACACACACACACACACACACACACACACACACACACACACACATAATGACAGAGGAAGAAACCGAGACAATATCTTACATGTAAGTAGTGAAGGAGCCCAAGATGCAGACTATTGTTACAAGTTACCAATGATAACAAGAGAAGTCTGGCTTTTGTCCTATCAACAGTTAGTCTTCAATATTTTTCAAGGAAAAAAACATTGAAATGATTTAAGACAATCAGCAGTAACACAGTAAACATGAGCTCAGTTGTGTGTCTCTCATGCAGACCTAGTTCTTGGGTAAGTAAACCAGGCTGCCTTTCCTTCTCTGTGAGACTAAAAACATATTGGTAGTTCTAACTACCTCAGATGTGTTTTAAGGAAAAATCTTGAAGTAAATGTATGGGACCAGGATCGTCTCATTAAGATACTACCAGCAAATAAGGTACATAGTAATAAGGATCTGAGTCAGAGCCAGCAAAGGGCCTCAGAGTCAAGCTTTTAAAGTGTTATTTTTAGTTTTGAAATAACTAAAACCTAAGAAATCATAAAGAATAAAACCAATCTTAGGTGGTTTTATCAATAAGATAAAATCAATGTTAAAATGATGTCATACTTGTTCAGCAACTCATTTAGAAAGATTAAAATCAGGAGAAAGTAACTAAAATAGAAAATTTTACAGATAAAACTATCCATCTCATTCAGTATTTCCCATTTCTTTTACTCATCTTACTATTTCCTCTTCTTGATATATGATATGGACAATAAACCACGTGTTAGGTAAGAAAGTCTTTAGGGGCTAGAGACATGGCTCAGTGGTTAAAAGCACTTAATTCTCTTGCAGAGGACCAGGGTTCCATTCCCAGCACTCATGTGATGGCTCCCAATCAGTTGTAACTCCAGTCCCCGGGAATCCCACGCTCTCTCTCTGGCTTCTATAGGCACTGGGAACCATGGCATGGTCTACATGCATGCAGGTAAGATGCTCATATGCACAAAATAAAAATAATACAAATATTTATAGATTTCAATAAAAGTATCTTAAACAACATAAATTGCATCCAACCATGACTGTTATTCTACAGCTTCCTTTTTGATGCAGTATCACGCTTTAAGTTGAAATTTGCAGTACAAAAAGACATTTCTGTAATAAGTACAGATTTTCAGTTTCTTCTCTAGAACTTGCATGTTTACATTATTATCTGTTTATGCATTAAGCTGTCTTATTTTTTTGTAGTCTGTAGGTTTTTCTGTGTTTTAGATTATTACTTCTGGTTGTGCTTCTCGGGTTTTCCTTTTTAAATATTTATTTCTAATTTTATTACTTCATGGTTAGAAAAAGCATTTGATTATTTGTTACCTCCCTATTTATTTTTCCCAGTTCTGTTTCTAAAGTCAATATTTTCCAAAATCTCATCGGTACACAAGCTCTTTGTGTTCACTAACATTGAATGTGGATCTTAGAGAAAGCTTTTATTATATTATTCAAGCAATCTATAGCTTTGGTATTTTTATTGTTTGATCAATATTTATTGACAAATGTATGCTAAGTTTTTGAAAATGTATTTGTTGCTTTTCCCAATTTCTTATTGGAATTTTGCCAGTCATGTGCTGAAACTAAATGATGAGAGCTCTACTTACAAAGACTTAAATTGTTTTTAAAGTTTTTCAATCTTAATAATCCTACAATAATGTTTTACACTTTCAAGCACACAGGTTTACATGTCAGTGAGATAAAATCCAGACTAAGATAGATCAACACATTTGCACATTCTTAAAAATCAGAAAGATTTTCACAAAGCAGTTTATCCTGTACTTTAGGAAAAAAAGACAGAGAGCTGGAAGAACCTCGTGAAAGCTGTTGCATACTGGCCATTAATAGTGACTATCTGAAGAGAACAAGGACTCAAATCTAACTAGAAGATGCCTTGAAGAAAGTTTTGCCATCTACCTTTGCAACTCTTAGTTCCAACTCTTCATCCTGATAAGATGGCTAAGCTTAACTGGGGAATCTGGAAATAGTTCCATTTCCATTTTCAGAAAACTTTGATTTTTTCCCCTAATATATATTTCTCCTGTTCCTTTGACGTGCATGGCTGTCAGTATAACATAACTGTATAAAAAGAGTGAAAAGACATATCTTCCATCTCACAAATCAGAAGATACTTCTCAAAATGAGAGCGTCGGAGATAAACTGCCCCCTTTTGCCAACCACTGTGAAAAAAAAACACATAACGGAAAAAGGTTCCTGGAGTCTTTGAAAAATATCCTCGATAAATTTCTGCAAGCTCCAATTTTGATCTTCTTGAGAAATATTACCATGTTACTTCTGATTCACGAGGAAAAGTCATTACCTCTGAGTTCGAGATGCCATTTGATCTATTTGAGGGCAAAGGTTAAAATGCAGGCATCCAAACTGCACAAAATGACTGTGTTTTTCTCCTATGGGCTGGCAGCTGAATTTCTTTTGTTAAAGCAGGAAGCAAATGTGTAAAGATAATATCGTTGGTATACTAGTCTGTGCTGCTCATCTTTGAGGAAAGCAATGTCCTCTGGGGGCAAAGACAAACTAAAGAGGCAAAAAGTAGAACTTTCAGCTTTGCAATTATTCTTTTGTTTTCTTTTGTTTTGTTTCCCTGTGAGGTATATCCACCTATTCAGTTGGGACAATGGGTTCACCTTGAAGGTCAGAGTATGGTAGAGAACATGCTAAAGTGTAGCTGAAATATGAAAAGATCCTGTGACTTCTGCATGGTGCTACTGATAGTGGCATCTGAGAACACAAATTACTGGTAAAATAATGATTGAGAACAGATATCTCATTGGACTAGGAAGCTAAAGAAGGTACCATCATTCTACTTGAAACAAGAGACCAACAAGATCCAAACATGAGAGTTTAACTGAACCCCCAAACCCATTATTTAGCAGGTCTGCCTAAATCCATTAACCCTGGTGTGCTGACACCTGAAACATAATTTATAAAGAGTTAAACTTGATTTTATGGTTTAAGATTGATGGTGTTTGTGTCTTACTGGGAGAGGTATAGCTGTGATGACAAGGGAAATGGGAAATATTAATCATTTATAAAGACAGGAAAGAGGAAGCCCCTAAGAAACATGAATTCACACACACACAAACACACACACACACACACTCACACGGGGTGGGGAGGAGTCCTAATTACAGCCCTTAGCTGTGAAATTTCACTGAGGTTGAAATTTCTCAATTGTTGAATGGAGACATACTACCTTTTGCCCATGCTTAGGTAAAGACACATGTGAACATCAAGACTACCTGACAGACAGTCAGCAGATATATAAGTCAGTAGTTTTACAAAGGCATCGGCAGTAGCAGGCATAGTTGCATGGTAAGAAGATCCAGAAGAGGAGGTAAAAGCAGTATATGGAGTGGCTTACCCTTGGGAGAGGAGGCTTTATCCCAGCCATAGATGCAGAACTATAGCCCAGAGGAGCCATTGCTATGGACCTCGCTAACATGCCATGCTTACCTCTCTTCCGACATGTTTTCTCCTGAGCCCAGCTTGATACCATTCATTTATTGAGACCTCCAGGATACCAGATAGTCCTTTATAATCCCACATTTATTTTTCATGAGAGAAGGCCAATTTATCTAATGCTACCTATTTTCTTTAATCAGACATGAATGAGAGAGCCAATGGGCTATACTTTTTTCCTGGGGTTTACAGCCTGGTGATGCAAAGAGCATTGCTGTCCTATTCTCTCTGGTCCTGGGTAATTCCTGTTTCCTAAAGATTTATCTTGTAAAAGTACTTTCAGGAGTCTTTGCTTAATTATTTGATATTTTCATCCCCTCTCCTGTGCCCAGTTAAGTGCTGAAGGTAAATTTTAGTAAGCAGTTTGGCTTGGATTCTATTCTGTTATTCAAACACTATTCTAGGCACAGTTGTACAGATATTCTGTGGAATAAAAGTCTGTGACACTCCTTAAGAAAAAAGAGTATCCCATATAATTTGGTGTACCAACTCAATCCACTAAAAGATCTTAAGCATGACCAGACTAATTCTAAAGAAGAATAAAGTCTACCCATAGACTACAGCTTAAACATGTGTCTGAAAGATCTAGTTTGTCCTAGTGCCCTGCTTTGTAGATTTCAGACTTGCATAACCAAATGTCACAACTGTGTGAGGAAATTAGGAACACATACATAGAGACACACAGGCACACACCTAGGAATCAATTGATGCATCAAAGAATATTATAAATAGTAAGCCAATCAATCAAGAAGCAAATAGTTGAAGTTTCTGTTTAACCTTGACTGATAAAGTTTCCTGCAATCCAAATGAACTCTAACATAGTGTTTACTGCTCTCAAATGATAACTATCTCTATTATAATTACCTCATAGACTAATAGATAAACTCTCCTTATTAACGGCTAGTTGCCATGTGATATTTATCATATATTGGTTGTAATGATGATACTTGGCTGTCAATTTGACTACATCTGAATAACTAAACTCCAAATCATTGAATGCAATTATAAGAGATTTTTTTTCTAATCATCTGAAGTGGAAAGAGCCACCTATCTCTTTTGAGGTGGGAAGATTCGTCGTTAATCTGGACCACACCTTCAGATGGCAGTTTATATAAAGGACATAGAAGAAGGAAGCTCTTGCTCTTTGCCTGATTTCTCTTGATGCCATGTTCATTTCTTCACTGGAGTTGGAGCCTAATTTTTCAGGATTCTCACACATACTGAAGACCAGCTGAGCCATCTAAACCTCTGGACTAAACAACTACTGGATATATAGAAAAGAGAGAGAAACAGAGAGAAAGAGAGAGAGAGTTACATGGGTAGATAGATGATTGATAGATGATAGTTGGATACATACATACATACATACATACATCATACATAGAAAAATAGATACAGGAACAAAGATAGATATATTCTATCAGTTCTGTTTCTCTAGAGAACACTGACTTATAAATTGACCTAATTTCACAACTTCTCAAGAGTAAATATCTTCTAATGATTAATTCAACAGAACCTAAAATCTGAGAAATCTAATATGGAATTCTGTCTTTCATCAACTGTGGAGCTTTCAAGTTTTAAACTACCTTGCTATTAAAAAAAAAAAAAAGTAATGGGAGTTATAGTGCCTAGCATGTAGAACTGTTATAAGACAGAGACATTAGTGCATAAAAATTTCTTAGTATATTAACTGGCATGTATTGAGAATTTAATATTTAAATACTTGTTCTTTTATGATTTGAAATTTAAAATAAAACTGTGTAGCATTCTCTTGAGAAATATCTAATTACATATCCAAAAACAATTAGCCTGTGTACATTTATCTCATTCCTGATGCTGGAATGCCTCAGAGAATGGAGACTTATGTTTGTTATAGGTCCTGCTGATCTTAATCTCTAGGATGAACAGCTGAAAGCTAACAAGGTCCTTTGCCCTCCTGAGAACTCCATACATGCAAGGGGAACTCAGTGAAGTCTCAAATCAGTACCTCTCCTTTTCATTAAAATGCCAAGTCTGTAAAAGAACATGCAATAATCTTATACTCAACTCTTTCCAAAAAGATAAAATGGTAATTTCTTCTTTGCATCTTAAGAAAGAGAAATGACAAAAAAAACAAGAAGGGCATCCATATTCAGGCAATCTTATGTACTTCACAGCATGATCTACTAGGCATCATCTTCCTTGATCCTTAGAGTGATCTCATCAAGCACATAGTGTATTTTCAATCCACTTTGGATGGTTAACGACATAACTTATTTACGTGTAAATATTTTCTGAATTTGTAAAAGCATTTATAATCCATGAATTCCAAATGAGAATTCCAAGGGCACAGCTTATTTGACTACTAGGATCCTTGTCCTTATGACTTAGCATTTAAAATACCCTTCGTCACACACAGTTTTGGATCTCAAATTTACAGAGAGGAAAGGGTTCCTTGAGACTGGACACCAACAGTATGCACTGCACACCCATTTTTCAATTCACTTAAACTTGTCAGGTTCAATTTCTTTCATGAAAAATTTCCAATAATAATATTTACCCTTGAGTAATCATGATTTGTCAATAATATATCATAATCATAATATATAATCCATAGAAGCATTGCAAGAGTATATCTACATTATCTTTCTTTGAACAAATACCATTGTACCACGTGAATTAAATTGGTGGATCTAAATGCTTATTCCCACTGAAATAAAGTAGGTTGATAAATTCAGCCAAATAGTCAATGAATGGAAAGTGACTACAGTAACCTTCTATGTCTGTGTTGTCAAAAGTCCTAGTTACAGAGTCTTCACTTCAGAAATATTTTCAGCAGTAATTAATGAGGGCAAAGTTTCTTTTCGGCTTTCTCTTACTAACTCAGTGCCAGCTCACAGAGACTGTATACTGAGAACAGAATCATCTAACATAAATAGTATTAAATAGTTTTTTTAAAATAGTTTTCATATCTCTTATAAACAGACATCATTTTTTTCTTGAAGAATTAGTGCTGCATTATAGGAAACATAAAGATAGATAAATCATATGTAGCCTTTCCCTGCTGAACAGTTTAACCCATATTACCATTTTCTGAATTGATCTTTCCATTTTACATCCAAGCTAAAATCTGAGCTCTAAATGACCTAATAAGAAATAATTTATAAGACAGATTTGGGCCGGGCAGTGGTGGCACACATCTTTAATCCCAGCACTTCGAGGCAGAGGAAGGCAGATTTTGGAGTCCGGGGCCGCTGGTCTACATAGTGAGTTCCAGGACAGCCAGGGCTACACAGAGAAACCCTATCACAAAACAACAACAACAACAACAAAATGACAGATTTGGAGATCTTATTTTCTAGAGACAATAGCCTGGCTCATGTCTTTGGGTGATTACACACCCAAAATTCTTAAAACTATCTTAGGTTGCTAAAATATCTTCATATTTTAGAGCACTGAATACATGTACTGGTCATTGGCCCTGAGGAAGTTTGGTATTTTCTCATTTTTACACCACTATCTTGAAATACAGCTGACATAGTATATTACACATTAATTAATAACTAAGTATGTGGAGAATTGCTGAGGCAGTAAAGTGTGTGCTGCCCAAGCATGAAGACCTGAGTTCGGATCCTCAACATGCATGTAAATGCCAAGTGTGGTATCACATACACCTGTGACTCCAACAGAAAGAGACAAGAGGTCACATGGGGCTTGCTAGCCAGCAAAAATAGTCAAATCAGGGAGCTCTAGGTTCAATCAGAAATGCTGTCTTGACAAAGAAGGTTTAGAACAATTTAAAAAAACCAGCAAATTATGGCCTCTACATATACCCAAGCACAGAACTGTACATATACAAACATGTACACACAAACATACACAGAAAAACAAATGACAGTACAATGACAAATTTATGTGTAGATATATTCATATCCTCCAAATATTCCCCTGGCCTTATTCACCTGAAATTTGGGAATGTGTGCATACAATACTATTTAACATAAGATCAATCAGGAAATTTCTAAGTATAAACACAATTTTATTAACTAGGGAAGTCTCAGCAGTACAGACCCAGGACTCACATTACATTATGAAACTTTTTACCCCTTAACCAAAACCTCCACGAGACTCTGGAAAACACAGTTCTACTTTCTGTTTCTATGATCTTGAGTGCTTTGGAATCACATGAGACAGATCAAAAGACATTTTTTTTCTGTGTCCAGCTTATTTTAGTTAGTATAGTAGCATGTAAGTTGTCCAATTAATATATTTGAACAATATTAGTATATTGTCCTCAATTTCCAAAGATTGTACTTCTATTGATTAATAATGTTATTTATTTACATCCCAAGTGTTGCCCCCTGCCAGTCCTCCCCTCCAGGGTTCTTCCCCTAGCCCCTCCCCTTTGCCTCTGAGAGGGTACCCACCCCTGGTAACCCCCTTTCCTGGACCATCAATTCTCTACAGGATTAGGCCCATTCTCTCCCACTGAGGCCAGACAAGGCCACATATGTGTGTGAGAGGGCTAGGACGAGCCCGCATATGCCCTTTGGTTGCTGACTTAGTCTCTGAAAGCTATGTGGGATCCAGGTTACTTAATACTGCTGTTCTTTCTGTGGGGTAGCCATCTGTCTTAGCTCTTTTAATGCTTCCCCCAAATCTTCCATAGGGGTCCCCAACCTCAGTCCAATGGTTGGCTGTAAGCATCTGTATCTGTCTCACTCAGCTGCTGGTAGCTGGGCTCCTGTCTGCACGTAAACATGGCATCAGTGATAGTGTCAGGGTTTGGTGCCTGCCCACGGAATGGATCCCAAATTGGACCAGCATCACTGTATGGCCTTTTATTTAATCTCTGCTCCATTTTTGTCCCTGCATTTTTTTAAAGACAGAGACAATTCTGGGTCAAAACTTTTGACGGTGGGTGGAACGCTACCATTCCTACAATGGGGACCCTGTCTATTTAGAAGAGGTGTTTTCCTCAGGTTCTGTGTCCACACTGATGGCATTTTGGTTAAGGTTATCTCCATCTAGTCCTGGAAGACTCTTACATTCAAGGTCTCTGGAAATTTGTAGACATTTCCCACCACAACCTCCATACCACCCCACACCCCACACACATAGCTACATATTTTTATGCATTCCCCTGGCCCTCGGGGCTTCCCTCCTGCCCCCCCATACCTGACCCTGTCCCCTTTCCACCCCTCGCCTCCCTCTGCCTCCGGTGATTATTTTCTTCCCCTTTCTTTTTATTTGTTTATTTTTTCACCTTTTTTTTTTGGATGTCATGTTTACATTTCAGATTTTATCCCCTTACCCCATTCCCCCCACCACCCAGGAACCCCCTACTCCATCCCCCTCTCCTGCCTCCACAACAGTGTGCCCCCACCTACCCCCTCCCCACCCTCGAATTCCTCCCCACTCGGTGTTCAGCCTTCATGGGACCAAGGATCTCCTCTCCCACCCATGCCTGACAAGGCCATCCTCCCCTAAGTATACAGCTGAAGTCATGGGTGCCTCTCTTTGTGCTCCCAGGCTGGTGATTTAAACCCTGGGGAGCTCTGGTTGGCTGGCACTGTTGCTCTTCTCTTGGGGCCACCAACCCTTTCAGCTCCTTCAGTCCTCTAACTTCTTCATTGGGAACCCTTGATCAGATCAATGGGTTGCTGCAAGCATCCGCCTCTGGATATGTCAGACTCCAGCAGACCTTCGAGGAGACAGCTGCATCAGGCTCCTGTCAGCATGCACTTCCTGACATCCATATCAGCGTCTATCTTTGGTGACTGCACATGGGACAGATATCAAGATAGAGTGGTCTCCCGATGGCCCCTCCTTGACTTCTGTCCCACACTTTGTCACCATATTTGCTCTCTTGAGCATTCTGTCACTCCTTCCAAGAAGGACCGAGGCATGCACACTTGGTCTTCCTTCTTCATGAGCTTCATGTGGTCAGTTAGTTGAATCTTGGCTATTTCAAGCTTTTGGGCTAACATCTGCTTATCTGTGAAAATACCATGTGTGTTCTTTTGTGATTGGATTACTTCACTCAGGATGATATTTTCTAGTTCCATCCATTTACCTAAAAATTTCTCGAATTCATTATTTTTAATAGCTGAATAATATTCCATTGTGTAAACGTACCACATTTTTTGTATCCATTCCTCTGTTGAAGGACATCTGTGTTCTTTCCAGCTTCTGGCTATTATAAATAAGGCTGCTATGAACATAGTAGAGCATATGTCCAGCATTTTCAACAAATGGTGCTGGTTCAACTGGAGGTCAGCATGTAGAAGAATGCAAATCAATCCATTCTTATCCCCTTGTACAAAGCTCAAGTCCAAGTGGATAAAGGACTTTCACATAAAACCAGATACACTGAAACTAATAGAAGAGAAGGTGGGAAGACCCTCGAATACCTAGGCACAGGGGAAAAGTTCCTGAACAGAACACCAATGGCTTATGCTCTAAGATCAAGAATTGACAAATGGGACCTCATAAAATTGCAAAACTTCTGTAAGGCAAAAGACAATGTCAATAAGACAAAATGGCAACCAACCGATTGGGAAAAGATCATTACCAATCCTAGATCCGATAGAGGGCTAATATCCAATATATACAAAGAACTCAAGAAATTAGACTCCAGACAACCAAATAACCCTATTAAAATGGGGTACAGAGCTAAACAAAGAATTCTCAACAGAGGAACCTTGACTGGCTGAGAAGCACCTTAAGAAATGCTCAAATCCTTAGTCATCAGGGAAATGCAAATCAAAACAACCCTGAGATACCACCTCACACCAGTCAGAATGGCTAAGATAAAAAAAAAAATTCAAGTGATGGTAGATGCTGGTGAGGATGTGGAGAAAGAGGAACACTCCTCCATTGTTTGTGGGAATGCAAGCTGGTACAACCACTCTGGAAATCAGTCTGGTGGTTCCTCAGAAAATTAGACATAGCACTACCTGAGGACCCAGCTATACCACTCCTGGGCATATACCCAGAAGATGTTTCTTCCCCTAAGTAGAATTGAAGCATCCTCACTTCAGCCTTTCTTCTTGTTAAACTTCATATGGTCTGTGAGTTGTGTCATGGATATTCTGTACATTTTGGCTAATATACACTTATCAGTGAGTACATACTATGCATGTCTTTTCTCTTGGAACTGCAGGTAGGGTGAGTGATAATATAAGAGGCAAAGAGTCAGAAGAAAGTTTCAGATTAGTCTTCAGTTACACAGATATTTGAAATCTCTGAGTTACCCAACTTTCTTTGTGTGAAATGTATCCAAAGACTGATTTCTGCTTTTCATGTGTTTTCTGAGATAAAATGCCACTGCATAGTCTAGGCTGACCTAGAATACAGTCGTATTCTTTCAGCCTCCCAAATGCTGAGATTACAACAGACATGATCCTCTATGAGTGGCAACTAATGTTGTAACTTCCAATTTGATACCAAAAAAGGCATTGTGGTTGGAAATTACAATGTGGTTTCCAACAAAATCACAAAATGCTACTGTGATTGGAAATCTAAATGACACATGGAAAACAAAGCTAATTTTGGAAGTTTCTATATGACATTATATATTGGTGTACTTTATAGTTCAATGATTTATTGTTCAAAATGGGAAAATGTTGCACATGATACAATTGTGACTATAATTTGTGAATAAAAAAAGGGATGAAGAATGGATAAACAAAATGCAGTTTATTTACACAGTGGAATACTATTCAGCTATTCAAAACAAGGACACTGTGAATTTTGCAGGCAGATGAATAGAGCTAGAAAATATCATCCTAAGAAATGTAACCCAGACCCAAAATGACATGCATGGTATGTACTTACTTATAAGTGGATATTTAGCCTTAAAGCACAGGATAATCACTCTACAGTCCACAGAACCAACAAAGCCAAATAACAAGAATGGTCCAAGGGAGGATGGCTCAATCCTTCAATAAGGTGGTTGGAGAGAAGAAACTTCATAGGAGAGGGAAAAGAAAGGGGATCAGGAAGGGGAAGGGCCAGGTATAGAGAGAGCAGAGAGAGGGAACAGAAATTGGCTGTGGTTGGGGTTGGAGGCATCTCTAGCACTGTACCAGAGACTGAGGGAACAGAATGCTATGAAGGGCAACTATAGCTGAGGATTAACAATGTGGGGATATGGATTCTGAAGTGGCCAGTTCCTGCAGCTAAGCAGGCCTCCCAGAAGAGGGATAAGAACAGCAACCCAGCCACAAAACTTTCTACCTGAAATGTGTACTACCTACAAGAATATGAGGAGACAAAGATAAAGCAGAGATGGAGGGAATGGCCAACCAGTGACTGGCAAAAATAGGGACCATCCCCATGGGCAAGAACCAGTCCCTAAAACTATTAATGATATTCTGCTATGCTTGAGCATAACTGTCCTCTGAGAGGCTCCACCCAGTAGCCAATGTAAAGAGATGGAGAAACCCACACCCAAAAATTAAATGGATCTTGGTGTGTCTTGTAGAAGAGTTGGGGGAAGGACCTAAAGAGGACAGGGACTCCACAGAAAGATCACAGTTAACTAACCTGGACCCTTGGTCCCAGAGACTAAACCACCAACCATAGAACAAGCATGGGCTGGACCTAGGGCCCCTGCACATATGCAGCAGTAATTCAGCTTGCTCTTCCTGCAGGTCCCCCAACAACTGAAGTAGGAATTATCTCTGAGTCTGTTGCCTGCCTGTGGATCCAGTTCCCCTAGCCAGACAGCTTGTCTGGCCTCAGTGAGAGAGGATGCACCTAGTCTTGCAGTGATTTCTAATCCCTGAGGGGGGAGACAGGACACCAGGGAAGGGGAACTCAGAGGAGGTTCCCCAATCTCAGAGAAGAAAGGAAGAGGATAATGGAGGGAATCTGTGTGAAGCGGTACTGAGTGGAAAGGGTGGCTGATATTGGGATGTAAATTGAATAAATAAAGAATACAAATGAATTCTTACTACTGTCCATTATAGTATTGTTTAAAGTATATCTGTCAAGCTAAAATTTTACAGAACCAAATTGTTGTTTTGCAAAATTTACAAAAAAAATAGAATTAATTCGATAAAAAATACAAATACCAACAAATATTTGGGTATGCAATAACAGAAACAGTATAATAAAGATCATATATGTCATATGTAGTGTGTTTTATATACTCTACATCCTTAAAATACTGTACTCTGATGCTTTTAAATATATACATGTATATATTATACTAAACTCAATCCTAAACTATCTCTCAGGTTTAAATTTACTCACAAGAAAATTTAAAGGTAAAGAAGTGAGGTTGCAAGGACAATGTGGTGTCTTGTTTGGGCTCATTGTCAATATATCAGAACAGATATGAGGATTTGTTGATCTGGTTCCTAGATATTTTTATGAAGATATCTGTCATTCTGATTTCACAACATAGATTTCTTGAAAATTGCGTAGCCCATTGGTGGCTTGAAATTTTACCCTCAACACTGCTCTAACATCTTGTTAGCACAACTCTTGGGTGTAGTTAGATAATGGACTCGTGCCCTATTTCTTATCACTGATTTTGGGATATATTTTCACTGTCTTGCAGTAGACCAAATAACCTGAAGTGATGGATGAGAAAATTCATTCATGGCTGAGTTTGCTGTGCTGGAAGTGGTAATTGTATTGCGAATTGGATAACTCGGAGAATGGGGAAATTAATCTGCACAAATGAGCAAGTCTCTGATAAAAATGCAGATATGAATATAGAAAGCATAGATGTACAGGCTAAAACTGGAGATATAGCATTATTTGTTCAGATGATAGGATGAAACCCATTCCCCTCCACTAGGATCATCAACTCTATAGTCACTAATGAGATTTTGTTCCAGGGAATTTAAACCTACATCTGTCATGAAGAATGTTGCTGGCTCCCCAGAAGCTTGTGTGAACTCCTCTCCTCTCACTAGCCTGCTTTATTAGCCCCAGCTATTTTTGTGCCTGAGTTTTCTGTCAGTCTTTTTGTTAATTATTTCTACTCGAGAATATTATCTCCTGGCATTATCCAAGGAATCTGAAAGCAAAACATTTCCCTGGCATGTCAGACCACATTCTGGTATTCTCCCAAATGTTTTGTCAGTTTTATTCTGCCTTCCAAGTACTTATCCTGGGAAGTCTAACATCATTCCTGTTTGCAATACTTCATGTGTGCTCTGCTTTCTGGGAACTTCTATTTTAAATGAGGATGGTTTTGAAATTCTAATGATTTTCATAGTGTTGGTTAATTGATTTTTATCAATTAGTGAGCCCTTCCAATTTTGAAATCCAGATTCTTAGAATTTCACACACACACACATATACACATTCACATACACGCATATGTGCATTTATATATATATATATACCATATGTACATATATATGTGAGAGAGGTGTGTATATGCACACATTTATGTATGTGTGTAACTATTTTTTAACTATTTTATTTTTATCTTCTCTTTAAAGAATTGTGTGTACAGTGGAAAAGCAGATGAGTGTTCCTAAAGGCTTAGGTTGCAAAACCATATGTTTACGGATAACATTTTCTCTCACAAGGTGGATCTCACACTTAACAATGTCTTTCTAAAACAGTGAGACGTTTTTGCAGGTCGAGGTACCCGGTGCCAAGCCTGATGACCCAAGTTTGATCTCTAAAACCTACATGATAGAAGGAGGTGATGGACTCTTGCAAGCAGTGGACTCTGACCTGCACACGCACGCTTTGCATATGGGTGTCATTGAGCAAGCCTTCGTGCTTGTGCAAATACAGACATACACAGTAACAGTAAAAGATGTTTAAAATGTTAATTATTTAATTATAAACATATGAAAAAATAAATTTACTGGCAAATGAGGATTTAGACCAAGATCCTCTTCAAAACATTACAGATTTTTCTCCTCATTATTGGTGGTTGATAGATTTAAAATCAGAGGAGCTAAAACTGTCAAGATTTGTAGTTACTGAGCTGAAATAAAGTTGACGGAAACACATTTCAAAAAACCACATCACCATTACTTCATGGGAGTGCATCTTGCTTGTACAAATCATCAGATCTCATGCCCAGTATCCTCCTCTCTCTCTCTTTTTTTTTTTTTTTTTTTTTTTTTTTTTTTTTTTTTTTTTTTTTTGTGACTGTATACCAATCTGTCAGTTTCATTGCAAAAATTGAGAAGGTTGCTTTCGTAAAGCCTGCCATGATCTGTCTTTATCTGGAATCTGCCTTGGGGCAGTGACCCACTAAGTCACTCCCAGATAGGAGAATTTGAGTTTTCTTCCCAGCTCTCCTAGCTCCTCTGAAATGTAACATCGGGAAAATTGTTTCACAGCGTCAGCTTCAAAGTTTTGCCTCTGAAAAAATGTGAGTTGTAAAATACAAGTATGTTTTGAGATTATACTGAGAAATGGAAAGATAATTTGGTGGTAAAACAGGCCAAAGCTCTGGGCTCCAGGTTCTGCATGCTCATCTCTCTCAGAACTCAGGATGACCCAAAAACATAAAAAAAAGAAGGGCCTTGATTTTAGCCACATGACACTCAAACAACGTGATCATGTAACAAAGTAGTTGGCCAATGTAATGAAGTGTTGTACTCTGCATATGTGATAACAGTGGTAATGGAGGAACTTTGAAAATATGCCCAAAAAACATGTGACTATACTTAATGGCTCAAGGCAGAACAGTGAATGAATCCTTAATATCATCAAAATTTTTAAAACACATAGAAATCTACAATTAGTGGATGATGACATGGCCTAAGCATCATGTCACCTAATCCTTCAAACACTGCAGTTTGGATGAGATTCACAGAAAAGGAAGTACCATAAAGAAGGGATATAACCTTGGCCCTAGAGAGAACGTATTTACTCATCTTCCTAGAACAAGGGGTCTTTTAAGAAACTTTACATCCATACTACTTGTTCCTTTATATTCTGTAGCTGCTCATTCATATGAACATGAAGACCAACTCATCCCTAAGACTTAATGGTCTCAGCTTTGGGCTTTTCTATTTGCCTTTTACAATGTAACTCTACCAACAGTTCTTAGTGTAATTATCTAATTATTAACGCTTTCCCCTAATATTTAGCCCTTCATATTCTGAAAATAGAAATAATTACTATAATTCTGCTTGATGTCTTTCTGAAATTTCCTATTTCTTTGTCAGTAGAATGAAATGCCTTCCAGGAATGGAAACTTTTCGGCACTGTTCTTATAAGTTTGGATTCTCTCTTCAAGTTGCAAACTATAGGGAAACCAAATGGTTTAGGATAGTTACTCTGCCCATTGCAAGATAAATGTATAATTTCTTTAATAAGAAAATACTCCCCATGTCAGTTGTGTAGCTCGTGGTTCTTAAGTACCGCCAACCATCAACCATTAGAGCCATCTTTGTAGTTTGAGTTTTTAATGACATGGGTCTGACCTTCAAAGACTGGTATCAATAGAGTTGAGCTGACTCTTAGGTATGAGGTACAATTGAGAATTTTTAATAAACATTAAAAATGCATTACTAAGTTGGTAAAGTTCTTGTCCAGCATTTGTGAAGCCCAGCACTGTACAAACCTGGAGAGGTGATGCACACCTGAAACATCCTAAAAATGGAGAAAAGAGGTTACACAATTCAAGGCCACCAGTAGCTTTTTGGCAAGTTTGAGAACAACCTGGAATGTTTATATGACACCCTGTTCTGAAAGTTACTCTCTTTGTTTTTGTTTGTTTGTTTTCCCTCTGAGAGGGAAACTACTTATACATTTTTCTGTTCTTATGTGCACACATATATACTGTTAAGTAACTTGGTTTTGCATGTAGTAAAGCTGAGCTGACAGCCATTAAAATTACATACGTGTGTGTGTGTGTGTGTGTGTGTGTGTGTGTGTGTGCGTGCGTGTGTGTGTGTGTGCCTGTGTGTGTGTTTGTGTGTGTGTGTGTGTGTGTGTGTGTGTGTGTGTGTGGCTTCAATTTTTTTATTTTATTGGATATCTAATTTATTTATTTATATTTGAAATGTTATCCCCTTTCCTGCATTCCCTTCCTGAAACCCCACCCCATCCCCCTTTCCCCTGTTTCTGTGAGGGTGCTCCCCCACCCACCTACCCACTTCCACTTCACTGCCCTGGCATTCTCCTCACTGGGGTATCGAGCCTTCACAGGCCTCTTTTAGCATTAATGCCGGACAAGGCCATCCTCTACTACATATGCGGCTGGGGCCATGGGTCTCTCCATGTGTACTCTTAGGTTGGTGGTTTAGTCCCTGGGAGCTCCAGTGGGTCTCATTGGTTGATATTGTTGTTCTTTCTATGGGGTTGCAAACCCCTTCAACTCCTTCAGTCCTTTCTCTAACTCCTCCATTGAGGACCCCGTGTTCAGTCCAATGGTTGGATCCATTGCAAGCATCCACCTCTGTATTTGTCAGGATGACTGTACTTTACCTCTATACCTTTGCAAGGGAGTTTTCAGTAACAAAAGTGTCAGAGCCAATGTAGATCAAATGATGCAGTTATTACATATTTTATATTAAAAAAGTATTGAGTAAACACTTTCTATAAAATACATTTTTAAAACTATACTAGTACAAAAAGACAAATGAGGAAATTATCAGAGAGATTTATATTGGAACATGAGGTCTCTAAATTGAATAATAGTGACTAACAGGACTTCATGAACAGTTGTATCTACTGTGACACCTACTCTGACCCATACTTCACTAGGAATCAATAGCTTACTGCATTTATAGTTGTGAAAATGCATAAAACTATAATAGACGTTCGGCATGTCTCTAACCTCATTTTGTCATAACTAATATAAACTCCAGTAGAAAGTTTTGTTCTTTGCAGTCAAGTGATCAAAACCTGCAACTTATTATGTTAAGTGAAATAAGCCAAATTCAGAAAGACAATTCTGTCTCATATTTAGCACTTAGAGTTAAAATTATATATGGATATAAAAAAAATGTGTGTGTGTGTGTGTGTGTGTGTGTGTGTGTGTGTGTGTGTGAAGTGAAAGTAGAAAAAAAAAGTATCATAAAAGAGAACTGAAAAATCTTTAGGAAGACAGGAAAGTGAAGATAGTAGACTATGTGTGACATGGAACTAGAGGTTAAGACATGACTGGGTGGGGGAGAACTATCCAGAGGAGGGAGGAGGAGCAGGGGTGTAGGCTATGGAGTGGCAGTGAGGTAATAAATGAGGGCAAGCTACAATAGCATACTTGTCTGAAAATGTCACAGTGAATACTATTAATCTCTATACTACCTTAAAAATTATCTCCATTCCTAAACAATCAAACTCGATCTAACTCCAAAATGCTTATACATTTGTGGAAGGCTTATAAAAGTTAAGGTATTAACGGCTTGAGAGCCAGGCAGGACCCTGAGTAAAACGCAGATGTGTTAAGTATGTTGAGGGTGATGTGGTTTCTTTCTTTTGGCTTGAGTTACTATCTGAGCTGTCACACACCTAGCTGGCACCTACTAAAAATTGCATGAATATATCAAGTCTGTGGGCTCTTAAGAGTCTTAATATTGTATGAGATGGGGAAAGACAATATATAATCATGATAGAAGTTGGATATATTACAGAGTACTCCTATAAATGACACAGGAAATGTAAAACATGATATTTGGGGAGGAAGCAATCAAAGTTGAAGCTGTCCATAATTCCTTGCAGTTAGAATAAAGGTCTCTGTAGGAGGAAGTTCCGCTCAAGTTACCTAAGCTGACTCCTTCAATGCAAAGGAGTTTATTACTCAAGTTCTAGTGTATTACTCAAGGTTAGTAATAAATTGTCATAAATATAGGAAAAGATGGGAAGAAGAGTTCCAATTCCTGTAACTCCTGTAGATATTTAGATGGAAAGTAATTCATTTCTAACTAGGTAATATTGTATCACTCTGATTTCACTTTATTTGAGGAGCTTGGTTTGAATAATTCCCAACGTGCTGTGATATATTCCTAGCTCATCTTAGGAAGGTGCCTTCTATATCCTAATCAACAAGAGTAATTTTCATCAATTTAGCTAGCTGAGAAATTTAGACATGTCTATAATGCTTCTAATTACCCTTGCCCCATGCCTTCTCTTATCCCCCTACTCCATATTAATTACTTTATAGATACTCACAATCCAGTCATCACACTGATGGCCATGGTTAGACTAAATGGAACATAAAACCAACAAAGGTTTTGAGTACCACATGAGGACCGTGTGTTTTTTTTTTTTTTTTTTTTTATGAGTGTGCCTTCAAATAACTAATAGATTTCCAGTCACTGATGGAGTTTGTTGCATACTTTTTATATATTTTTTAGATTTGTAACCTTGAAACTATTTATAATTTGGGAAATGTCTGTTGTCCTCATCTACAACAATGAGCCTTCAGCAAGGCAAGACTGTTCATTATTTACCTTGAGCTGACATGGAAAACTCAGTCTGAGTTCTTAATACTCAATTATATT
The DNA here is from genome assembly GCF_011762505.2 of Arvicanthis niloticus. NCBI lineage: Eukaryota > Metazoa > Chordata > Mammalia > Rodentia > Muridae > Arvicanthis > Arvicanthis niloticus. The sequence continues at coordinate 57,285,194 of NC_047664.1, read as the reverse complement.
ATCAGTGTTATAATTACAACATTCCACAAAGAGTTGGGTTAAGTCAAACTCCTATTGTCTAATATCCAGAATTAATTTTACCTGGGTTATCCCATATGGTGATAAAGATGAATGATAATTATGTTCCTAGAGTCATAGAAGAAAGAACCATAATGAGGACTCAATGATATTATGCTGGAATCATCAAAGTCTATCATCTTTGAGGCAGCATGGGCTTTCTAGCCACTAGAAATGTGAATGTGGGGCCAGAATAGGCACAAAACAAACAGCTACAGCATTTAAAAAGACATGGAAACAGTTGTTTTCAGAGACTAAATTACCAAATAGCAGTAACTTCCAGCATTGGTTACACATTTGAAGTTGAATATGAAACTTTTCTAGTTCAATATTGTGAAACAATTGATGGTTTGGAATCCATTACACTGACTGCAACTGCTTGAGACATATCTAGATGCAAAAGACCTAATCTTTAAGAAAGTCATAGAGGAGATGTAAATAGTAGAATTCATCTGAAATATCAACAGTCTTGATTTCCTTTCTGATTGGCTCTTCTAGACCCTAGTGTCATCCAAGGGTGTCAAGATAAAGACAGAAAAGTGACAACCTATCAGGTTCTGTATAATTTTGAGAAGTGAGATTAGTTGCACCCAAACTGATTTTATGGGTCAGATTAGAAGTCACTTGTGTGGAATTGGCTTTCCCTTTCATTCTATAAGATTCTTTGTCATAGATAATAAGATAAAATAAGGTAAGATACAGATAATAAGATAAGATAATGACTGCTATGGGTGGCAGGAATTTTTTTAGAAGTCACTATATTTGATTAAATGAATTATTACCTGGATATTCAGCACTGCTCCAGGCAACAAAAATTCTGCAGGTGAATAAACAGTTCATTTATCAGACAGTTGTTAACTAACCAAACTTTCTTCAACAAATTTGCCACATAGTGTTTAACCAAGCCAAAGTCATGTCACTATGACTTCACCTAGTGACAATCCAGTTTGCATATTAAGACACAATTCTGGCCATCCTCCTCCGGATCCATCCCGGTAGCTGAGACAGAAACCCAGTGGGGTCTGCACTCTTGGGGAGACTGTATCCTCAGACATCCCTCGGAGGCCAGTGTCCTCAGGGAGGCAGGTAAGGCCAGTGGTGCACTGCCCTATGCTCCAGACCCACAGCTGGGAGTAGGAAGCTTGCAGGACCCCCCTACAGGTACCCAACCCCGCCCCTGTGGAACTCCACTCCCCTTCTGCCCTTCTGTGGATCCATCCCCGTAGCTGAGGCAGACAACCAGCAGGGTCTGCACCCTTGTAGAGACTTTATTTATCCTGAGACATCCCTGGGATGCCAGTGTCCTCAGGGAGGCAGACAACCAGAGGGTCTGCACCCTTGTGAAAACTGTATCCTGAGACATTCCTGAGAGGCCAGTGTCCTCAGGGAGTCAGGTAGGGCAAGTTGTGCACCGCCATATGCACCAGAGCCACAGCTGGGAGTAGAAAGCTCTCAGGACAACCGCCCCCTCCCCAGGTACCCAAACCCTGCCCTTATGGAATTCCACTCCCCCTCCGCTCCTCTCTGGATCCCGTGGGCAGGAGCAGGCATCCAGTGGGTCTATACCCTTGTGGAAACTGCATCTGGAGTCAGCCCAGAGAGGTCAGTGTCCTCAGGGAGGCAGACACCCAGTGGGCCTGCACTCTTGTGGAAAATGTATCCTGAGATATCCTAGAGAGGCCACCAACCTCAGAGCAGGGGACACCATACCCAGAGTCATCCTAGAGGAGCCACGGAAGCCAGAGCAGTAGTCACCTTATCCTGAGATATTCTAGAGGAACCACTGCACTCAGAGCAGTAAACACCTAGTTGGTCTGCTCTCAAGAAGACACCTTAACCTGAGACATCCTAAAGGAGACACTGCACTCAGAGCAGCTGGAGCTCAGGATAGCAGGATCACAGAGACATCTGGACCCTGAGGAGTTCTGACACAAGCAAGATAACTTGAAAGACAGTCCCCAGTCTGAACCAGTGAGAGAGGGTAAGATTAGAGTTAACCAAATGGCAAAAGGCAAGCGCAAAAAAGTAAACAACAGAAACCAAAGTTACTTGGCATCACCAGAACCCAGTTCTCCCACCATAGCAAGCCCTGAACACATCACACAGGAAAAACAGGACACAGAATTAAAATCACTTCTCGTGATGATGTTAGAGGACTTTAAGAAGGTCATAAATAACACTCTCAAAGAATTTGAGGGGAACACAGGTAAACAGGTAGAAGCCCTTAAAGAAATGCAAGAAAACACAACCAAACAGATGAAGGAATTAAACAAAACCATCCAGGATCTAAAAATGGAAGTAGAAGCAATAAAGAAATCTCAAAGGGAGACTACCCTGGAGATAGAAAACCTAGAGAAAAGATCAGAGGTCATAGATGCAAGCATTACCAACAGAATACAAGAGATAGAAGAGAGAATCTCATGCGCAGAAAATACCATGAAAAACATAGACACAACAGTCAAATAAAATGTGAAATGCAAAAAGCTCCTAACACAAAACATCCAGAAAATCCAGGACACAATGAGAAGACCAAACCTAAGGATAATAGGTATAGATGAGAGTGAAGACTCCCAACTTAAAGGGCCAGTAAATATCTTCAACAAAATTATAGAGGAAAACTTCCCTAACCTAAAGAAAGAGATGTTCTTAAATATACCAGAAGCGAACAGAACCCCAAATAGACTAGACCAAAAAAGAAATACCTCCCGTCACATAATAATCAAAACATCAAATATACAAAACAAAGAGAAGATACTAAAAGCAGTAAGGGAAAAAGGTAAAGTAACATATAAAGGCAGACCTATAAGAATTACACCAGACTTCTCACCAGAGACTATAAAAGCCAGAAGATCCTGGACTGATATCATACAGACCCTAAGAGAACACAAATGCCAGCCGAGACTACTATACCCAGCAAAACTCTCAATCAATATTGATGGAGAAACCAAGATATTCCATGAGAAAGCCAAATTTACACAATATCTTCCCCAAAATCCAGCCCTTTAAAGGATAATTGGTGGAAAACTCCAACACAAGGAGGAAAACAACAACCAAGAAAGAACAAGAAAATAGTCTTCCAAATACCCCAAAAGAAGATAGCTACACAAACATAATTCCACCTCTAATAAAAAAAATAACAGGAAGCAACAATCATTATTCCTTAATATCTCTTAATATCAATAGACTCAATTCACCAATAAAAAGATGCAGACTATCAGACTGGATACATAAACAGGACCCAACATTCTGCTGCATACAGGAAACACACCTCTGTGACAAAGACAGACATTTCCTCAGAGTGGAAAACAATCTTCCAAGCAAATGGTCCCAAGAAACAAGCTGGAGTAGCTATTCAAATATCAAATAAAATTGTTTTTCAACCAAAAGTAATCAAAAAAGATAAAGAAGGACACTTCATATTCATCAAAGGAAAAATGTACCAAGAGGAACTCACAAATCTCAACATCTATGCCCCAAATGCAAGGGCACCCACATACATAAAAGAAACTTTATTAAACTGCACTTAAAGCATACATTGCACCTCACACAATAATAGTGGGGGATTTCAACACCCCACTCTCAGCAATGGACAGATCATGGAAACAAAAACTAAACTGAGACACAATGAAACTAACAGAAGTTATGAACCAATTGGACTTAACTGATATCTTTAGAACATTTCATCCTAAAACAAAAGAATATACCTTTTTCTCAGCACCTCATGGTACCTTCTCCAAAATAGACTATATAATTTGTCACAAAACAGGACTCAACAGATACAAAAAGAATGAAATAATTCCTTGTACCCTATCAGACCACCATGGAATAAGATTTGTCTTTGATATGGACAAAAAAAAAAAAAAAGGCCCACATACACTTGGAAACTGAACAATGCTCTACTCAGTGATAACTTGGTCAAGGAAGAAACAAAGAAAGAAATTAAAGACTTTTTAGAATTTAATGAAAATGAGGACACATCATATAAAAACTTGTGGGACTCCATGAAAGCAGTACTAAGAGGAAAACTCATAGCTCTAAGTGCCCACAAAAAGAAAGTGGAAAGAGCATACATTAACAACTTGACAGCACAACTGAAAGCATTAGAACAAAAAGAAGCTAGTATACCCAAGAGGAGTAGATGGCAGGAAATATTCAAACTCAGGGCTGAAATCAACCAAGTTGAAACAGAAAGAACTACAAAATGTCAACAAAACCAGGAGCTGGATCTTTGAGAAAATCAACAAGATAAACAAACCCTTAGCCAGACTAACCAAAGGGCACAGAGACAGTACTCACTTTAATAAAATCAGAACTGAAAAGGGAGACATAACAGCAGAAACAGAGGAAATTAAAAAAAAATTGTCAAATCCTACTACAAAGGCCTATACTCAACAAAATTGGAAAATCTGGATGAAATGGACAATTTTCTAGATAGATACCAGGTATCAAAGTTAAACAAGGAGCAGATAAACCATCTAAACAGTCGCATAACCCCTAAATAAATAGAAGCAGTCATTAAAAACCTCCCCGACAAAAAAAGTCTGGGGCCAGATGGTTTTAGTGCAGAATTCTATCAGACCTTCCAGGAAGACCTAATACCAATTCTCTTCAAACTAGTCCACAGAATACAAACAGAAGGAACGATACCCAATTCTTTCTATGAAGCTACAATTACGCTTATACCTAAGCCTCACAAAGACCCAACAAAGAAAGAAAACTACAGACCAATCTCTCTTATGAATATTGATGCAAAAATACTCAATAAAATTCTCGCAAACCGAATCCAAGAACACATCGAAACAATCATCCATCATGATCAAGTCGGCTTTATACCAGGAATGCAGGGATGGTTCAATATTCGGAAATCCATCAATGTAATCCACTACATAAATAAACTCAAAGAAAAAAACCACATGATCATCTCACTAGATGCTGAGAAAGCATTTGACAAAATTCAACATCCCTTCATGTTAAAAGTCTTGGAAACATCAGGAATTCAAGGTCCATACCTAAACATAGTAAAAGCAATATACAGCAAGCCAGTAGCCATCATCAAACTAAATGGAGACAACCTTGAAGCAATCCCACTAAGATCAGGGACTAGACAAGGCTGCCCACTTTCACTCTACCTATTCAATATAGTACTGGAAGTTCTAGCTAGAGTGATTAGACGACAAAAGGAAGTCAAAGGGATACAAGTAGGAAAGGAAGAAGTCAAAATTTTACTATTTGCAAATGATATGATAGTATACTTAAGTGACCCTAAAATTTCCACCAGAGAACTCCTAAACCTGATAAACAACTTCAGTAAGGGGCTGAATATAAAATCAACTCAAACAAATCAGTAGCCTTCCTATACTCAAAAGATAAACAGGCTGAGAAAGAAATTAGGGAAATGACACCCTTCACAATAGTTACAAACAATATAAAATATCTTGGAGTGAATCTAACCAAGTAAGTAAAAGATCTGTATGACAAGAACTTCAAGTCTCTGAAGAAAGAAATAGAAGAAGATCTCAGAAGATGGAAAGATCTCCCATGCTCCAGGATTAATTTAGTAAAAATGGCAATCTTGCCAAAAGCAATCTAGAGATTCAATGCAATCCCCATCAAAATTCCAAATCAATTCTTCATAGAGATAGAAAGAGCAATTTGCAAATTTATTTGGAATAACAAAAAACCCAGGATAGCGAGAACTATTCTCAACAACAAAAGAACTTCTGGGGAAATCACCTTCTCTGACCTCAAACTGTACTACAGGGCAATAATAATAAAAACTGCATGGTACTGGTACAGAGACAGGCAAGAAGATCAATGGAATAGAATTGAAGATCCAGAAATGAGCCCACACACCTATGATTATTTGATATTTGACAAAGGTGCTAAAGCCATCCAGTAGAAAAAGGACAGCATTTTCAGCAAATGGTGCTGGTTCAACTGGAGGTCAGCATGTAGAAGGATGCAAATTAATCCATTCTTAACTCCGTGTACAAAGCTCAAAAAAAGACCTTCACTTAAAACCAAATACACTGAAACTAATAGAAGAGAAGGTGGGGAAGATGCTCGAATACCTAGGCACAGGGGAAAAGTTCCTGAACAGAACACCAATGACTTATACTGTAAGATCAAGATTGACAAATGGGACCTCATAAAATTGCAAAACTTCTGTAAGGCAATGGACACTGTCGATAAGACAAAATGGCCACCAACAGATTGGGAAAAGATCATTACCAATCCTAGATCCGATAGAGGGCTAATATTGAATATATACAAAGAACTCAAGAAATTAGACTCCAGACAACCAAATAACCCTATTAAAAATGGGGTACAGAGCTAAACAAAGAATTCTCAAGAGGAAACTCGAATGGCTGAGAAGCACCTTAAGAAATGCTCAAATCCTTAGTCATCAGGGAAATGCAAATCAAAACAACCCTGAGATACCACTTCACACCAGTCAGAATGACTAAGATAAAAATTCCAGTGATGGTAGATGCTGGGGAGGATGTGGAGAAAGAGGAACACTCCTCCATTGTTGGTGGGAATGCAAGCTGGTACAACCACTCTGGAAATCAGTCTGCAGGTTCCTCAGAAAATTGGACATAGCACTACCTGAGGACCCAGCTATACCACTCCTGGGCATATACCCAGAAGATGCTCCAACATATAATAAGGACATAAGCTCCACTATGTTCATAGCAGCTTTATTTATTATAGCCAGAAGCTGGAAAGAACCGAGATGTCCTTCAACAGAGGAATGGATACAAAAATAATGTGGTACATTTACATAATGGAGTACTACTCAGCTATTAAAAATAATGAATTAGAGAAATTCTTAGGTAAATGGATGGAACTAGAAAACGTCATCCTGAGTGAGTTAACCCAATCACAAAAGAACACACATGGAATTCCCTACTGGTAAGCAGATGTTAGCCCAAAAGCTTGGAATAGCAAAGACTCAACCCACAGACCACATGAAGCCTATGGAGAAGGAAGTTATAATTTCTTAAATGGTACAAAATTTACTTTGATTTCCAATTTAAAGTTTTCATTGGTACGAGCTTCTTATTGATATAAAAGTGAGATGAATATTGATATTCTCATGGGCATTGTGCCTGTATAACACATTTAGGAATACAAGGCTTAGACCCAGTCCTTTAACTTTTTGTAACTGATTTGTGATGGTTAGCCTGTGAGTTAAAGGACTATAGTAAATTCATGGCTTTGAGTTTATTGTTAGGGTGTTTTCTATATTTTATTTAGAAAGAGCTGAGAGAAGTTAACAGACAACAGTCCAAATTACCTTACACAGATAGTTGGTTTTCAAAACGTCAGAAGTCCATAGAATTGACATTACAAACATTTCTATATTAATGTTCATTTTGATTAGAGGCCTGTCTGCTCCTGACAGCTTCCTGTCTTGGATTCTAAGAAGAAACTGAACATCTTTGGAGTTACTCCAGTTGTGGGGAGACAGCCACTAGGCAAGAATTGCCTCTTTCCATCTACAGGCAAATTATTGTCCAGAAAAGAACACACTTGCAGAATAGTTGACTGATTATTTCTATCTAGACTGAGTAATTAGCCCTTAATAATTCTGCATCACTAAGGTCTGTCAGATGATTCTGGGCCAGAAGGCTGAAGATTTGATGCTCCAACGTTCTGTAGTATAGGGACTGTCCAGGTGTTCAGCAGTCTCTATAATTGGCTAAGTTTTAGAAGCTATGCTTAGTGCTTCCCATAACTTCAGTTAACTCAGTCATTCTGGATTTCTGACGGGGTTGAAGACCTATAATCTCATAGCCAATCCTGGCTATTTACTTTGAGAGAAAAGATCTGAGTGGAAGGTTTTCAGCTGACATTCACTCTAAAGCCAAGAAAAAAGCCAGGTTCAAAACTAAGTGTTTTAGTTAGGAGAGATGACAGAGGTTCTGGTTAGTCAACAAAATGATAGTCTGGGTATTAGGACTATCTTGTACCTCACTGTTACAAATAGGCATAATTATGCTCTAATTGTATTTTGAGAGGAAAGTTTTATTTTAACAGGAAGGGTGATATGTAGGAGGAGCTAAGAGGGAAGGAGTACCGAGAGGAAGAGAAGGAGTAAGGAGAGAAGAAAAAGGAGAGGAGAAGCTAGGTGATGAGAGAGAGAAAGAGAGAGAAAGAGAGTGTGGGGCATGGAGGCAGATGTTCATGTGTCTCCACCAGTCAAAGATAGTTGATATATCTAGGTTGGGTATTGGGTTACACTTTTGATTGAGCATTACCAAACTTATAAAGCTTTTGATTAACATTTTTTTAAAAAAATGTATAAAATCAAAAAGGAAAAGGGGGCATGGGATAGGGGTTTTCTAGAGAGGGGAAATGGGGAAAAGGGATGGCATCTGAAATGTAAGTAAAATATCCAATAAAAAAAGAAAAAGAAAAAAAGACACAATTCTGTCTTGAACTGAACCCCGGAGCCCAGACTCTATGAAATATCTGCCTTTGACCCCATTTCCAAAACACTACTAGGACTTGATCAAGATGTTTTTCACTCTTACTACAATATTTCATGAATATGACTACATGAATAGCAAACTATTGTAAAACCCATGTGTGGAAATGATGGAAAATCCTTCATGTCAACATTTTAAAAGTTATCTATAGTCTTTCATCTTTCTCAGTGTCATGGACAAATTTAAATAATCATAATGAGAACACAGAAGGACAAGCAACTGGTGAAATACATAGTAAACTGTATACATCCAGGTATTCCAAATTAGCTTATCAAGAGACCAGTGTTTTGTTTATTATTGAAAGAGGAATTCTTTCACATTTATGTATTTTCATGAATTATCAAGTATCTATAAAAGAATAAAGTCAGGTCTTTTTTATTCAAGTAATGCATTTCCAGAAAGAAATAATAAGGGAACAGAGAAAGATATTCCAAGCAGGGGTTTATAGCAAATAGTTTATGTTCTAAATAATTTCTTGACTCATTTCCTTCACCTTAGATACATTTTCTTCCCTGTTAAACATATTTGTTAGCATCCAGGTGCCTAAAAGTGCTACCTCTGTTATTTAGGGATGCTCAGTTCCATTCTGGCTACATCTATATTAGAGATTGATCTCTTATTTCTCTTCCTTTTTTAAAAATCTGATTTGCCACGTCTATTGACTGCAATATAAAAGAATTCTGGCAATGTGCTGTCATGTCATACTAGCAAATATTTAAATATGCTATATAAATCTGCAACATTGTAAGTGGTATCTTCATAGAAAGAGACATTGAAATTTTTGTGTATTTATGTCTATTCAACTTTGTCCCACTGTCGACCATCACTGGCTATCCTGGAAACCACACATCCCAAATCATTTTTAAAACTTGAATTGATTGATTGATTGATTACTTAAGTCTCCTTGCCTTGTTCAAATTGTTGAATTAATTGATTTTATTTGTGCTTTATTGGGAATGAATGGCTCATAAACATACTAACATTGTATCTATTACTTGATTTATTGTACTTTTATAATTTGACTACTATTAAGATTTGCTAAGCTCAAGAGATAAGAAGATCATGGCTAGAAAAAATACAGTTTGCTTCATTGCCTATAGGAGGGACAGGTTGTACCATTAAGTTATCTACAAACATAATCTCCAGGACAGGTAAGTGCACAGACATCTCAAGAAAAAACATAACAAAAGCCTTTACTGGGGATTCTATGAGGAAGACTAAATAGGTATAGTGTTGGCTATTTTGAACAATTTCAGCACACTCTGGGCTATAAAGGCTATTTCTGAGATCTGGTACCTTGTCCTGAGATGATTGAGTCAGAAGGTGTTGCAACCTGAACTATAAAGCTCCGGGGAAAGTGGATCAGAGTGTGGGCACTGGAGTGTTTAGTAAACACATGAAAGTTTACTGTGTTTTAAAACTTTCTCTTCCAGAGACACAGTCTATCATCATTAAAGTCCTGTTACCAGAAAATGAAGAAAACATGACATTAAAAATAATAATTAATATATGACATGTTACTTTGAGATATAACATACAAAATGTAATAGAAATAGACCCTAAATTTGCAACATAAAAGGTATTTATGTTTGTATGCAGCCATGTTTCAACTCTCAGGTGAATATTAAAATATTGTCATTACTCCAGAAGTTCCTTCTGAGTCCTTTCTACATTGTTTCTACCACTACAGTAAGATAATTATTACTGGGGCTTCTCTCACTGTGCCTTAGATTTTCTTAATCTTAAGTTTCATAAGAATGCAATTATATATTATGAGTGCATTTACATCTCTTGTGAGGCACTATTCCCTTTTGGAATTCATCCCTGTTTGCACTAAACAGAATGTGTTCACTATTCTGAGTATTTCTGAATGAATATTGCAATATATGTATCGAGTCTCTAATAATTAGGTTGTATAGAATATTTTTGTACAATTTTCCCAAGAACCTGAGAGCTCAGTTCCCTGTGTATATTACTATGACTAAAACTACTACAACATCAGATGGCTGCATCTATCACAGTTAATAGTACCACAATATTTTCCAAAGAACCCAAAACAATAACAATACCTTTGATTCTACAGAAGAGTTTATATTGCCTACATTCTTGCTAATTGGTATACTTGATAGCCACACTAGCCACCGAGTAGTAGTTCCAGTCATCATGTGAATTTCCATGTTGATTGGAGTGAAAAACACACCTACAAGTGTTTATTATAAATATGATTATTATTACGTGTACTTGAAGAGTTTTACCATTTGTAAATAACAGGACTCTCTATACATTTAAGTTTTTATCTATAAAATTTTTGTGATGGATTCAGAATGAGTCTTTCATAAGGTAAATATTTTGAAAACATTCTGAGTATCTAATTTGTCCATTGCGTTACTTAATGAGGTCATTGATAAACAACAAAAAAAATTGACATTTTAACCTTTTAAATTAGTGTTGTTTTGAATCCTATTTAGCAATTATTCACTGACCTCAAGATTATAAAGATATTTTCCTGTTTGGGGAGAAAGGATTTATTGACTTCTTATCTTTTGAGTTTAAGTCTGTATTTGTATAGATTAATTTTTGCAAATTAAAGTGAGATAGTGACTTCTATCATAAAAGCTTCCTTTGTAATTTTGCAGAGAATGAGCCCTTCATGAGGTTGTGAAGATTGTGACAACTAGACCGTGAGTCTCTTTATCACCATGGATCAACTAGTTTCCATCCTGCATGGGAGCAATGGTTTACAAATGTCTTAGGACCAAAGCAAATACACTCATAAAAGTAAAAGCAATGTGATCCAAACTGAGGATTCAGATGCACAGATACACCCTTGCTGCGCATCAGAAGTCTACTCTTTCTCCAATATTCTATCTAAAACATTTTAAAAGAGCTGTCTACATTTGGTCATGGTTTTGTTCTGGTTTACTTTACAAAATTTTCTTATAAACAAGTGCTAAACTTCGAATCTGTGTACTTTCCCTCACAAGCTCACTAATGATAGATTTCTTTCACTTCATGTGTTAGAATGTCAAAAAAGTCTCTAAACAATTCACACTTAACTAAATCAGAAGAAATCTAAAGTATTCTGTGTGCCTGAGTTGGGTTTTGTTTATTTGTTTGTTTGTTTGTTTGTTTTGGCATCTAAAAAGTTGCAAATTTAACAATGTATAAATAGAAGAGAATGCATAAAACTTTTATTACAGGACTTGAGATTTATCCACATATCCAACCTATAAGAAATTTTGCCCAAAACCTAGAATATATAACTTAGGAATTCTGTTACATGCTACAGCCTTTGAAAAGGAAAAATTTGGTAACTTTGAATGAGTCATTGTAGCTACTTTCTCATAATCCTTCATTCTTCAATAAATATTGTCTGCTCTTCATGGACCATGGATTTAAAAAAGAAACTCATTGCCATAGCCTTCTTAGAGCTTCCATTATGAGTGGAAGATAAGTTACAACAGAAGATACAATGATGTGTTGTTGTTTATGTCTTCAATATTCCTCCAATGCCTACATGCTAAAGGCTTGGCCAATAACCCATGGTGCTCTGGAGACATGATGAAACCTTTAGGACGTAGGCAAAATAAAAGGAAGTTCAGTCATCAAGAGTGTGCTGACAAAGGAGGTAGTGCCCCTCATCCTCTTCCTCTCTCTCTCTCTCTCTCTCTCTCTCTCTCTCTCTCTCTCTCTCCCTCTCTCTCTTTCTCTCTCTCTCTCATATATGTATATATATTTATCTCTCACATACATATTTATATACACATATGTGTGTGTGATATATGTGTGTGTGACTGTGTGTCTGTATGTCTCTGTGTATCTTTCTGCTGCCAGCCTGCTATAAGATAATAAGACAGGCTGCTTTGCATATCTCTATGGTGTATTCACCTCCATGATCTATTGCCCAATCTAATCCCCTGTATAGGAAAGCAAAACAATCACAGGCTGAAACCATGAGCCAAATTAAATCACTCTTCCATTTAAACTGATTGTCTCAGGTATTTGTCACAGCTACAGAAAGCTGACAGCACAAGAAACTAGCCAAAACTTCAGATAGCAACAGATAACTGAGGAGGGCCTCTGCAGACAGTATAGAATGCCCAGGGGGAAAAAAAAACTAAAGGAGCCCTACAAATTACTGAAGATACTACACATGCAAATCACTCACTAAGACATGGGTGAGAGGGCAAGTTGATAGGAGCAAGATGTACTTCTCTGCTCATTTATTAGTCTTCAAATATAGAAAAGAGAAGAAAGCAAGGTATGAGAATATCCCTAAGACCTGAGAGTGAAGAATCAAGGTGACCCCAGTCAGTTGTTCTCCACAGGGGGCCTAGGCAAGGATCACAAGAGTCCTCTAAGCTTCTGGTGTCTACTAACATTAATGCATAAAATATAAGCCATTCCTAGTAGACAACAGAGACACAGACTGCTGCTGTAGAAAAACATCCAGGGACTCCGGCAGAGTGTTTGGCCTTGTAGACTTTGATGTGGCTGACCCAGAGCCATGGGATATAAAGTATTCCATCCTTGACTCTGACTCTCTGGCTGAAGTTTATTTTAGCTTTTACCACTGATGCAGTTTGTTATTTTTAATGGCATTGCATGCAAGAATACAACATATTCTTCAAACAGACAGTGTGTGGCTTACTCCACAAGATAACTCTGCTACTTCAGGTGATTGTGCAACCCTGTCATCTAATATAAAAAGAGTTTAATGCTTGGCACTCCATAGTCTCTTATAAACAGTACATCCTACAGTGTGTGTGCACTTTAACAGAAAGGAAAAAAAACTCCAGGGATTTTTTTTCTTTTTTATTGGGTCCAAGGTAGAAAAAGAAACACTTCTAAGGAATATTTTTTTATCTCCTTCAATTCTTTTTCTGTGAATATTCTGTGCTGCTTTTCTTACAATTAAAGAGAAAATAAAATGATTCTTCTAAGAAAGCTCTGGACTCTTCTCACTGGGTAAACTCTGAATTAAAAAGTTGCTGAATGTGGAGACACATAAAGTAGGACTTCTGGAAGCACGGTGGTATGCTTTGAGATCAAAACCCAGCCAAACTTCTTGCAGAGCCTGCTTGACATCTTGGGGTCCAGTGTCTGGTTATAATGGATAGAAGGAATTTTTGCCAGATGGTGGCACTATTTTTTTGTTCTCTCTCTTAAAGGCTAAGACGGGAAGTGTCATTAAGCAGATACTGTTCTTTAGGAAATGTGTTGGTTAGTTTTTCCCAACTTGACACTAACTTAAACATATCTGGGAAGAGGAAATTTTCATTGAAAACATATCTCTATAACATTAGCATATACGGAAGTCCGTAGGTATTGTGTTGATTAAGGTAGATGTGGAAGGTTCAAGCCTATTGTAGGCTGTGCCATCCCTTGGCACGTAGTCCTAAATAGTATAAAAGAGCTTAGCGATTTCCTCAATTTCTGTTCCATCATTATTTCTGCATATCTTATAAGCATGACGAATTTTACGACAAAACAGTTTCTGTGTCTAGATTGGTATGTTGAGCCTTCAATTGGAAGTCTTGCCTAGTTACAGGAAATGACCAGTTCAGGTTTTATGTCCTCTATTGGTAAGAGTGTTAGCTAGGCTCACCCTCAGATTCTTGGAAGTTTCCATTGCCCTAGATTTCTAGCTTGAGCTTATCCCAGATATACACCCATCAATCCAGTTGTCTCTCCCAGTACTCTCTCCCTCTAGCCTCACTCCACTGTATCCCTCCTGTTCCTGTCCTTACACTCATTCCACCTCTGCTCGGTCCCCTCCCACTATTCTACCCACAATCTCTATTCTACTGCCTCGTCTGAGTGAGATTCATGCATTCCCCTTTGAGTTGTACTTGTTACTTAGTATCTTTGGGTCTGTGCATTGTAGCAGGGTTATTCTTTACTGTATGACTAATATTTACATATAAATGAGTATATGCTATATTTGTCTTTCTGGGTTTGAATTACCTCACTCCGGATGATGTTTTTTAGTTCCATCCATTTGCCTGCAAATTTCATGATGTTATCAGGAAAACACAAACCAAAATTACTCTGAGAGTCCATCTTGTACCCATTAAATGGCTAAGATCTAAACTCAAGTGACAACTCATGCTGGCAAGGATGTGGAGCAAGGAGAACACTCCTCCATTACTGATGGAAGTGTAAACTTATACAACCACTTTAGAAATCAATTTGGTGGTTTGTCAGAAAATTGGAAATAGATCTACTTCAAAACCCAGCTATACCACTCTTGGGAATAAACCCAAAGGATGCTCTAACATACTGCAGATATTAGAAACAACCTAGATGCCCCTCAGTCAAATAATTGATACACAATGGAGTACTACTCAGCTATTAAAAACATTGACTATATATTTTTAAGAACACTATACACAGTATTTTCATTAAAATTAGGTTATAATAAGATGCTCTGAAATTTGATTTCATAATCAACCTTGTCTTTTCATGAATTCTACTAGTCCAGAATTTGGCTAAGGAGCAAACAGAAGTTGTTTGTCCTTGAGTTAACTTGTCAGAGACCTTTGATATGAGAAATAAAATAGATGGAAATCATTGCAGCAAATAGAAGCTAGAATAGTTAATATTGAAAGATCTACTCTTAAACTACCTTCTTCACATACATAGCAGCATTGGCTAAGATGATGGAAAGGCTGGTGACAGCTGAGAGAGTTAGCTAGCACTACCAAGTGATATCTATCTATCTATCTATCTATCTATCTATCTATCTATCTATCTATCTCTCAGTGTGTGTGTGTGTGTGTGTGTGTGTGTGTGTGTGTACGTGACCCCAGTCCATTAGCATGATGGTTGATTTCACCCAAAGAGCATTCTAAGAGGAAATATTCCAACCCAATGTGATACAAGGTGCAAAGTTCCTTTCCCAACCCCACCAACTTCTAAGATTCAAGACAAGTGAACATAATTTCTGTATACTGACAGAGTGCTGTCATAAAATTATACAGGATGTTCCAAAAGCTTCTATCACAAATTACTTAAACTGCTTCCACATGAAAAAATAAATCTCATTTCTGCCCCCTCTGTCTCCCTCTCTCCCTTTCTCCTTTATTTAGTGATTAAAAAAAGAGCATTCCAAAATATCATTAATCACACTCAAGTCAGATTATTATAGCACAAGTTGAGATTTAAGCTGCACCCATCAGGCATGTTTATTCATAGTAAAAAAGTATCCAGCTTCCTGTTATACAACCCCCCTATATGTACCTATATGTGGGTAGCAGAACAAATCTTTTTCCATAAGAATGACCCCAAGCATCCTGAACCTCTTGCCTTTGTGTCCACTGCAATACTTGAGTCCATGAGTCTCTGTTATTCTTCTGTCTCTTCAACAACGCCAGGATGCTACTGATGCTGCCAATATAATGCTCTTAAAAATGTCACCCACTTCTTATGTATCAATTTATAATCCCTTCTGTTATACAAAGTACAAATCCACAAATCTGTTCATAAGCCATTCTCCCCGTTGAGATCTGTGACACGTGACATCATTCTTGAGATTTCTGGAAGCAGAATGGAGAGGGCCTGTGAGGTGTGCCATCAAAATGACTTTCTGCCTAAGAATTATGAAGCACTACCTTCAGTGTTTCTAAGATCCCAGCAGAATGTTTTATAGTCCCACTCTGAATTCTGTTCCTTACACCCACATTTTCCTGGCAGTGCCCTGGACTTATTTTATCAGCTCTGGGAGGGACTGCTGGTGATAAACAGTTGTACTTTCAAACAGAGTTTGGGGTCTTTTATAGTCGCCTTAAACACTGCTTGAAAACTAATTCCTTTCTCTATTTATAGTTTATTTGTCTCTCTGCAGTCATAATGTGAAGGTCAAGCAACCAGTGAATGCTTTACCATTGTTCCTTCTTAGCCTGATCCTCATTACTTAAGTATATTTTCTAATCTCTCAGATTCTACTTTTCTATGTTACTTAGCTTTCTCCTCACCGCTTCAGCGCAAAAACTCAGGAAATGTCAAACATTAGACCTAAAAATCTGAAACTTTTAGAGATAAATGTAAGGGAATTCTTGAAGATACCAGCCTAGGAAAAAGTTGCTGAGTAGGGCTCTCTTCTTTCAGAAACTTATATCAACAATGGACCCTGTAAAATTAAACTGCTTCTGTGCAACAAATAAAACAGTTAATCTAGGAATGAGACAGCATAGAGGCTAAAAGAAAGTCTTTCCCAGCTACACACCAAACGGAGGACTAATATCTAAAATATAATAAGAACTCAAAAAGTTGAACAAATAAAAAGACAATCCAATTAACGAATGGGCTAAGGACATGATCAGAGAGTCTGTAAAAGATGGCAAAGAAGAGGAAAAAAGGGGGAGGGAATCATGAAGAAAATGTTTAACCTTTCCTTACTAGCCACCAGAAAAATTCATTGAGTTTCCATCCATGAAATTTTCCAATTTTATTGACATTTCAATTAAAATGTCACTCATTAAGAAAACACATAACCACAAATAGCAGCATGCACACAGATAAAAGGAAACTCACACTCTGTAGTTGAATGTGTAAACAAATGCAACAGCTATAGAAATCAGTATGATGGGTTCTCATGAAAACTAGAGACACACTTACTTCATTATGTTGTTACAGCACTCATGGTTGGAAACCTGACGTCTGTTGTAGCACTTTTCATGAAAACCAAATTTGGAGTCAATGTAGCTCTCAAGCATCAAAAGAACTGATGGAGACACACACACACAATGGAATTTACTTCAGCCGTAAAAATCAGTGTAGTTATAGTGCTTGCATGAGAATGGGATGTGACTAGAAAAAACATATTCAGTACATTAAGCCAACATCAGAAATAAATATCAAGTTTTCTCTCATTTCTAGTTGCTGCATATCTTTTTTATAAACTTGTTTCTTTTACTACACATTTCTTTTTTGTTGGATATTTTACTTATTTACATTTCAGATGTCATCCCCTTTCCCCATTTCCCCTCACTAAAAACCCCTATCCCATCCCCCCTCCTCCTTTTTGCTTTTATACCATTTAGATTACATGCATGTATTAAGGACAGTTCTAGGTTGATTGTCTAGCAATACAATAGATGCAAATAGTCAAGGAACAAGCAAGACAATAAACATAAATAGTCAAAGAAATAGCAAGGCATTAAATCAAATCTTATGAACCCTCCCATGATCACTGTTTCTAGGGGCTTATCAAGATGACCAAAGTATCCGAGTCAAATTCCCTGTCCTAGCACAAGGTCATTTTCATGTCTGAAGCCTACTTCCTTGTTCTAGCCTGAAATTTAGATTCCTATCTGAAATTACTTCTTTGTTCTAGCCTAAGATTTAGATTCTTATATGAAATTACTTTTTGTTCTAGCCTAATATCAGATTCCTGCCTGAAGCCTACTTCCTTGTCCTTGGCCAATGTCATATTTCTGCCAAGCAGCTCATTTTCTTGTCCTTGGCTCATGTCAGATTCCTGCCAAGCAGCCCCAAAGGCTCTCTGCCTCTCCCTTTTTTTTTTTTTATTCCATTAACAATACTGAGCATGTTTTAGGTCGTTCTGACAAGAATGCCTTCCTTACCTGTCATGGTATATGCATTATCAAAAGCAATGTGCTTCTGTCTTACCCATGGCCTGAGGTCAGTATTTCTATTTTGGTCAAGCTTCAGAAATGGCATATATAGCTCAATCATGCTAACCCTTTTTCTTCCTGCCCATTGTGTTAAAGCTTTTCTTCAACAACATCAACATGTTGGCAGCCTAATACATAGTTTGTACCTGAAAATGTACCCCCAGACAAAGTTATTAAATTAACAGGCTGACAAGCCAAGGATGATTAACATTCTAGTAGCTGCATTTCACACACACACACACACACACACACACACACACACACACACACGAATTACCCCCACACACACACACACGCATTCAGAAAGAGATAGAAGGGAAGGAGAAAGAGAAGAGAGGGAGAGGTAGAAGGCAAGGGAGAGGGAGAGGAGGGGGAGGGGGAGGGTTAAGGGAAAGAGAGAGAGAGAGAGAGAGAGAGAGAGAGAGAGAGAGAGAGAGAAAATATGGGGGCCAGCCTGTCCTTTGTTTTGCTTTTAGACTCTGGATTTCCCTAAGGAAAAAAATCAGGGTGCTGAAAGTAATGAAAACAGAAATAAAAGGGAGGAGAGGAGGAAATAGGGTAGAAGAAATTTACTCAGAATACAATATGTACCTGTAAAAAAGTTTTGAAAGTGAAATATATGAGAAAAGGAAGGAAGGTGGGAAAAAGAAAGAAAGAGAGGGGGGGGAAGGAAGGAAGGCAGGAAGGCAGGAAGGCAGGAAGGCAGGAAGGCAGGAAGGCAGGAAGGCAGGAAGGCAGGAAGGCAGGAAGGCAGGAAGGCAGGAAGGCAGGAAGGCAGGAAGGCAGGCAGGAAGGAAGGAAGGAAGGAAGGAAGGAAGGAAGGAAGGAAATGCATTTTATCTCATAGTTTCAAATATTTCAATTCATAGTCCATTGGCCCCATATGAGTAAGCAGAACACAGAGCATGTGAAGCCAAGGAAGTTTGCCTGGTAGTTCATAGGACGTGGAGAAAATGAAAACAGGAAGGGGCCAAGGCAAGATTTAGCTCCCAAGAGTTTAGTTCAAATAGTGCCTCCTCCAAAGAAGCCCAGGCTTCTATCTTTTACTACCTCCCTATAATATCAGTATATTATCAATCTCTCACGGGATTAATTTGTTCAGTAGGTCAGAGTTCTTACCATCCAATTACCACAGGAAATACCCACACAGACACACCCAAAGGTATACTTTACTAACCTAGATATTTCTCAATACAATTATTTTGAAATAAAGATTAGCCATTATTCTACTGATAAATATATATATATATATATATATATATATATATATATATATATATATATATATCAGTTCTACATAAAGGCTTCTTCTCAATTCTAAAATTTTTCTTCATTTCTCTTTAAACCCACAGTGACAGCTTACTTGACCTCTATCAGGGTTCCATCAAGATACTTCCCAAGACCTCCCAGTTTTCAAACAACAAAGTCTATAAAAGGCCATCTTGTTGGAGACATGGCCCAGCAGATACTGCAGAAGATTAGAGTTTGGTTCCTGTACCCATGTCTGGTGACTCATAACTGCCTGTAGCCCCAGCCTCAGGAGGCTCCAATGCCTCTTGCCCCCATGGGCCCATATACTCGTATATGCATATCTATATGCAGACATATAAACATACAAACCAAAATTTTAAAATAATAAAATTAATCTTATAAAATAACTTAGTGAAGTAAAGTGATAGTTATTTTGTTATGTTCACAAACAGGGTGGTTGACTCAACTGGAAAGGCTAGAACAGTCAGGTATGGCTCACATTTCTTGCAGCTCCAGTAAGTGAGGTTAAAGGTCCCATTTCCAAAGTGTCTCTGGATCATATCAGGCTCCTGGACTAAATGATCTGGACGTTTTATCACTCTGCTCTATCAAATAGGACTCCTATGTAGCTTTTTTTGAAGCATGAGATTCCCATGGAATGGTGATCAAGATAAAATAAATAAATAAATAAATAAATAAATAATAAAATTAAATTAATATATAAAACTGAGAGGTCCTGAGAGAGCACTCCAAATGTGTCAAGCTAAACTCTGCAGCCTTTTGCAGTAGGCCAGAAGAGGTTTTTGTTTACCATAGTATAACCATTTGACACTGACTAGTTCTAAAGAAACATCAAACTCTAACAGCTTAGGTTCTGTGAATAGAGAGAACAGTGGCCTATCACAAAGACAGAGTACTCCCTGAGACTAGATTATCTAGACTTATTACTTCTTATTGTTCTGGCATAATCACATATAGAGAAGAGGTGAGAGGAGTCATACACAGTCGTTTAGCACTCTTACTCATTAATTTCAATTTTCTCTGCTTCTTAAATCTATATAAGTGGTCAGTTTTTACTGTTAATGCCACAAAGGGTATTCTAGGGCAGAGATCTTTTCTTGGAAATATATTGTAAGTCATGGGGCATTCTGGGATCCCCTTGATGCAGCAGAGCGTTAAGAAATAGGAAACACCTAGAGTGCTGCCTTTCACACCTCAAGAAGCTGATGATTGCCACATCTGCAGCCTAACAGCTTTTCTCCCAGATTGTTACACTCTCATGGCCTCAGACATCACAATAGCACCACATCATGTTAACACATGCTAACACACTCACAAGTTAACTGGAACTTGAGAGAAGACATTATAAGCCAGGACCCAGTGGAGAAGTGGCACAGTTTCTGTATATCCTTACTCTCTAGTCATTATGTCTCTAGTATTTTTTTTTAATTTGGCTTTTTTATATAGCAAATATAAATAGGTTTTTTTTAAAAAAAAAAATTCTTCTTTGTAGAATATACTGAAAAAGTATCCAGATAATCTGTAATCATCTCTCCTTAAGTAACAAGTTAGTAACTGCTTTGGAGATGAGAGAAAAGAAAAGAATAAAAAGAAACACACTGAAGTGGCTTGTCCATATAGTAAAATTCATAGAGAATGAGAATAGGAATTATATGATTTCTATCTCCTTAAACCAAGGACAAGCAGTGAGAAGCTCAGTAATGCTGCAAACTTGCAGCACCATGCCTATGATTAGATCTCCACATGGATCACCAGTGACTACAGTACATACAATGATGCTAACTGATGTCTTTGTGATTAATGCCCTATTCTTTTACAAATATTATGTCCTAAAGACAAGGATTGCAGAAGTTGACCCCAATGACTTTTTCTTTGCTTCTATAGTACAAGATTGTGGGGAGGTGACTTGACTGCCCTCTGTCAGCACTAGTGCCTGATGACTTTCTGGTCAAAGAATAGGGATAGATATGATAGGTGTCACTCATAGATATGGTGTTAAAATATTTCTTCATTTCTTCTCAGCTGATCAGATCCCACAGAATAAAGTGGTGGAGAAGCACAAAAGCCACAGGATTAAGTATTCAAGTATTCAATCTGTATGAAATTAATGGACACATTAGTAAGAGGCCTCAGCCTTCTACTGTCTGCATACTTTAAATACAGAATTCTTGCACAGAAAATCCATTTTCAGACTTCTGCTGTAATCCCAGATGCTTGGATTTGAGGAGGTCAATCAGGGACATAATTGCTTCTCAGACAATTAACTCTAAACTATTCTTGGGAGCACTGTATCTCTGCCTCAGTATGCTTTGTACTATATGTGTGCTGTCTTTTTCTATTCCAGAAATATATCTAGCTGTAGTCTTCTTACCCTGAAAATGGCAGCACTGAGAATGGCAGCACTGATTGGCATCCCTGGTCAGTGCTGTACTCTCCCTAGTGGCAGGACCTGACTCCATATGGAGTAGGAGGTAGGGAACATTCACAGTGCATAGCTGCCCCCCCCCCCCCAATTAAGGATTTATCATGCTGTAAAATATGTACCTTCTTCACATCCCAAGTTCTCTACAGTCTTAAAACACAGGTGTTCAGTAAAATTGAAAGTGTAGTTCCAATGTATACCTCCACCAGTTTCTCTGAGCAATAGTTTTATGTACAAATAAACATTGACAATATCTGTTTTCTATCTCAGGTTACAAAAAATTATGACAAGTATTTTATGGCTTTCTTACACAATAGTTATATTATAGAATATGTTGCAACTATTTTTTTTCTTTTCTCAATAGTTTTAGGCTTATGGACAAACATTGAAACATATGCTTTCATAGGGAAAGACTGGAACTGGGCTTAAAATTCACTTTACCTGCTTATGAGCTACCCTTGAGCATGTAAGGGCAATTTCATATGTAATCCATTTCTGAAATGGAAATGTAGATAATAAATTTACCTCTCCTAAAATGATGCAGAAATACAAATAATGCATGTAAAGCACCAGGTAAATATAAATTGTTGGGAAATCATGACTTTCTTTCCTTAACAAAGAAAATGTGCTTTGAAGTCATAAGGTCATGGTTTTTTTTCTAGAAAACATCAACATTCAATTCTGTTCATAATTTCCCAATTATTATATTTGTTTGTTATAATGTCACACAGTGGTTAAGGATGGACCCAGAATCATCAAGCTACCCTAAGATGACTTTAAGCTCCAAGACCCACTGAAATATTACTTACTTTCAGAGTCAGACTCTTCATCCAAAAACTATTAAGTAAGTGTTAGTTAAATAAAAA
Organism: Arvicanthis niloticus; assembly: GCF_011762505.2. Taxonomy (NCBI): domain Eukaryota; kingdom Metazoa; phylum Chordata; class Mammalia; order Rodentia; family Muridae; genus Arvicanthis; species Arvicanthis niloticus. The sequence continues at coordinate 57,262,444 of NC_047664.1, read as the reverse complement.
CACTTCTTTAAGTAGAACATTGTAATTTTTCAGAAATTTGGAGCATATATTGACAGAAAATCAGAGAACAGTGTTCTTGTTGAATGTAAGTTAAATATATGCATATATGTATATATAATATATGTGTAACAATAATAAAAAAAGGATATTAATTTGAGAAGGAATAAGGAAGGAATTAGTTTGAGATGGAAGTCGATGGGTAGAACAAAAATTCTCAAGAAAAGAAACTTTTTAATTAAAAACATCACAGTCCCCAGTGGATTCATAGGAAGATGAGCAGCCAGACATGGAGCCTGATAAAATAAATCCCAAAACCATTGTGTGTATTGCTGGCCTTATAGATTAGGAGGTTCTTAATAAGGTATGTTTGGTTTTGTGGTTTAAAGACAAGCAAACACCAAGGAAACTGGGAGAAAAATATAGATAAATAAGTAGGTGGGAGGCAGAGAAGGGACTGGTGACGGAAGTGGCGTGGGGGAGCTACTGTATGCAAAGTACAAAGACCCTGCCATCTAGACAGAATGTAGGTTTAAAGGTCCACAGGAAGCTATTTTAATACAAGCCAAGTGACTTCCCACTAGTGCATTGATTTAAGGAAGTCTCGTAAGCTGCAGTGGAGGAAAGCTGTACAGACAGTATGTAAACAGGCATTTCATAAATCATCACTTATGCATACTCCAAGAGCCCTCAATTTGAAGCAGCCTGATATAAACCTTTGCAAAATGTTAGTATTATCCCTGTCATTTATGAAGAGAGACACGACTCTATGGATGAATCTGGTCTACTTACCTACCTACCTATCTACCTACCTACCTATAGGTAGGTAGACCAGATGGTAGTTTCATGGTAGCTAGATGGCATGAAGTGTGGGACAAATACATTGTGCTTTGAGGACTGGGGTTTGCCTCACTTGGCAAAAGTGCTTGCTGTGAATGTTTAAAAACCTGAATTGAGATCCATGGCATCTCCTAAAATGTCAATGTAGCAGTGTATATCTGGAAGCCTACTGCTGGAGATACAGACAGTTGGATTCAGGATCTCATTGCCCAACCAGCCAAGTTGAAACAGTGAGTTCCAGGTACAGTCAGAAACTCTGTCTCATAATAATGTATAAAAAAAAAATACTCAAAGCCAACCTCTGGCCTCCAAATACACCTGCACAGGTAATCATATATTCACACTAAATAAACAAATATGAATAGACAAATTGTGCTCTGACTGGTATATCTTCTGCTGATAAGGTCTGTGGCCTCAGCTTGGTCAGAAGTTTGCCTGTGTGCATTATCATGGCTGGTGGCTGAAGTACAACCACACCTGAGTATATATTGCTTGGCTTTCTTTTTTATTGGATACTTTATATATTTACATTTCAGATGTCATCCCCTTTCCTCATTTCCCTTCACTAGAACCCCCTATCCCATCCCCCCTCCTCCTTTTTGCTTTTATACTATTTGAATCACATGCAAGTATTCAGGTCAGTTCTAGGTTGAGGGTCTAGCGATACATTAGTTGCAAATAGTCAAGGAACAAGCAAGACAATAATAATAAACACAAATAGTCAAAGAAATAGCAAGGCATTAAATCCAATTTTATGAACACTCCCATGATCACTGTTTCTAGGGGCTTATCAGGATGACCAAAATATCTGAGCCAACTTTCCTGTCCTAGTCCAAGATCATTTTCATGTCTGAAGCCTACTTCCTTGTTCTAGCCTAAACTTTAGATTCCTATCTGAAATTACTTCTTTGTTCTAGCCTAATATCAGATTCCTGCCTGAAGCCTACTTCCTTGTCCTTGGCCAATGTCATATTCCTGCCAAGCAGCTCATTTTCTTGTCTTTGGCCCATGTCAGATTCTTGCCAAGCAGCCCCACAGGTTCTCTGCCTCTTCTCTTTTTTATTTCATTAACAAGACTGAGCCTGTCTTAGGTCATTCTGACAAGAATGTCTTCCTTACCTGTCATGGAATATGTACTATCAAAAGCAATGCACTTCTGTCTTAGGTTGGTACGGCTCTGTGTAGACTCTTACTCGTCCTTGGCTTAGCCAGACTGTTAATTTAATAACTCTGTCTGGGGGGGAGGGGGTCCATTTTCAGGTTCAAGCCATGCCAACATGTTGATGATGTTAAAGACAAGCTTTAACATAATGGGCAAGAATAAAAGTATTCCCAGGACAAAAAGGGCTAACATGATCAAGCTATATATGGCATTCTTAAAGCTTGACCAAAATAAAAATACTGGCCATGGGTAATTTTATCAGCAGTATTTGGTGCATCAATGCTCAGCACAGCAGCATTCTTGAAATTCATAAGCTCACTATGTAAAGATAAAACATCCAGAGAGATGTTAGAATTATGCCAAATACACTGCAAGTGTCTTTAAACCTTTTCCTAATTATAGTGACTACAACTGTAAATTTTAGAACTAACATGAATTCAATGGTATTTGGCATGGCACTTGAGATGGCTCCTTACCCTTAAATTCTGAACCTCCTTCTGATAATTTGAATAGGATAAAGAGCATCAATATCTTCTTCCAAATGCCTATCTAAATCCTCTTCTATATTTAATAGATTATGATTAATCTTTTTGTCATTCTTGTTGCTTATCACCTCTTGTGCCCTAATTTATAAAGTAAACATTATCACAGCTATATATATATAAGAAAAGTGTGACATAAGACCTGTTACTATTTATGGTTTGGAGCATCAGAGTTGATAGAGAGGGATTATTGTGCAATGAACTTGAAGAAATAGTTTTTTTAAAAAATGGAGAATTCAACAACTAATATCTTATTGGGTTATTGTATAAATTAAGTACAATTAACATAGGGCATTTTAAAGTATATGTACACAATGCTCAACAAACATATTCAATTACATTGCAAAACCTAAAGATATAGATATAATTTTCTTTAAAATCTTTATTCCTCTAAGAGCACTCTAGGTGAGCATCTGTTAGACTAAGTGGCCAATTTCTCATACAGAAGAAAGGTTGGAAATATCTTTCACATAAAATACATACTAAGAAGAGCATCATCTTAATTTAATTTAACCTCCTCTTGTGACAAAATAGGATGAACAAAAGCAACTTTTGAAGAAAACATTTGTTTGTTTGTTTGTTTTTAGTGTTACAATTCTCCAGACACAATCTATCACTGAGGTACGTGGGGGCAGGAACAGAAGCAAAGGCCCTAGAGAAACAATGCTTACTGGCCTGCTCTTCACAGTTTGTTTATTCTGCTTTTCTACAGAATCAGAAGCCAACCCCTCAGAGTGAGTGAGCTGGGTCTTCCTATATCAATCCATCAGGAAAATGTCCTCAAGGCTTGCCTACAAGCCATCTGGTGAAAGTATTTTTTTCAATTGAGGCTAACTCTAACTTGTCTCAAATTGAAAAAAAGAAAACTAGTCAGAACACGGATAGAGTTAGAAAATCTGGGCTTCTTACTGTTTCTGCTACTTTCTGACAATTATCAGAAAGTCACTGTCTAGATATGTATGGACTTTCTGGTTTCCAAATATATAAAATGGGAGTCATAATAATACAGCCACATTTAACACACATAAATAGGAAAGTGACAGGAGTTTATGGACAAAGAAATGCACAAAAAATTATAAAGCAATACAAATACATAAATTATGGTTTTAAATTAGTTTGTATCCCAAAGGGGAAAAATAAAGCTCATACAGAAATGGAGTGTGTGTGTGTGTGTGTGTGTGTGTGTGTGTGTGTGTGTGTTTGCTACAGTATGTGCATTTTCTTCAGAATGGGGTCTTGTTTTAGAAAGGTATCTTCCCACCAAAAGGAAGAAGCTAATTAACTATCTGAAAAAGTGAAAGGGGAGCTTTCCCATTACAAGAATTCTAGAATTTAAACCCACACAAGTAAATTTGTGTTAAGCACTTAGCAATACTGTGTTGTCACATTTTATGTGTTCTGATTACATTACTCAATTAAGATGAATGTACAAATACATATTGTTCAGAAAAATGTTACCTTCATTTAAAGCTTCTTGAGGTGAGCAGGATTTTTCTTTTTATGTGGCTACATAATGTGGCTTATTCTGCTACTCAAAGCACAAGGATTTTTTTCTTAAATATATGAAGAGAAGGCATATTAAGGAATTGTAAAATATAATACTAGGTGCACATTGCAGCTTTTTTCAAATTCTAATTATCAATTAATGTAGAATTAAATGAAAAATAGATGTCAATATTAGAAGTTACCCAATATGTTTCCTTTACACATGCTGAGAGTATAAGCTCTATAAATTATCCAGTTTGAACAAATATCATGATTCACAAAGGTACTCTCATGGATTGCTGTATCCAGTGGATCATAAACTTTCAATCACTGGCTTGTCTAAAACTCATGCTAATTATGATCTCTCTTTTCAACATCAAGAAAGAGAGGTTAATGTGTTTATCTATCAGGGTTCACCATAGGAAATAAAAACTGAGGATTTTAAGCAGAAATATTTTTAGAACTTCTGGCTAGATTCTTCCCGAGTTAATGAAGAAAATTTAATGGACATTTTCTTTTTAAAATACAACTTCTAATATTAAGTATCAAAACATGTGTAAGCCGGACGGTGATGGCACACGCCTTTAATCCCCGCACTTGGGAGGCAGAGGCAGGCGGATTTCTAAGTTCGAGGCCATCCTGGTCTACAGAGTGAGTTCCAGGACAGCCAGGGCTACACAGAGAAACCCTGTCTCGAAAAACAAAAACAAAAACAAACAAAAAAAAAAAAACATGTGTAATATGCCAAACACAGAAGCTTTAAGATTTTATATATTAAATGCTTGCACAAGAAAATTTTAATGCCTCAAAAGTAATGAGCTAAGTAATAATTCTAACAAATTATTTAATCTTGTCAAAAATCAAGAATCAAAATCAATGGGTGAAATAAAACAAAAAATTCATAATTATTTTTAAAATTCAAGGAAGCAATTTCATCAGCAAAAAACCTAACTATATATGTGTGTGTGTGTGTGTGTGTGTGTGTGTGTGTGTGTGTGTGTCTGTGTGTCTGTGTGTGTGTCTGTGTGTGTGTCTGTGTCTGTGTGTCTGTGTCTGTGTGTCTGTGTCTGTGTCTGTGTCTGTGTCTGTGTCTGTGTGTCTGTGTCTGTGTGTCTGTGTCTGTGTCTGTGTCTGTATCTTAATTGGCTGAGAGGACAAAAGCAATCACAGGAATAAAATGAGTGATTTGGAGACACAATAAACCTGTAGTAACCATGCTTAAGTGTTTTGTTCTTGGCCATGAGAAATGCTTTCAGTTTTCTGCCCAGTTTCAATAGTGTGGTGTTGCCCCATGTAACTGAGCTGTTTTACTTTCTTAAGTATTGAGGATGGATACTCATCCCTTATTGAATGCACAGTTTACAATGTTTACTCATATTCTCTTCCCTCTGTCAATTACTCAGATTACTGTAAGAAGGTTTTCCATTTGTTAAAATCCCATCTGTTTCTTTGTTTTCTCTCAACAATCATACTGTTTATTTTTGTTGTTGTTAGTGTGACAAAATAACTGACAAAACAAGTAATTTAAGGGAATAAAAATTCATCCTAGCTTCCAGTTTAGGGCGACACATTCCACTGTAGCATAGATGGTGGTTGGAATAGAACTTCAGCTGGGCTCGTGAGTCCATAATCAGATAGCAGCGCATGAATAGAAAGTATTCACCTATAAAGTATCACTATCTATTCCCACTGACAACAGAGCTGTACTTCATAAAGATTCTACACCTTTCCCATATAGCTGGGGACTGTGTGTTAAAACACACAAGCCCGTTAGAAGCCTTGCCCATCCAGAAAACAAAATGCAGATAGACAGAAATAGACAGACAAGACAGACAAGAGAGAAGGAGAGAAGGAGGTTTGCATAAAGGCTGGGGAATAACTGATTGCTAACAGTAATGGAGTTACCTGTGGGAGTGAGAAAATATTCTGAAACTGATAGAGAGGATGGTTCACATCCACGAAAATACTAAATACCAAACAAGTGAATTGTACACCTTACATCAGTAAATTCCATGATATTCTAATTCACTTCAGTATAATTTAAAAAAAACTATAGCCACTGAAGTTTTACAGGAATGCTTATGAATATTAGTAAAGCCAAAGAAAACAACGCAGATGTTAGAAAGTGGGCCTTAGACACTGTTTCATGCTACAACCTGCAGCCACCAGGGTTCTATCCAGAGAGCTCACCTAGGGTGGAACCAGGATTGTTAACTTCACCGAGGACGAGCTTCATGATGAACCAGTATAAAGCACATTTGGATTGATATATGTCAGGATGATACTTGATTATATTCTTCATGCAGATTTTAGATGAGGTATTCTTTTCTCCTCCCATACCGTCACCATTTTTCCATCTTTCTCTTTATTCTTATTTGGAAAAATGGTAGATCATGAAGATGAACGATGTGGTAAGACACTGATTTTGAAGATCTTGGCTTGATTTTCATAACTGGCTTCCATGGGTTTATTACACTATTAAAATAAGCTGAATGTGTAAATAAGCTTGCAGTGAACATTAGCCAAAGAAGAGAGAACAAATAGCAAAAGGAAAATGTACATAGTTGGTCCTGAACCCTCACCAGAAACCCCCCTTTGACACAGTGTCAACAGTCAAGACTTGGAACAGTGATACTGGGTCATTTATCCTCAGCCAGACCTGAACAGTCAAAATTTATTTCAGTTTCCAAGGAAGTTTTGCCAAGCAGTTCTTCCATCTTAGATGCCAACCTTTTGGTAGTCACTTGTACTTCAAGGCAGCCCAGTTTCTGACAATTTAAATAACTTATATCCAAAATGCAAAGCAAAGGCTGAAAACTTTAAGGCATCTTAAATCATTCTTAAGGTCACATAAGCATAATAAAATAATTTAAGAAATAATTATGGGACACCATGGGCTGAATGAAATCCAACTGAAGAATCGTGGTGCCCATACCTTTTCTTGATGCTCCATCACTGACATAACAGTTTAGCAAGTTAAATCAAGGAGATTTTAAGTTAGACTTCAATCATAATGTCTACCTAAGCACAGGGCATGGGTCCAGAAGAGAGCCCAACATGAAACAAAGAAGCAGATTACAATTTTTCAAAATGTAATTCCTTTCACTTAGAGAAAATGTCCCTACTTTACCAAGTTCATCAGCATCTATGAATGCGTTACAAAGTGAGAAGGAGCCTGTCACTAAGTAAATAATCCCACTCAATTTACTTCAGATGATTCTACCTACCATGTTATCTTCTCCAAGGGAGGCAAATGGTAGCCCTGCAGGAGCCCACGCAGCAGCAGCTGTTCAGCGGGGAGATTATTTCAGTGGAGACGTAAGCCTGCTAACAGGGTCAGTAAGCAATTTAGAAGCTCTTTTTATCACAGTTTTCTGTACAAGATAAGTTTAAACTGTTTTTCAAATTAGCAAATAGCACATAACATTTAGGTAAGGGCATTGTAAGAAAGGCAAAAGGGGGCTCCTTTCCAATACCAAGACATGTAGTCTGAGCAGGAAATTCAACTAGAATTTAAGCACACTCTCTCCAACAGTAGAAAGGGCAACTTCCTATGTTTCACTGGAGAAAAACTGAATCACAATCTGACACATAAACCTGGTGCCAGTGGCCATAAACTGTGGCTATGACATTAATGAATAGATACAACGATTTAAGTCAAAAACAGCATCTGAATATATTGGTAATGGCTTTTATTAACTTACAGGTGTTGCCATAGTATATTTTCAAAAACTGGGCAACTGCATGAACTTATAATATCCAGAAAAATAACTTTTACTACTTCAAGCCACGTGGGTTATCTAGCTTTCAACTCTCAGTACACTAAAAGATAGTTTATTCTCGAGCCAGATATGAATGTCCATGGCCTGGGAACCCAGAGTTGAGTTAACCTTATTCCAACACTGTAATAATTTAAGGAAAGTTAAATAGTAACAGAAAAAGGGCATAAATTAAGGCATTTTTCTAATATATAACTAAGACTATCACATAGGTTGGTCACAGTAAAAAAGAGACATAACTGCTATAGTTCGAAGGTCTTTTCTGATGCCATTCTTTGCCTTGCCTTTGCCTTGGCGTTGATGAAAGCTATGGACATGCTTGTAAATTCTGAAAGGTCACATGGATGTTAAGTCATGCACCAAGGTGGGCAATAGATGGCTCTTTGAGACCTAAAATAGCTCAAGATAATTTGGCTCTGGACCTGTAACCTTTCAATTCTCCACAGTCTCTGAAGATTTCTTCAATCAGCCTCTTAGAACGTTCCACACACATTGGCTTCCCTTCTATCTTCTGAGAACTTCAGTTCCTACTCATCCTGTTCCACCTGTCTGATCACATGTGAACATCCATCCTGTACCTCTTCACTGCATTCTACATTGTATATCTGCATCTTTACACCCTTCTTATGGAGGTACATGTAATATTGAATTACAAAATGAGTTTTACTTCATCGTAAGTTTTTTACAAGCTCAAGGAACTGTTTCCAAATAAAGTATCGTTATCCTTATGGGGTTAGAAGTCAAAAATACCTTTAAGGCAGACACAGTTCAGCTCACAATACTTATCACTGGAAAAGTTTGTGGAAAAAAAAAGGAAAGTATTGTTATAAAAAAGTAAAATTCTTTCTTTGCCCTGGTATTAGAAAATAGGCAATTAGATAAGAATTCTGGGGATTAGAAACATCAGGCTAACTGATAAGAGACCTGATTGTAAAAGCTTGATGCTCTCACTATCTGCACTCAGGTATTGGGAGGTTATGCTTTTCCCATCACATGTAATGTGGCTACACTTCTGGACAAAATACAGATTTGGGGATACACAAACCCTTCCCTTTAGTTATCTATTAAGACTGTCTCCCTTTTTCTTTGAAACCTCCAATAGGATTTGAAGATGCTGAATTTTCTCTCTCTCTCTGTTTTGAAGTTAGCATATAGAAGAATGCTCCAACTTCTACTTTAGAGTCAATGGCCCTAACTCAAGCTTTCTTAGGATGACACAAAATTGTCTTGTGCAAGAAAACTTCCTGATAGGAAAGCCAGAAAAGGTCCTCTTGCACAGATCCATTGTACAGAGGCACCAAAGTTCCAATGGCCATATCTGTGTATGGCACCTGAGAATCAGCAGCACCAACCAAGATACCTTATCAAAACTCAGCTCTCAGAGGCAAAGTCCAGCAGGTCACCCAGATGCATAAGACAACATAAGCATTTTTATTGCTGCAAACCCTCCAAGTTCAATTCTCCATCCATTCAGCAGATTGTGAGTTCTATTCTGTTCACTGATACATTCCTTCTTTCTCCCTACCACACTTCAGTCAGTGAGGAAGAACACTTACTATGAAAGCAAAAGAACATGAATTCAAATTCCCAGTAAAAGCTTAGAATGGCCATGAATTCTGTAACTCCAACTTTGGAAACAGGCAAGCAGATTCTAGGAGTTCACTAACTTGGCAATCTTCCCAATATGTTGCAGTGAGCTTCAGGATTAGTAGAAGACCTGGTCTCAAGAAATAAAAATAAGGTTGGTGAGATGGTTCACCAGTTAAGAGAGAGCATTGACTGCTCTTCCAGAGGTCCCAAGTTTAATTCCCATCAACCACATGGTAGCTCACAATCATCTGTAATGGGATCTGATGCCCTCTTCTGATGTTTCTGAAAACAGCTACAGTGTACTCACATATATAAAATAAAGAAATAATTCTTTTGAAAGAAAGAAAGAAAGAAAGAAAGAAAGAAAGAAAGAAAGAAAGAAAGGAGGGAAGGAGGGAAGGAAGGAAGTAAAATAGAGAACAATTAAGGAGAATGTATGATCTGGCCCTCTGACCTCCTCATATGCGTTCTTGGGCACACACACACAGATCACAAACACACACTACACACCACACCCCACACACACACACACACACACACACACATATATACACCACACACACATACACACACACCACACACTACATAGAATAACTTAGTTGCTGTTTTGAAACAAAGTGCCCTGACTTATAAAATAAGTAAATAAATAAATGTATCAATAGTTACAGCACTTTCACATAAATAAAAATATTATGCCACAAATAAGTGTAAGAACAACTGTTTCAAAGGGTGAGAAGAAAGTCTCCTGTTAGCCAGGCAGTGGTGCCGCATGCCTTTAATCCCAGCACTTGAGAGGCAGAGGCAGGCGGATTTCTGAGTTCGAGGCCAGCCTGGTCTACAGAGTGAGTTCCAGGACAGCTAAGGCTATACAGAGAAACCCTGTCTCGAAAAAAAAAGAAAAGAAAAGAAAAGAAAGAAAGAACGAAAAAAAGAAAGAAAGAAAGTCTCATGTTTATTATTATTTATTATTATTATTATTATTATTATTATTATTATTATTATTATTAAGTGCTTGCATTTTTTAAGGTCTCTGTGCTTCTGATCTCCATGTGTAAATGAGAACAACAATGGCACGAACTTCATGGAATGCTTGGGAAACCTGGTTATATACAATGAGCACTCAGTACAGCGTAGTTCTTGACATTGCTAAGGGAGTTTGAAGCGGGAAATGAATCCATCTACTTAGAAACCATGTGTTCCTTTGGATAGCTGGCAGTAAATAGATCCCAAAAAGAATTCTAAAACACTGAAACTGGAGCACATGGGGTTTCAAGCTCTATTGTAAACATCAGATGATAAGAGGGATAACCCCCACACACACCAGGTTTAAAATGGAAAGAGAAACTGCAGTCCGTCTCTGAAGCTTAAACAGTAACAACACACACACACACACACACACACTCATTCCCACACTCAGATATCAGCCTTCTAGTGCTAATTCCTTGAAACTTCTCAGATCTATTTGTCTCTAAGGCACCTAAGCTAACTAAATGAATGAAACTGAAAGAGTATTGCCCTCATGGAGTGTATACTACAGACCGTAATGTACAAGTGAATTAATCGGAATAAGGGGTCAGCCAATTCTATTGTGTGCCATGATGCACTAAGTTTGGGGAAATAAAAGCAACACAAAAACCCCATGGAATCATGGGAGAGGCCACAGTAGGTCCTAATACACAAGGCAAAGTTATAAAAGACTATGAAGGAGGTGGTAGAGACATTTGTAGAAACAGATATACAAGCAGAAGAACAACCATTGCAAAGTCCCTGAGGAAAGATAAGAACAGAAGGGAAACTGGATCAGCTACAGGAAAGGGAGAAATTTCACTAAAGTCACAGGATAGTTAGGAATTACTTTGCCCAGAGATTCTCTACATAACCAGGGCTAGCTCCACAAACTTGCTGGTGCTAGTATCTCCTTTCTATCTGTGGTTCTAAAGTTTAAAAGTATATTTCATCAACAAGATTCCATGTCTCCAACTGCCCAGACATCCTGGTGCTCGTGCCAAACAGTAATTCAACTTATTTTTAGGCTCTTGCCTCTTCTAATAAAACCTACTAACTAGACTAGGCCAGCCCATAATATAGCATACAGAGTACATTAAAAGAAAGAAGAGATCCAGCACTCGCTACAATAGAAGCTATCTACAAACGTAGTTCCTAAACACACAGAGGTAGCAAAATAACTTGCTAAGACTGAAAATTTTCACAACTGAAGAATCAACTTATACAAAGTCTCCCAGAAAGAAAGACACATACCTATTCTTCTTTGGATGAGTTTTCTGAATTACCCCAATAAAAATCTAAGTTTAGAACATACTGATTTGGACTGAAACCTTCATTCCAAATGAAGAACCAAAAATCCCAAAGGAACTAAATCATTTTCAAAATGAAATCTCTCTTCTCCCCCAAATGAGAAGGGATTTTATTTCTTCCTTTTTCTTTCTTCTTTTAACTCTTCTCATTTCCCCTCCGATGTATAGGAGTTATGTGCTTTTTGATCAATCACCAAGAGGACTGGTGACACTTCCTAATCATGTCTCCTAGGAGAAGTGACTTTGGAAACCTAAAACCATTCTGGGAACTGCTCTATCCTTTCCTCATGAAAAGCTCACCTTGAAAAGGTGGCAGCCACTCAACTCCGGGAAGATGATTATTTCTTCTTAATTGGGACCATCTAGAGAGGCTTGGATCCACACAGGCTCTCTTTGCCGAGTTTAAATAAAAAGGCGTCCCTTTGTCCTTGTTATTTTCGAGATGATACATGTGATCTAACGGCTCTTGCACACCATGGGGCTCTCGTTGACATCAATGGGCATTATGCATGTGAAGGGGCAGCAGGAGTGGGCTCATTATCTCCAGCCCAAGCAGAGAGAAATGCAATAATAATCGTTCTCTGCTTTTCCCCAAGCTTTTAACTAGTGTTGGAAACGTAAGTAACCTTCCTGTTTTGGGTTACAGTAAGCATCACCTTGTTCAATTGGCAGACATGGTTCAATTCCTGCTGGATGAACCACAGGGATGGAGGAAAGGAACACTGAATGACTGGAAATTTTCTCATCTATAAAGCTGGGCTGGCTCCCTTGTCTCTCAGAAGAGCTGTGGCACTCAGGTAACACTTCCTACTACAGCCAAACTCTTGAGGAACTGAAGACTTAGGTAGCCAGAGAAGTTCAAACTTGTATGTCAGAAGTGGCAATTAAGATGTATGGCTTTTTCCAAAGTATACTTGTAAGTCAAGTCATCATGTTTATCAGAGGTTTTTGCTCTTCTTTCTCTGCTGTACAGTTGAGGCAGCTTTATATCTAGATCTCAGGAGTCCAACAGTCACATCACTGCATCAGGAACAGAATTCCGATGCAGATCTCTGAAAGAACTGAAAGGGCCTTAATTCTGAACACACACTGACACACTGGCCATCAACTTAAGATTTTACATTTTCTCATATCTTTTATGATGCTACACAAGAGTTATTGAAAGAAGTATTAACTGCAGGCATACCATCCTACACGAGATATCTAGAACTTCCATATCTGAACTGAATAGTCATTATATAGAAATAATTCTCCATTTCTCTCTTTTGCCAGTAACTACCGTTCACTGTAGACACAAGTATTTAGATGCTTAGATGGCAAATGTAGATATTTGCCACTTAATGTTTATTTTTTATTTATTAAGCATTTTACTTTTGTACACTTTTTCCAGGTTTCCCCTCCATGAACCCCCCACCCTATGCCCATCCACTTTACCTCTAAAATGATGCTCACCAACCCACCCATCCACCCCAGCCTCACTCCTCTAGCATCACAATCCTCTACGAAATTAAGCCTCCACAGGACCAAGCCCTCCTCTCCCACTGATGCAAGATAAGGTAGTCTTCTGCTACATATGTAGTGGGAGCCATGGACCGGCCCATGTATTCTCTTTGGTTGGTGGTTTAGTTCCTGGGGGCTCTGAGAGGTTGAGTTAACTGATATTGTTGGTCTTCCTATGGGGATGCAATCCTCTTCGGCTTCTTCAGTCCTTCCCCTAACTCTTCCATTGGAGACCCTGGCCCAGTACAATGGTTGCCTGTAAGTATCTTTTTTGTCTTACTTCTAGATAACTACTGTAGGATGGTGTTCCTGCAGAGCCTCTCAGAAAAGAGCCATACAAGGCTTCTGTCTGTAAGCATCAGTGATTCTGTCTGTAAGCACACCTTGGTATCAGTGACAATGTCAGGGTTTGGTGTCTGCAGATGAAATGGATTGCGTGGTGGGGCAGTCTCTGGATTGCCTTTCCTTCAGCCTCTGCTCTATTTTTGTCACTACATTAACTTTAGACAGGTAGAATTCTGGGTTAAAATATTTGTAGATTGATGGGTGATCCCATCCCTTCACTGGGGGTCATGTCTATCTACTGGAGGTGGTCTCTTCTGGTTCTATGTCCCTGTTGTTGGGTATTTCAACTAATGTTAACCTTTGGGTTGTGGGAGCCACTTGCATCCCTGGCATCTGGAACTTTCTGGTGGTTCCACCAGGTGTTCCACTCCTCATTGATATTCATTTCTATTCTCCTGGGCCTCTGGACTTCTTTTCTGTCTCTTCCTATACCTGCTCCTGTTCCCCCCTTTTCTCTCCCCTCCCTTCTCCCACTGAGATTCCTCCCTCCTTCTGCCTCCCATGTTTATTTTGTTTCCCCTTCTAAAAGGATATGAAGCATCCACACTTTGGCCTTCCTTCTTGTTAAGTGTCATATGGTCTTTGAGTTGTATCATGGATATTCAGAGCTTTGGGGCTAATATCCACCTATCAGTGAGTACATACCATATATGTCTTTTGGGTCTGGATTACCTCACTGAGGATGATATTTTTTTAGTTCCATTCATTTGCCTACAACATTCATGAAGTCATTGTTTATAATAGCTGAGTAGTATTCCATTGTGTAAATGTACCACATATTTTGTGTCCATTCTTCCATTGAGGGATATCTGGTTGTTTCCAGCTTCAAGTTATTGTAAATAAGTCTGCTATGAACATAGTGGAGTATGTATCTTTATGATCTGTTGGAGCATCTTTTGGGTATATATGCCCAGGTGTGGCATAGCTGAGTCTCCAATTTTCTGAGGTACTCCCAGACTGATTTCCAAGTGGTTGAACCAGCTTGCAATCCCAACCGCAATGGAGGAGTGATCTTCTTTCTCCATATTCTCAACATCTGCTGTCACTTGAATTTTTAATCTTAGCCATTCTAACTGGTGTGAGGTGGAATCTCAGGATCAATTTGATTTATGTTTCTCTGATGCCTAAGGAAGTTCAACATTTCTTTAGGTGCTTCTTGGCCATTCAAGATTCCTCAGTTGTTTAGCTCTTTACTCCATTTTTAATAGGTTAATTTGATTCTCTGGAGTCTAACTTCTTGAGTTCTTTGGATATTAGTCCTCTATCAGATGTGGGATTGGTAAAGCTCTTTTCCCAATCTGTTGGTTGCCATTTTGTCCTGTTGACATTATCCTTTGCCTTACAGAAGCTTTTCAGTTTCACGAGGTCTTATTTGTTTATTGTTGATCTTAGAGCATGAGCTTTTAGTGTTCTGTTCAGGAATTTTTCCCCTGTGCCAATATGTTCAAGGCTCTTTCACACTTTCCCTTATATTAAATTCAGCATATCTGGTTTTATGTGGAGGTTCTTGATACACTTGGACTTGAGCTTTCTGCAAGGAGGTAAATATAGATCAATTTGCATTCTTCTAAATGCAGATTGCCGGTTAGACCAGCACCATTTGTTGAAAATGCTTTCTTTTTTCCACCATATGATTTGGCTTCTTTGTCAAAGATCAAGTGATCATAGGTGTATGAGGTATTTTGAGGTATTCAGTTCTATTCCATTGACCTACCTGTCTGTCTCTGTACCAATACCATGCAGTTTTTATCACTATTGCTCTGTAGTACAGCTGTAGGTCAGTGATGGTGATTTCCCCCAGAAGGTCTTTTATTGTTGAGAATTGTTTTTGCTATCCTTAGTTTTTTGATAATCCACATGTATTTGAGAATTGCTCTTTCTATCTCTGTGAATAATTGAGTTGGAATTTTGATGGGGATTGCATTGAACCTGTATATTGCTTTTGGTAAGATGGCCAGTTTTACTATATTAACTCTACACTATGAGCATGGGAGATCTTTTCATCTCCTGAGGTTTTCTTTGAGTTCTTTCTTTAGAGACTTGGAGTTATTGTCATACAGATCTTTCACTTGCTGGTTTAGAATCACACCAAGGTGTTTTGTATTATTTGTGACTATTGTGAAGGGTGCCATCATTTCCCTAATTTCTTTCTCAGCCTGTTTATCTTTTGTGTAGAGAAAGACTACTGATTTGTTTGAGTTAAATTTATATCCAACCACTTTGCTCGATATTGTTTATCAGGTTTAAGTGTTTTCTGGTAGCATTTTTGGAATCACTTATGTATACTATCATCTGCATGTATATATCTGTATGTATAAATCATCTGTAAATAGTGATATCTTTACTTCTTCCTTTCCTATTTGTATCTTTTTTACTTCATTTTGTTGTCTATTGCCCTAGCTAGAACTTCAAGTACTATATTGAATAAGTAGGAAGAGAGTGGGCATCCTTGTCCCTGATTTTAGTAGTATTGCTTCAAGTTTCTTCCCATTTAATTGGACATTGGCTGTTGGATTGCTGTATATTACTTTTATTATGTTTAGGTATGTGCCCTCAATTTCTGATCTTTCCAAGACTTTTAACATGAAGAGTGTTGTATTTCATCTAAGGCCTTTTCAGCATCTAATGAGATGATCATATGATTTTTTTTTCTCTGAGTTTGTTTCTACAGTGGATTACATTGGATTTCCATATATTGAACCACCTCTACATCCTTGGGATGAAGACTACTTGATCATGGTGAATGATCATTTTGATGTGTTCTTGGATTCAGTTTGCAAGAATCCTATGGGGTATTTTTGCATCAATATTTATAAGCAAAATTGGCCTAAAGTTCTCTTTCTTTGTTAAGTCTTTTATGGGGTTTAGGAATCAGTGTAACTCACTGTGCCTTTAGACAACGAATTAGGTAGTATTCCTTCTATTTCTATTTTGTGGAATAGTTTGAGAAATATTGGTATTAGGTCATCTTTGAAGGTCTGATAGAATTCTTCACTAAAACCATCTGACCATGGTCTTTTTTGAGGTTGGGAAACTTTTAATGAATGCTTCTATTTTCTTAAAGGTTATGGAACTGTTTAGATTGTTTGTGTGGTCCTGATTTAACTTTGGTACCTGGTATCTGTGTAGAAAAATCATCCACTTCAAATGTAGATTTACAAGTTTTGCTGCGTATAGGCTATTGTAATCTGATGATTGTTTAAGGGCTTCTACATGTTTACCTATGTTCTCCTGCATTTCTTTAAGGAAGTTATTTATGTCCTTTTTAAGGTCTTTTATCATTTTCATGAGATGGGATTTTAGATCAGAATCTTGCTTTTCAAATGTGTTATGTTATCCAGGGCTTGCTGTGGTGGGAGAGATGGTTTCTGATGATGCCAAGTAGCATTGGTTTGTGTTGCATATGTTCTTGCTCTTGCCTCTCACCATCTGGTTCTCTCATTTCTTAACTGGTCTTGCTGTCTCTGACTGAATCTCAGCCCTCCTGTGAGCCTATGAGCTTGGTTGTGGTGGATCTCCTGGGAATCAAGCTGTGTGTGTGTGTGTGTGTGTGTGTGTGTGTGTGTGTGTGTGTGTCTGAATCCTGGGCTCTGCCCCAGGCTGGGTTGTGGGCTGGAAAGTAGATGTGGTTTTGGCAGGGCAGAGCAGATGGTGTCTGCCTCCACTGGACCCCATGGGGTTCCCAGTTAGCCCAGTTATTGGACTGGGGGGTTTCTCACCTGTGATTCTGGTTGTGTTGGAGCATCTGGGAGTCAAGCTGTTTCTGGTTATGGGAGGTGTCTGGAGCACAGGCTCTGCTCCAGGCCAATTTGTAGACCAGAAGGAAGATCACCACTCAATGTTTATTATAATGTCATTTCATCCACTACCTCATATATTGGCAGAATTTGATCTATTTAAAGGCCAAATGATATTCTACTGGTTTTATATGTAACATATTCTTTTGCAGTAGTCATACATTCTAAGACCTTGTCTCTTGTAGGTCATGTTAATTTGAACGTAAGTAAGATCTTGGTTTAATTTTCTTTGAATATGTACAAATCCTTTAGCGGTTCTATAACACATGGTGTTGCCTTTTTAAAAGTTTTTTTAAAGCCTGTTCATTCTGTTTTCCACGGCAGCTGTACCAATTTGTCCTGTTACTAAAGTGAAAAAGGTTCCAACTTATTCACATTCCCTGGGGTTTTCTACACATAGGTACTTTAAGTATTTTGTCAAATGTATGAGGAGGCCTTACTGCATTTTGATCTGCATCTCCCTGGTATGCAGGTTGTTGAAGAGCTTTGCATACATGTTCTTGGCATCTATATTTCCATTCAAATAGAAATAGAAATGCCTATTCAATACCTTTGCCAATTTTGTAACTGGTTCATATAAGAACTTTATTTTAGGAAGACTACTTATTATGGACAGCTATAAAGTGATGGTCCAGTTGCTCCACCATCCATGTAAGCACTACTTCTTACAAATGATAATGGATCCAGCTGGTCACTTTACCAAATATAATAAACTCCAAAGTCATTATTAGGAAAGTGGAGGCCAACAAGCTCTCCATTTTTTTATGATTTTTCCATGTCTTGCAGCCACTAAGAAAGTTTTTTGTTGTTGTTGTTTTGGGGTTTTTTTGTTTTGTTTTGTTTTTTGCTTATTTTGGTTTGGTTTGGTTTGGTTTGGTTTAAGCTTCTGGCTAGCTTTTGACCACATTTTTTTTTCACATTTAGTAAAAGATTTTTGACCTCCTAGGGTCATGATGTAGGCTTGATTCTCCATCTTTTCTGCTATTCCTTGCTTGACTGGAAGACCAAGGCCTTTAAGCTACACACCAAGCCCATGCACTCACAGCTAATATTTCTAACTTGCTGCTGGCAATATATATTTTCACTCCCTAGAGTAAGTTTGAACTTCTGGGCATAGGCAGAGAGTTAAAAGTCCTGGAGGCAATAAGGTAAGAGACTAGAACCCAAACGGAATGTGCATATTCTTTCTATATTTTAGATTGTGCTTCAGATCCATTATTGTTACTAAACCACCTCTCTTTGCATAAAATAATCATACTGGCCCAAAGTAGCTTTTTCTTCACAAATTTATCCCTCTTTAATCTACTGTCAGTAACTTCTCACTCAGTGCCAGTCACACTGTAAGAATAAATAAATTCTTATTTAAGGCAGGAAATACAATGAGGATTCAAGAACAAATCATATAATTGAAATTATTATTTTCAAATATGCAAACAGTCTCTTAATAAAAATATAATGTCTGGAGTCACAAACTGTGGGATAGTGAAAAGGATAGCATGGTTCCTGGTCAAGCACAGGTCTCAAACCCTGGACCCAGACCCTAATAGGACGACGGTAGGTGTTCTGCCTCACTCCCAGATCCCAGGCTCCTGACATGCAGCCAAAGGCCTCCATTGATCAGTGCCTTTTAGTAACGAAGGGTAATGCCCCTACCAGCCCCAGCACAGGTAGAGGGCATGACTACAGGTCTCAGCCTTGAGAGATTTCCATTTAATGAGATACCTGAAGGCCAGAGGGCATAGCCAATTAAGCATTCCTTCTTAGACCCTTCTACCTCCTCTCTCCCTATTTAACTCAGGTCTGCCCTGAGTTTCTAGGAGGGTGGTGCAGCCAGATCTATCCACTTTCCGACATGACAATAAACCTTTTAAACCATGGACTTTCTCTTGTCTTTGAGGCCCCACTGTGAGAACCATGGAGAAGGCCTTTGACTAATAAGCCTAATCTCCTGCCTGGAAGACTTCTCTACATTCCCACTGTGAAGGCTACCTACTCAAGCAAGCTAGCCTACATAACCAAGCAAGTCCCAAGTCCTGAGTACCCAGGCCCAAGTCCCGAGTCCCTGCATGCTGGAGCTCTCCCTCTTGCCCCTCTCAGCTGCCGGCCAGTCTAGCCCGCACACCCCCAGTCTCAACTCTTCCATGACTCCCAATGGCACCTGGGAGCCCAGGAGTCTGAGACCAGTCGATCCCAGTAAGCCGTCTTGCCGGGGTCCCCATCAAAGAGCTCTGCCCCAGCAGGACTTCAGGTTGAGACCTCTTCATGCCCTGGCAGAGCCCCATAGTGTCTACCAGGCGTTGTGTAGAGTGAACTCTGTCAGATTCCCATGCTTCTGCTCCCCAGAGCAGCAGGAACCACAACAGCTTAACAGGACCACGCCCACCCATGCACAAGCTAACAACCCTCCAACAAACATAACAGGCAAGTGCTTAGAATTGAGACATCCAGTCTTCAATATCCTCTTGCTTTCTTATTGTGTTCTTTATTCTTGGAATAAATATGTGTAATGAAGCTGTGCTGTTATTCTAAATCAAATATCTCAAGAACTGGCCCCTCCTGAAGTGCTGTTCTGAAGAGCATAGTACTCATTTAACATCCACAGAACTGATCTCAAATGCCTGTGGGTAGAAGGAGGTTTTGGCCATGTCTGTACTCCAGGGCATGTCTTGTAGGGATGCTCTGTGTTGTAACTAAATTACTGCATAGTGAAAAATCATGTCTTTTCTTATCTCTTACTAACTTTCTTGCCATTATTCTCTCCTCAGATTTTAGTAGCCTTGGATTTACATGTTCCAATATCCTGGTTCTCTGTAGCCAAATAACCAAACTCTTAGGATGTGATAATGATGTTAAAAACACTTAATTCCATAATTCTCCTCTCCACCAATCTCGCCTGTCATGGAGGTATAGTAGAAATTCAATCCAATCTTTGTTTACTTTGCACCTTCTATTTACAAAGCTCAGGGTTAGTTGAAAAAAAAACATAGTTGAAATATAACTTTATCTATAATTAACAATATTGATGGGCCAGTTATCATATGTAGATTGGACTGTAAATGAATATACCTAATAAGTATTTAAAAGTACTTATTAAAAGTGCATACCTCCTTGGGGAACAGCTCCATTGTATTCACTCACTCCATTTGTTACTTTATCCAAGAGTATATAGTAAACTGTGTTTGCAAGGACTGTATTAGGCAATGAGAATACAAAAGAGAATAACTTCAAACCTGTAAATAAATAGAGTAAAATAGAGGAAAGAAGGGAAAGAGAGGGAAGGAAAAAAGAAAAGAGAGAGAGAGATATACAGAGAAATAGAAACACCAAAAGCAGGATAATAAAATAGAAATGATTTTACAATAGAAATCTGTTCTGTAGGAGATTCTTAACATAAAGACATGGTACTGAAAACTAAGCAGAGATGGTCCACTGACCATACTAAACTGAAAGACACACACTGAACAGCTGAGAGAAAAATATAGGCAGGATGGAAAAAGAAAATGAAATATAAAGGCAATAAATACAACACAACCTAATTCTGAGTGTGAGAGAAGAAATACGAGAGGGAGAAAACCTTTAAGCATTCATGAGAATTTTGAACTTTTTCTGTAGTCAGTGGGAAATGCTGAAATTTTCCAGTTTATGAAGAACTTGATCGGATATGAAGAGAATTGGGAAGATGTGGCGAGGACAATGCCTCCAAGAAGTGGATTACTAGAAGAGACAGCCTTTAATAAACGAGAGAGGCTTGATAAGAAAGCAGAAAGAATATGTGGCCCACAGAATGTGATAGCAAATTGAGCCCCTACAAAAGGCAGAATAATGAAACTCAAAACATATCCCCTGCCTTAATTACTGAACTTGAATCCATGCTATTTGGTGGGAAAACATGGTTAATATGAATACTATTATAGGCCTTAAACTCAGGGGTGTATAATGCAATATTCATGTAGTTCTAATATAACCACATTAGCCTTTAAAGGATGGGGACTTTCCCTCATTCTTGAGTATGATCAAAGAGAAAAGAAGTGGAAATATTACACCTGAAGCCTGAGAGAGATTCAACTCTCTATTTGTAGCTTTGAAGACTAAAGGAGTTTCTAAACCATTAAGTGCCAGTGACCTCTAATAGTGGTAAGTGGCCTTTACCTTATAGGCAGAAACGATGTGGCAAGCACAATGCTATAGCCTCAAGAAACTAAATTCAGTATAAAGAAATATGATTAAAGGCATTGATCTCAAAATTCTTCAGAGGGGAATACAAGCATTTGACCCCTAGATATTATCTTAGTGAGTCCCAATCACCTTCTAAAGACTGAAAGCCCACTGTTTAATCCATTCCTTGAAATTTTTTTAAGACATCGATAGAAAACTAATCCAGACCTAAAGGGGAAAGAAGAGACAATATGATTCCCAGGCAAGAAACAGAGGCCAAAAAAAAAAAAAAAAAAAAAAAAAAAGAATCATCTAGGGAGAATGAACATAAGGTCAAAGGGTAAATGAACCCCAAAACTAGAGATACAAGAAAGAAAATAATCTTAGACCAGAAGTCTTTGTCAAAACTATTATTCAGATCTCTGGTGCAATCCTTAAAGGATACAGAAGAAGAGAAAACCGCGTAGGCCATCAACACCTGGAACCTAGCTACACTAAGTGGACAGGGATCATAGGAACAACTAATTTATTTTTCCAGAGATGATTTGTTTCTGGTAAGTCCCCAAGGAGATAGCTACTGAGCAATTACAGTTATGGAAAGCACTCTGCTCTCCTTTGGACAGTATACCCGTGCTTTTTGGATATAAGCATCCCTTGCATTGTCTAACTTTCTAAAGTCCTAAGTACCTACAGTACTATTTGCAGGAGTAGAAAGGGCACTGTTGTCTTTATTCCAGAAAGGACAGCAGTGACAAATGTGACTACCAGTGAGTTCAAAAGTGCCAGTTATTAACTTCATTTCACAGTACATGTGTACTTTTGGGTAACTTTTTAACCTTAGAATTCACACAGTTGTTTTAAACCTTCATGCTCAACATGCCTATAAGAACATACATTATTCATCTTTGTCGACCCAACACATAAGCACATAATATGTTGGGAATATTTTTATGAGTGCATCAATGAATAAAGGAATTTTGTAATAAAATTACAAATTCACCACAATATCCAAAACACAATTTCTTGCATGACTTTCAAAGACTCCCATCATTATACATATTATTCATAAATGGGAACTTAGTCCTTTTAAAACTTATAACAACAACAACAACAAAAACTTTAGAATAGAGGTAGTATTCAAAGTGCTACCTGCTCTCATATATATAACACAGCTTTGTTCCAGAAAATAATTGTTTCCAAAAGTTTCTTATGCAGGCAACGGCGGTTTGGTTCCAATTATGATGTATGTCCTTGACTACATTCAAGTTCACAGAACAGCCTTCTGAAATAACAGAGCATTGTCTTGCCCCAAGCATCTCTGAGAATACTTGGATCTTATTTGAAAATCACTTTGAGAGGTTTGCAGACAGCTTTTTGTAACAGTTCTCTAAGTAGGTCTCTAATTGTCTTCTTTATCCAAATTATACCAAGTCTCCTTCTTTCTGCACATTATGTCCTAGATAAAGTCCTCAAGGTTCCCCAATAAACACCCTGACAAGAGCCTATGTTTATCAGTCTTGCCTTGTGAAGTTTCTAGGCTGTGTGGGAAATCAGAAGCCCATTCAGCCAAACATCTGGGTAGAAAGATAGGAAAACAAAGACTAGACACTGAGAACATGAGATGAGAAATTGGGGAAACGGACTTGTTAGTGGTGGAGTCAGAGACCAGCACTTATCTTCTGATGAATTATCGTTCCCTAATAGCATACAAGTTGCCAAAATTTCCTGTAGAAGTGAGGCACATTACACAAGGCTTATTTTCCTGGCTACCTTTACTGGATGCTCCCAAGTAATCTCACAAAATTAGGCTATATGGTGGCTAAACTGGATTGACTGTGAACCAAGGCAACCTTTCTTTCCTTCATTTATTTTTGTCAGATGTAATTTGTCACAACATTGTGAAACTAGCACAGAAATTGGTGCCAAGGAGAGGGGCGTATTGCCATGATAAACTTGACCACATGATTTTTAAGCATATTTGTGAGAGGACTGGAGACTTGAAATTCAGAGTTCCAGAAAGCCACTGAGATAGCCAACGTGTGGTAGAATAAGAATCGCTGCAAAGAGAGCCTAAGAGGCCATTATGTAGAGCTCTAAAGATAAAGCCTAGATTACAACAGAGGCCCAGAATGCCTGAGATTTGAAATCAATTCTTGCTTTCCCACACATCCTCAGAAGCATGCCAAAGCATCCTGTCCAGCATTTCTTTTCTTTATGCATTCATTTGCTATTTTATTTATTTGCCATTTATTCACTTAATGTGCCATTTGTGTTTGCCAATTTGCTTCTAAGCACTAAAAGTTACACCAGAGATCACATTTTCATAGCACTTACATTTTGTATTTTATGATTTTAGGCTTGCATTTTGTTTGGGTTTGTATGATGTGCTTGAGTTTAGTTCAGGGCCACACAAATACATGACAACTACTTTCTCATTGGATTATACCCAGGTCCTTTGTGATATGTTTTAATGATCAATATTTATTTTCCCAAAAACGTTGGAGGCCTTGTTCTGTATAGAAACTAAAAACTAGAAAAGAACTAGAAAAGTATAAACATAAACTTTATTAGGAATGAGGAGACATTTTAATGAACAAAACATTATTTTTATGTATCCATGAAGGGACTTTTTGAACAGGTGAAGATGAAGAGTGGGAGGAACTTGTATCATCTGTGTAATTTTTTTTATTTTTTGTTTTCTTTTGTGGGGAATGTTACAAGGACAGAAAGATAGGGAGATGCATGGGGTTGGGGTGCATGATCTGAAATTCACAAGGAACCAATATAGCTTTTTTTTTCTTGGAAGCCAAGTATAATGATGTGAACCTACAGTCACCACCTAGAAGGCTGAGGCATGATGGTCTTGAGTTCCTAACTGTGGGGAGCTGAAAGAAGGCGGCTATCATCCTTGCAGCCATCTTGAGCCATATACCCTGACCAGAGATTTGATTGCATTAGCCTACAACAGCTGAGCACACTCTGATAACATCTTGCTTTAGATACCCAGGATTTTCCCTTGGGTGTGTGAGACTTAAAGGTGTGTGACTTAAGGGCGTGACTTAGAGATCAGATTTAGAGACAAGACCTAAGGGCATGATTAAAGGTGTGACTTGAAGGCATGGCTTAGAAGTGAGACATATAAAAGGCGAGAGGCAGACAAGAGAGTTCAGAACAATTTGGAGTATCAGAGAATCAGACACTTCAGAGAGACACTAGGAACAGAGAATCAGATACTTCAGAGAGTACAACTTGGAACTAGGAATTAGGTTAGAGAGAACAACTGGGAGTAGTTATTAGACATTAGAGAGAACAATTTGGAGTAACAGAGATTCAGACACTAGGAGTAGGAGTAGACATTAGACACTCGGAAGAGAACAACTTAGAGTACAACTTGGAACTAGGAATCAAGTTAGACACTTACAACAGAGAATTAGGCACTTGGCACTTAGAGAAAGAACTTGGAACTTGGAGGCACTAGGAACTAGGAACTAGGGACTAGGAACTAGGGACTTGGAGAGAAGAAGAGAGACCGAAGAATAAATAGGATTGAATCACACTCTGTCTGGTCTCCATTCTTTGAGTCTGTCCTCACTCTCTCTTTTGCTGAACCCCGACCTGCAGACTGGAACAACTTGGGGCAGTTTGGGCTCTAACAGTTTAGCCTCCAAGGCTTTTGGCAGTGAGGGTTCCAACATTGACAGAGAGGTCCGGGACATTTTGGCCCCCAGTGTGGGGTAGCTTCAGGCCACAACATTTTTGGCACCCAACGTGGGGCTAGAGCAGCTCACAACACCTAACCAGCAGGGAAAACTTGACAAGACCATCTTAAGAAACAATTGGTGACTGGTACAATCCTGGCTGTGAAAAAAGGGGTTCAGATTAATAAACATCACTGTCTTCTGTGTGTCAAGAAAAAGGCTTGGTTTCTTCCAACCAATAGTTAACTATTTTAAATATAAGAAAGGGAAAAGTGATGAGGGAGATGGAGAGACGTTAAGACAGAGAGGGAGCAGAAGAAAAAGAAGCAAGAAGAGTATAAGAAAAAAAGAGAGAAACTAGAAATTGATATGTAATTATTTCAGACATTCCTAGCCAGAAACCAGCTACATAATTTTTCCCTTTGCTATGTTTAATTAATTCAGTAGTTCTTTTCAAAACATAAATTATATAAAGCTCCCTATGGCATCTACAAAAATGTTCCCCTGGCTCCCCCTTCTAGTGTCCCGCTATCAAGAAGTATCCTCAGGCCAACTAGACATTTGCCACATTATCCACACCTGGCTTGGCTCTCCTGGGCATGCTCCCTAACCTGAATGAGCCCAGAGATACTCTGAAACTTGGCCATTGCTACCTAACATGTGCTCCTCTCTTGGTCATCTCTGTTCTTGGAATCCAGTCACTCTGACCAAGATTCTCAGAGCAGAACTTGAAGACCCTTCTCTCTCACCATCTGTGTCTCTCCTTAATTCATGTAGTCTGGTCTATATCTAGGCTGGGATCATCTCCTGTGTCTACTCTTGACTGTCTCCTCTGTTGTATTCAGAGCTACGAGGATCAAATGCCAATCAAACAAACTTTTACACAAAGACAACACTGATAGTAACTAATCCCTACTGATAACTATAACTCCTTTTGCTATGTTCTCCTAACTACTTCAAAACTCAGAGTGAACAATAACCCTTTCACCCCTCATTTATCTTAAGATGATTGATGAGGACAAATTTTGTTCACAGCTATGTTTGTACCACGAGACAATTCATGAGGGTGAGAGGGTTCTAAATGACAGCATAGCTGTATCCAATGGTGTTTACTCTCCTATAGCTCTTCCAGATATTTGAAGAAATAAAATGTCAGTACCCCCCCCCCCAAAAAAAAGCAAGTATATTCAGTCTCTGTATACAAGGAAAAGGGGCTGGAGTTTTAACAAGTTGTTTCATGTTTTTGCTTCCCCATGTCACAAATTTATAAACTGTTTTCTGTGGGAAAAAATGGATAAATCATATAAGAACACTTATGGTGACATAGGAACACCTCTATGAGGTCATCCATGTCATTCTCAAGTCCTCCATTTTATATGTTGGAGCAATATAAATTAAGGAGATGAATAAGGGTAAATGAGGACAAAGTGTCACTATAATTCAACATAGCAAGGGGAAGAGATACCAGTGGGTCTGAGCCAGCTCAATTTATGGTCTTAGAACAAGAGGAAGGGAGCCCAGAGATTCCTGTATTTTCTTGTTTTCATTGTGCTTTCATCCCCTCTTCTTCCAACTCTATCATATGTGGACACATTAACAAGACAAGAAAACAACCTCACAATGAGTCCTGCCTCTTCAATACCTTATTGTTTGAATTTCAAGGTCCAGAATAAGAGAAATTCATTTCTATTGCTTAATCCACCCAGTCTGTGATGTTTTATTATGGCAGCCCAAGTTGACTAATTAACAAAACTAAAAGAAGTTATCAAATCTTTTTCCAAATGAAATAAGCCTCAACAAAGGGCAGAGGCCAAACCTCTGAAGACATAGAAATACACAAAGATGTCTCTTTTTTAAAAAGATAATAAAAATAAAAACAAAACATTAATTATTTGTCTTCAGTTAATTTCCCATTAGATAACTTTATTGCTCTTATATATTGATTAAAATATATAACTCGGGATTTTCTTAGATTAATTCAAAATGTCTACAAGTTTTATCAATGCCCAAATAGTATCTCAAAGGAAAAATATTACCAAAAGGAATTAAGCTTTTGCTATCAACTCCAATTTTAATTTAAGAAAAGTTGTCTGGGTAAGGCAGAAGAAAAGGGTAACACATAAGTGATGAGAAAAACTGCCATGCAGATATACACAATGGAAAAAAATGGCTTTGAAATGACACTAATTGCTTGTTTACTTTCCTTTCAATTAAAAATAAGTTGGACTGTATTTCCAAGAAAGGGAAGATGTGGAGAAGTGCCTTATCCTTCTATGGACACATCTTCTCATTAATAATAAAAATAGTAGCTTTTATCAAAAATAGACCAAGGACTGGGGTTCAGGAGTCTCTTAGGAATTTTTTTTAAAAAGAGTGGGAAGCTCTATCATAGAAGTCAAATAAAACCTTACAAACCGTGAGAGACACACAAAGTGAGGCCTGGGGCTCAGACTGACTTCCAAAGACAATTAAGGACATTTACATTCTTTTCTGGGATCCATTTGTATCAAACATGGCTCTACAGAGTCCCTGAGTTTCCTAGAAGAATACCTAGAAGAGGATGGGGACAGACAGTCCAGGTACCTAATTGTACCTTGTGGAACACTGGTTCCATCCCAGTGTTCCACAAGGTACAATTTAAGAAACACTAAATAAGGCCCGATTCATCATAAACAGTTCTGTAAAAAAAAAAAAAAAAAAAAAAAAGGAATCAGAAAGTAGGTGAAATCAGGTTGCAGCAACCCCCTGTGTAATTGTCATCAGTTATTCCCAAGGAGGAACACTATCTGACTGTGTCATACGATTCACTGGGTCAATGAATTCCAGTAGCATTACATTCCAAAGTAATAGCACGTGTGAGAAAAGAGCACAGGACTGGGGAGATAGCTCAGTCAGTAAGGTACTAGAAACAAAAACATGGGATCTGAGTTCAGAGCCTTAGCACTCAAATAAACAAGCTAGGTATGATAGAATATACCTCTAGCCCCAGCACTGGAGAGGCAGAGACAAGCCGATTCTTGAGGCATGTTGACCAGCCAGTCTAGCCTTGTCTGTGAACACAAACTCAAGGCATGATGAGATACCCTGTCTACAATAATCAGGTGAAGAGCCATTAAAGACAACCAGTGTTTACATCTGTCTTCCCTACACACACACACACACACACACACACACACACACACACACACACACACACAAGAAAGAATGAATCCTGGTCATGTAACCTCGAGACTTAACTCAGTATCTTTAGGCTTTGCCTGGATGTAAGTCTGGATGAAAATTTCTTATCTCTGGAACTCAGTTTCCCTGTAAGACAGGAACTCATAGTGTCACCTAAGTTGGCCTGGAATTCACTATGTAGATCAGGCTGGTCTTGAACTCTATTCTTCAGCCTCAGCCTCCTGGGTGCAATTATTCAACTCCATACCTAGATTACAATGATATGGTTTACGTCCAGAGCCTCGTAAGTTCCTTTCCTATCAAGATCCTTTAACATCGTGTCTCACTTCTGTTAGTCACAAAACAAACAAAGAACACTAGAACTGTCCTTCTTCTTCTTCATCTCTAATCAACTTTGGATGTTTGCTAAAGACAATTTTAAATGTAAGGCTTCCCTTTCCACATTCAGGTCTCTATTTTCCTAAGAAAATTACATTCTTTCAAATGGAGGAACAGGTACACTCAGCATATGCCTGGCTTCAATGGCTGTTTCTTCATAGGCAGAACCTCCCTCCAGATCCAATTTAAATAAAAGCATGATGGCAGGGATCCCAGCACACTGAAAAGCAAGAAGACACTGAGTGCTGCTACTTGTCCCCTCCCCTCCCCCGTCTGCATTGTCCTCGTCCCCGAGGCTACGGACAGGCACACAAGACGCTGCAGTACAGTTCCTGAAAATGATGCCGGGAGAATGTGTTTTTTTCTGAGCCGAGTTTCTGATTGGAGCCATCACTAGGGATTTCGGCAACAGCGCCCTTGCCTCTGCGCTTCCTACCTGCCAACTTCCCACTTCAGCCCTTACACGTGTAGGACTTGCTTCCCCACCTGCCAGACACAGCTCTTTCAATTATTGCAGGCTCATGAGCCACCCTATTAATCATCTCATCCCTTTGTTTCCCTGCCTTCTTTCTCTGGCTGCCTCAGCCTTATCAGTTCTTTGGTTTGGCATCATGTCTAGGACAAGCTAAGTGGCAACCTTTCTCTGCTCTGAATTGTTCAGGCTCGAACTGCAACATTCAGCTCACTTTACATGGGTCAATGAATTGCTATCTCATCTCATAAAGGAAATTATAACAGAGGGTGAAGAATATGTACTCAGAATCAGTAGATATCAGTTCAAATCCTGGCTCGGCCAACGACTAGATCTGTAGCTTTTTATTCATTCAACACAAAGACCTTTGTGTTCTGTCTATAAAATGCCAAAAGACATCATGTAACCCAGATAATTTTGGATATTAAATATGATGTTTGTAAGACACCTGGTACGTAGTAACTGTTCAATGTGGCAGCTTTTATTACAATGATAATTATCAGCTAACTGTAATGCCCCCAAAGCTATGATGAATAGGATGGCTAGATTCGAAATCACATCACATAAACACAGGTGCCATTGGGAATATTTAGCCTGAAGGAAAAAGGCAGCAGACAACAGGATGGCTGTCTTCAAATCTATCTTTTTCCTCTCAAAAAATAAAACAGGACTGCATATGTGCTTTTTCTGTACAGTGGAAACAGGCCAAAAATCAATGGGTTATTTCTTCTCAGCATGATAAATAATTTTCTTCAACTTAAGCTACATGGAAGAGGAATGAACTTCTTTGAAAGGTAATGAGCACCCCATGGTTGGAAGAATTCAAGGGGAGCCTGCCTAGCCTTTGGATGAAAATGGCATGTTAGAGATGTAAGCATAGCATGAATGATTGAAGTTTTATGGCTTTAAATACACTGTAAGTTTAAGGTGTGTGGTTCTGTGTTCATTACCAGCTCCCTAAGCAGATACCAAAGGAAATTTTGTTTGGTTTCATTTTGTTTTGTTTTAGGTAAAAGGAATCGGATCAATTTGGCTTCCTGCTAGCAATTCTTGAGAGAGATAAATGAACTAAGGCTGCTTATGACATTAGTAAAACTAAAGAGTGGGGATTGCAACATTGGGTACCTTCCCATTTACCATAGCTCTTAAGTACTTTTTCTCAGCTACAGGCTTGTAATGCCAAGTTCATTATGTAAACCCTGAGTGGATGGATACTTGTGAAAGACTCTTTAAAATGTTAACGCAAAGCTAAGCCCATTACATGGAATTATGTCTACTTAATTAGCTGAGGCTTAAAGGTAGTGAAAACAGGTAAACTGTCTTTTCTCCAGCTGAGAACATAAAGATAGATGTGATGGATGATAAGAAGTAACCCGAGAATTTGCAAAATGTCAGGAGCTCTGAGCTAGTGAGTGCTAAGGAAAGGTACCTGCAGATGTTTTTGAAGACTTAATAAAGGTTAGCAAATTACTCTCTCAGTAGATTGCTCACTCCCTCAAAATGGTTCAAGAACCTCTTGTGGAAACAGGAAATTAGCTGTCTTGTAATCGAAAAGAAATTGTAGTAAGCACTTGGGAAAGTATTTTTTAAGGAAAATTTCCAACAGAAATGCTAAAAACAAACCTGATTTTACACAGAGAGGGAGCAATGTCAGGTACAAGTGAAGAGCAAATGTCCTGAAGTAAGATTACCAAAGTTAGACGTTACTTTCTATACTCATGCCAATCGGGAATCAACTTCAGTATTAGTATTCTCTAAGCTATTTTTCATAATTACTCCACACAGCTTACATAGGGCTATTTTACTTCAATATCATGTAAGCCCTGGTTTGGGCATATGGGGAAATTTGAGTATCACATATACTCTTTTCCCCATATTTAGAAATTTGTCACACTGTCTCACACACACACACACACACGGGGGGTGGGGGGCAGAGAGACAGAGACCAAGACTTAGAGACACACCCAGAGAGAACAGCTACATACACCCATGAAAGTACGAAAAGGCTCGTCCTCCCAAGATGCTAGTGATCTGGAATGATGATTATTTTAAGGGTATTTCATACCCTCAAACTTGCCAACTTTTGTTTTCTTTTGTTTTGTTTTATTAATCATTTTATTCGCTTACATTTCAAATGATATTTCCCTTCCTAGCTACCCCTCCACAAACCCCCCATCCCATCCCTCATCTTCCCCCTCCCCTTTGCCTCTTTGGTGGTGCTTCTCCACCCACTCACCGACTCCCACCTCACCACTCTAGCATTCTCTTACCCTGGGGCATCAAGCCTCCCTCTCCTCCGATTGATGTCAGACAAGGCCATCCTCCGCTCCACATGTATCTGGAGTTCTGGCTCCCTGGTACACTCTTTGGTTGGTGGTTTAGTCCCTGGTAGCTCTGGGTGGTCCAGTTAGTCGATACTGTTCTCCATATGGGGTTGCAACCCCCTTCAGCTCCTTTAGTCCTTCCCCTAGTTCTTCCATTGGGGTCAGCGATGGTTGCATGCCAACTTTTGAATGAAACATTTCAATTCTTGGGTGCTATTTGAGCAAATGCAAATGACCCAGGTGTTTTTCACTGATTACAAGCTATTCCTTTCAGTTGGATAAGCATTTACAAACAACAAGTACACAATCAATATGAACTAAGAATCGTCTGTTAGAATTAGGTGTGGTAATTCACATCTATAATCCAAGGATCTTGGAGGCAGAAGCAGGAAGACCTCGAGTCTGAAGCCAGCCTGTACCAAGACTTTTGCCTGAAAAAACAACCACAATAGCAAAACTCTATTCTTGTCCTCTGACTGGAACAGGATGTGTTACTGTAAGTAGTACCTAGTAGGAAGACTGGAGCAAAGCCTCCTGACCAGAAATCAGCAGAACTGGCCTCATGTGAGATTGGACTAAAAATAATTTAATCTTTCAACACAGGGACAGACATTCGGCCTGACTAGGTAGAATAAAACAGGGTCCTAGGTGGTATCGCAGTGTCCCAGAAACCAATCAATATGGTATATTGTAACAAATGCAAATGACTAAGGATCACAAGAGATCTGGATATTTCTACTGGATGACCCTGTGGTGCTGAAAGGCCACATGCATGAACCAATCACCCACTAAAGGTTCACAGAATGAACTAAAATGTAGACAGTTTTCTCTCAGATATTTTCCCATTCCAATTAGGTCTCTGTGAGATCACATTAAAACTTTCCCACCACTACTAGCAACAGTAATATTTAATGTTGACTGGACATGTACCATATTTTAGAAATTAAAGGTTAGTATAGCATGAAACGGAACATGTTTAAGATTTAGGCAGCTATCCTGGGTCATCACAAGGCAACACTGAAGGCTAAAGCTGTAGCTCTGGTTAGAGGGCTTGCCTAGCTTCACCCGGGCTCAGTCCTCACATGAGCAGAGTAGAATGGTTCATACCTACATCCTAAATACTAAAGAGTTAGATGCAGGAGGATCAGCGATTCAAGGTCATCCTCAGTAAAGAGTTGGCTAGAGAAAGCCTGGACTAGCTATATGACATCTTGTCAAAAACACACAAACAAACAAACAAACAAACAAACCTCAAAGATTAAAACTTAAGCAGAGAAACGTGAAAGGGCATGGCAATACAGAAGATCATTCATTGCTGTTGAATTCCATCGAAAGCAGCAGGGACCAGATCTCTGGATCCAGGAGAGCTAGCTATGCAGCTATCCATCCAGAGCAGCTGTAGGATCCCTGAGAAGGACACAGGGAACAGGCTGGCTGCTCAGCTGTGACACCATAGTGCTTTGTGTTTGTGTGAAGGAATTTGCAATGCAGCAACCAACACTGCAAAGCTAATGCTTATTTAGCTCTATGCAGTGTGCACCAGCTCCTGGTGTTTTCCCACTTGGTAACTCGAATGTCAAGAGAAAGAGGTAATAAAGTTTCACTAGTAAGAACTTGAACATTAACCACTATATTTAGATACCGATGTACCCCTCTGTCTATAGACGGGGAGCCCATGAGGGATAGATTTGCTTAATCTTTCTCTCTTTGCGGGTTTCCAAATCCCCACTCATTTTGCATCCAGTGTGCTTTGTACAAGTGCCAATCCCCTCCAATTCAGTCCTGATGTCAAGTGACAAAAGGAAATACTCCCTCTTGAACTCAGCCTTTTAGCTTTTTTTTTTTCTTCCAGACTCCTGAAAACAAAGGCCTTGCCTTTGATTCCTGGCTTGAGACCACTTCCTTAGATGACACATAGCCTTGTGTGGCCAAGCCGTTAAAGATAATAAATAAATAGAAAGGCAATGTGTAGATTTCCCCCCACCATGTAAATTAGAGAGCTGGAGCTCCAGGGAGGTCTTCCAATGATGCTTCCCACAGAGCAAGGAACTATTGGATTTCCATCTGTGTGTCTCATACCATTGGTGGCCATTGTTTAAATAAACATTACTTTGTATGGCTTTTTAAAAAAAAAAAATTCAATACATGTTGATGCCTGGTTAAAAGGAACGAAAATTGCAGTATTAAAAGACTAGTATTTTCAGAGTCTTGTGATGTAAATTGCTAATTTAAAACCCAAAATATTGTTAAAGTGTCTTTATTTAATAGCAGGTGATTGCAAGCTGTAATTTGCAAGCTGTAGATGCAGATGGTAATGTTTTTCCTCTCTTTTCAGCACTGCAGTACAGTATTTACTGCAGATCTATGCAGACGGGGAACAGCCAACTGTGAAAGAAAAAACTGCTCTGGAGGAAGAACATACAAAGTTTGTGTGGTGAAAACAGGTTTGGAGACCTGCTCACGTCTCAGCCAAAGAAGGTTCCTCCTCTTCTTCTGGACCAACAGGGCGCCTGTTCAAAAAAAGGAGCACAACGTGCCATGTCTCAGTCTTCCAGCTGTTTCCAAATGTTAAACCACGTGTGAGAGAGCCGTGAGAGAGCCTAATATTTAATTTGGCTTGATTTGTCTATTCTTTATTAGCGGAAACCTGGAGGAGTGTGACAGCAGAACTGCCAAATAAAATGGAGGGCAACTAGTTCGCTTTTTTGTTTGTTTGTTTGTTTGTTTTCTGTTTTTTGCTTTTTGTTTTTTCGAGACAGGGTTTCTCTGTGTAGCCCTGGCTGTCCTGGAACTCACTCTGTAGACCAGGCTAGGCTTGAACTCAGAAATCCGCCTGCCTCTGCCTCCCAAGTGCTGGAATTAAAGGTGTGCGCCACCACCGCCCGGCTTTCTTTTCTTTCTTTTTTTTTTAAACTAGTCCGCTTTAAGGTTACGATAATAAACAGCGAACTTATCAGAATAAATGTCTCATGAAATTTTCGATAGACTTATTCTAGCAAATTGCACAGGACATACTTATACCAAGTTTTCATGAATTATCTGAGGTTTACATTTAATTATCTGAGGTCTAAATTTAACTGGGAAGCCTGTGATTTTAATCATAGCCTCTCATCTGGAAAGGACATTATAGTGGCAGGTGAAGGACAGAGGTTAGAAAACAGACAACACATTGGTGAAGAAGTGGCTTACGCTCCCCTGTGTTATTATGGCAACAAGCTATGAGACATGTTTTGTTGTTGTTCTCTTTCCCACGATCAGAATCATAGCTCTGTGACCTTTGATGGATTTGCCATGATGGTTTCATTCACTGCGCAAATGATTTCAAGCTGTTATTTGCAAACTATAGATTTGGTAGCCAAGGTTTTCACTGGAATCAGAGCCTCAAATCTACCCAGAACATGATGGTGTCCCATCTTTGCTCATTGTTCTTCTATAATGCTTAGATACTCTGGAAGAAATCCTGTATCTTAGGGACCTCCCAACTACCCTGATCATAGAGCAAAGCAAACCCACAACGGAGGCCATCATCAGTCCTCATTAATTATCTCCTTCCTCCTATTTGATGCAGTGGCAAACAAAGTACTGTGTAGAGCTGATCAAGAGGAGTAATGAATGGTCTCCTCTCATTCATATTATCCAAGCAACTACTTCATAACCACCACAATTCCTTTCATCTACTGCAACCACTCACAAAAGACTTAGGATGGAATGGGCTTCTTTGAGTATTTGCCCTTATCCTAATTGTAAAGCATTCTGGGAAGCTAGAACACATAACTCAGTCAGAAAGATAGAAGGGAACTCTAGAGTTTACTTGGGAATCTGACTTCCCTTTCGTTTTGGTCAGGCCTTCTTGATTCAGGGGAGCATCTCCTGCTTTGAGACCTTTAGAGTGCACAAATGCTAACCTTGAGTATTACATCCTTCTCCTAGTAAACATCTTATTCATATTTATTTTCAGAAAAATAAAAATGACTATTCCTCATCTACTGATGGCTATTCTCTGAACCAATTAAATGTTATATTCTCTAGTGCCATCTAGGGGATTTTATACTAAAGAAATATGCAGGTATGGTTGAAAGAGAAAAGCAAGCTGCAGCAGGAAAATAATTTCTTACTCATATATGACTGTCCTCGGGTTTTATTTTAGCTTGAATAACTGGGCAAGGTCACACATGTATTGCATCTGTAGAATGTATAGGTGAGTGAAATGGTATCTTGCTTCTGTTTAGTGACACCTCAAAGGGGAAAATATTTCTCCATTGAAATCATATCTCTTTCTCAAATAAACTCAAGTATTTATCCATGATGTTTTAAAATCTGTTTTCTGGATAGCTAGCATCCACATGTTCAGTGCTGATAGGTATGAATCCGATCAAGGGCTCCTTGGAAACCAAAAGAGGGGGAAAAAACAGAGCGCCATTTTTCAAATCCTCTGTGTCTGCAGCCCCAGTCACCAGCATCAGATCTCACAGATAGGTCACTCCATGTGCTCCCTTCACTCACCCACCAGCACTGACTGATGATGGTGTATGCGTTTTCTAAAGTCACATGTTACAGAGTACATCAGGGTGCATTCTATTAGTCTGAGTGGGCACACATTAGGGCAGTTCATAGCCTGTTTGTGTAAGACTTCTGCACAAGGCACTTTTCCCCAAAAATAATAATTTTATTTTTAAAGATTTCTTCTCTCCGACCTTTATCCCTATAATCCCCACTACAGATTTAAGATGCGTACACGGCAGAACAGCGAGAACTGGTTTTAAAAGTGGGGGAGGGATTACAACCCACATCATACTAGAGTACCAGTGTATTTCTGCCACTAAAGTACACTTTCCTATGTTAAATTTCAAACTGACCACTAAATGTCTTACAGAATATCTCAACAAAGAAGGAAGCGTACACTAGGCTGAGCTTTATGCAATTCCTGACAGTCAATTTTTGTGTTTAATGTAAAGCTTATAAGTTGAGCAGTGGCTTACTGGGTAAAGAACTTGCTGTGCAGATTTGAGGACCTGGATTCAAATGTTCTGCACACCCCAGTAGAAAGCAGTGCATGAGTGTATAACCCCAACAGGGAGGGGACTAGGGCTGTGCCAGATCCCAGGAGCTCGGAGGCTATGCATACAGTTCAGCCAAAATGGTGAGCCCCATGTTCATTGAGAAACTCTGCCTCAAAAATGAAGGTAGAGAGTAACAGAGAAACACACATGCTGTCAGCCACCTCTCTCAACATATGCACAGGCAAATATACTCACACATGCAGGTACACAACACACACTCACATGCACAGTCATACATAGGCATTTATTTGCAATGTAAGGAAATACAGTTTCTGATTCAAGTCTGCTCCCTTTAAGGGCTGTAGAAAGAAGCTTTTGTTGTGCATCATCTCCCTTTGCTTGAGTTTTGATGGGCTCTCAGCTACTGCAAACAGTAGTTAATTGAACTGGATTTCTTCCAAGGAGAACAGGACTTCCTCGTGTATACATATGTGATTGTCAAACCCAAGGCCTGTCACATTTCACCACCAAGCGTGTTTGTAACAGGGAGCACAGAAGAGACTGTCTTAGCACTGTTCTTTCCTGGCCACTTTGTTTAATGCCTACCTTGAATACATTCTCTTTAGTAGTTGGATCATTTAGCTGGAATAAGTCTTTCATGCCAGGATAAAAAGAAGACCTCTGTTGTTGTCAGGAATGTATGGTTGGGGTGGGGGAGGGTAGACTTATAAGATAAGAAGCCACCTTCTTTGATAAAAATAAAATGTACCAGGTGTTTCACAACTATCAAAAAGCCCAGGTGCAACCTTCAATGAAGTCTACAAAGGCTGTGGGCCAGAAAGTAAAACTTAGATTTATTAAATGGCCTCTGCTTAATATTCAGTCAAGTGGTGCTTCATTTTAAAGAACAACAAAACATCGTGATTTTTTTATGTAGTTCTCCAAAAATAACTTCTCTCCATTCTTGTATTTCTAACATAATAACAAAAGTCATTACTGAGCAAGTACAAATAGCTTCTTTCTCTATCTTATCTCCCATTTTAACTACTTATCCAACTAAGGAAGAATTTTAAGAGTACTCTAAAGGAAAGGGATTGAGAAATATATACCAGAACCTACAGAAATTAATACAGAAATAATATCACAGAAGACTGAACTATATTTTAAAAAATGGAAAAGAAAAAGTGGGACATGTGAGCAGTCTGGAAGACCAAGTGGTGGAATGACAGGGGTGACATCCTTCTATCAACTCAAATGTTCCAACTTAGTGAAGCAAAACCCTTTTACTATGATTTGAGGATGAGTTTGGAACTCAGAATTTACTCACTTTTGCTAGCATGAGCAATAAGTTTGTTTTTGTTTGTGTAGAATATAATTTGTTTGCATAGAATGAGCTGGTAGGTCACTGCCTGTTTTCCCCCACTATCTTGGCAGTTATAATGCAAGTTGCCTGAGTTCTTGAGTCTGAACTCTATGAAGCTTCTTAAAAATGCATGTCTCCATCATGCTAGCACAGCCTTCACCCTCAACTACACCCCATCCCTGTGTCTTCTTATGATACCAATTCTGGATTCCTGCAGGGGAAACTAGGGCTCTAAAATGCACACAACAATTAGGATTACAATTTTACTCCATTCTGTCTGATATAAAGTTCCCAGGCAGCTGATACTTTAGACTTCATGGGATATAAGTTAAAATTATTTACATGTTCAATTTTATTGAGAAAGCAATCATTGATATTAGGCAAATAAATAAGCATGGATGAGTTCCAATTAAAACCTTTAGTGACAGTTCAACAAAATGTTTCTAAAATAGATGAGATTTAAAGAAAGACAATATTCATTCCTCAGCAACCACAGCTGTTTGGATGCATATGTATCTGTCTATATATTTATGAATGTATGGGGTGGGCATACATATGCAAATGAACCTAGATGTACAATTGGGCATACTCAGCACAGGTGCTGAGGGTCAAACTTGGGTGATGTTCCTCAGATGCTGTTACTGTGTCTCCGGAGATGTTTTCTCTCACTAGCCTGAAGATTAGGCTAGGTAACTAGCCAACAATCCAAGAAACTTACTTCTGTCTTCCCAGCTCGGGGATTGCAAGGACAGGACACCACACTAGGCTTTTTCACAAGGCTTCTGTGAATGGGATGCAGGCCATTATGCCTGTGTGGCAAGCATTTTATCAACTGAGCTATACCCCTAATCCCAAAGCACATTTGAAATTTTGTGTTTTGAACTTTGCATAAGCTAAGCATACCCAGTATATCATTCTCTCAAGAAAAGATAGGGGTAATAACAAGGCGCCATAATGTCCATTCATCTGGGTGATGAGTGCAAACAATGCTTCGTTTTATTTTGTTCTGCTCTGTTGTGTTTTATTTATTTTGTCATGCACTATTTCACCAAGTTATGACATTTTGGTGGTTAGTTGTCAGATGTATTAAATGTATGTTCAACTTAAAATATTTTTAATAATTATAGATTTATCTGCATAAGCTCATTGTATGTCAAGGATCATCTGTAGACAAAACCAGGTATGGCCATAGTTTTTAACGTTTGCCTTTGCTTGTTAAAGTCCTCTTCCAGGTTATTTTAAACCGACTGGTTAATGGGAGTAATTAGAACATACAAATATGGTAAAAAATGGATAAACTGAAAAATAGCATGTATCACTTCTGCCCATTCCATGGACCCACAGCACTCCAGTGAAGCCTGGAAAAATGTTTGTGTTTACTCAGCAAGGAAAGAAAATAGAGCTTGGTGAACTTATAACAGTCTCTGCCAGAAACACTTTCTTCAATGGTTGTAGAGAGAGTTCCATGAGATAATGAGTATGCAAAAATACTTTGTAAATTATAATCTGCTATGCAAATTTGGAGTTCTATTTTTATTATAATTACTATATGCAACATCTCTATGAATCCCTCACCACCAGGGAATGGTAGACCTTTTATAAATAGGAGGGTTTATGAGTATAAAAGGCACTTAAAAATTTTGGACCAAGCCAAT
Source organism: Arvicanthis niloticus (assembly GCF_011762505.2). Classification (NCBI taxonomy): domain Eukaryota; kingdom Metazoa; phylum Chordata; class Mammalia; order Rodentia; family Muridae; genus Arvicanthis; species Arvicanthis niloticus. Next base: position 57,222,867 of record NC_047664.1, on the reverse strand, counting down.
TATGACTTTAAAGCTGAGGAATCATGATCCTCTCCTCGAACTTAGGTGCCTTGAAGTGCCCTAGAATCACTTCATCCTCTGTGGTACAGAAAAAGTTTCGTATGCAAAGAAGCAATGATTGAAGTGCTTTCCAGGTCATTTCCATACTCGGATTATTCATGTTAAAACTGAATTTTCCTTATGATACCCTTCAGTGCCAGAAACAATAAGTTGGAAATAAAAAGATGAAGCTATTCATAGTATTAACTAATTAACTAAAAATCCTTGTTTAATATTCTCCGAGAGTAAAGCTCTGTGCTGGGGAGATAGGACGCATCAGACAGAATATTAGCTAAGATAAAAAAACTATTCTCAATGTGATCTCTTCAATCAGATTTTAAAGGTCTCATTTCTAAACCATTTAATGTCTAAGATAGGGTCACGGAATTTTAAAAAATCGTTTTAGAGTAGAATGCACGGGGAAATTATTCCCCTAATTTTTTAAAATGAGACATTTGTGTCCTTAAAATGATATAATTAAACATAAAGAAAATAAAATGTAAAAGATTAGAATTAATTATATTGACAAAAATGATAATATAGGGATGATTTACTTATTTACCTAACTTTTAATAAACTGGCAAATTGAAGGGACTTCCTATGAGGCAATAATCTGTCTATCATTTGTTATTTACAACAAAGCAAGTGAATAAAACATTTTAATGAGTTTGTTAAGACTTTAGGGAATGTGGGAGGTGTAACATAGGGACATTTGCAGACAGCTGTATTGGTAAACAGGAACAATCCGTATTTGAAACAATGGCCAAAGATGCCTGTATCTCCTCATTGTATATAATTTCTCTACTTCCAAATACCCAAGGATCAATATAGAGGGTCTGCGTAAGATCGATTTTTTCTGTTATCCCATCCTAATGGCTAATAGTGTCCTCATTCTTCTTTAAAGTATCTCTAGTTTGGAGACTATGCTGTAAGGGCTTTTCTTCTGTGGGTGCATGTTCATAGCTTGCTGTGCAGAACTCAGGGAATATCACTCAGGCCAACTCTGAATAGATCTTCAAGTCTGGAAATAGAAAATGCTCAGAAACAAAGAACCAAGTAGCAAAACCAGAGTCTATGGGCCCATGACTAAAAGGTTGCTTGTGACTTTCCTCTCCCATGAATCCAGAAAAAAAAAAAAAAAAAAAAAAAAAAAAAAAACCTTAAGTATCTGTAAAATGAGCAGGAAAAGTAGATTTGTGAGCTTTCGAGTACTGTTTGGGACTCTACGTGAGCTTTAGTCACCACTGGGTGGAATGTGGAGAGAGGAAACCTCGAACTTTAACTCCTAAAATATGTTTTGGGTTTACAAAACCCCAGAATTCCTCATCTGTAATGAAAAATATAATGTGCCTAAATATATTTTCTACTTAATCATTTCCTTGTGTTTCCTAAGATGAATGTTTCTGAGTATTCGTTACCTCTTGATTGATTATGAGTTAGTCCTTAGTGATCACATTTCAGATGTTATGTCAGAATGAGCCCACAATATAGAATCCCCAAATCATCAAGATATAATACTTAAAGACAAATCATGCCCCAATCCACTACATGAGCCATTCAGAAGGGCAAGAGGACTGTATCACAAAGTGAGCCATTCAGAAGCATCAGAGGACTGCATAGGGTCATATGGATCACTAATATTTTTGCCTCCGGTGTCCAAATCATCACACACAGCAACACACACCCTTGTAGGTCACCTGCCTCTTCTGTTCTCTAGTACAGTGTATGCTAGCAAGGTGGACATTTTCCTAGGAGATTCCACTCCTTATATCTGAAAATGGGAAATAGTTCATTATCTCTTGCACTAACCTATTCTTTCAGATTTTAAGGGCTATGAATGCTTTCTTGCCCAACCATTCTCAAAAACCCATCCATCTTCTTCTTGCACTGGACAGAAAAAAATCTAAACAGTAAGAAATGACCCTTCCATTTGTTCATCTATCCACTGTAGAATCGGACTCGGTATCTACCTTTGTAAGTATTCTTTGAATATATTTATACATTAAAAGTAAATAAAGAGGATCACAAATGTAATATCCTGACAAAATATAAGAAACAGTTGAGCCATACAGCCTTGGGTCAGGATAGAGTCTGTTTCTTGCTTATTTTCAGGATTTCTGCAGCTTGAGTAGTCAATGAAGAATAGGTTCCTGAAGGATTAATGGCTTCCCTAAACAAGAAAGTTAAACAGAATGAAAAAGAGGTCTGTAGAAAAGTTTCTGGCATTAAAAAAAAAAAAGGACTCATTTCTGAGATGAATAAGAAAAGAATACAGATAGTAAATTGTTTATTGTGGGGGATATTAACATCGGGGATATATAAGCATCAAGTAGGATGCTGACAGCTATATCCAGTAGAAGTTTTAACTCAACTGGCTTCAATAAGAAGACAATATATTTTGTGTCATGGCTAACTGTCCAGAGTAGGCAGGCAGCTACACTGGGTAATTCAGAGACTTCGACCTTCACTACTATGGTTCACTGTTCCTCCTTTGACCCTGTAGAACCCTCAGACGAAATTTGTAACCTCTAGGGGGTAGCTCAATGAAAACAAGTCAGTAGTCACATTCAGACAATAATGCCTAAAGAAAGAAGAGAAATGATCATTCCCTGTGGCTCTCTCCCTATTTTATTTATGTATGTGTTGCTCATCTATTTTTGAAGAATGCATGTTCTTTATAACTATTAATGAGGCTTGTAATCCCCTGACTATAGTATTCTCCATGAACCTGAGCAAACATATTGTTTATAGCCAGAGTCGGCAGCTCTCCTTCAGCAATAAGAAAACTATCCAAAGAGTCTCAGAATCCTTCCTCTCGCTTCTCATTGACCAAAGTCAAATCCTGCGCCTCTTCCTAACACATTCCTCACAAGAAAAATGGAATTCCCAGGATACACATATAAAAGCTATACTAAGTGTCAACTGAGGCGTTTAATTATGCATGGAAGAAGAAATACCTAAAATGTTAGGCAGGGGTGAAGAATCTGTCATGTGAGCAGTGATAAGAGAACATAAATGGTAAAGCCTTAGTTAGCTCTGTTACATGTGAAGATATCATGAGGAGTACACACACACACACACACACACACACACACACATACACATATTCATTCATACATATATGCATCTGTACAGATAAAGAGCCTGTGCTTCAACTGCCTAATGTACTTCTAAGTGGCTAAGGGCCAAATATATATTGAAACTCAAGCACTAGGTAAAGATTTGACTGGCTATCTGAAATGAAAAAATGCAAGTTACACACCAACCAAAGAGGCTCAATCCCAGCACTTTGAAAGCTAATGCAAGAGGATCTTGAGTTCCAAGCAAGCTTAGACCACACAGTAAGACCCTATCTTAAAAAGCAGCATCAACATTCAAATTCCAAGTTACAAAAGCGTCCAAAGCAAAGTTCCAAGCAAACACTGAATACCTTAGAAAGTTATATGTTAAATACATTTCTCTCATTACTTCCATATACTCTTTACTCAAGTTTCTTTTCATATACTCTTTACTGCACTTTTGCTTACTTATTTTACTTGCTTATTTATTCAATAGATTCTTTTCTTCATTATTTAAATATAATATATTTATAAATATATAAATTATATTATATATAAATTATAAATAAAAATAAATATATTAAAAATAAGTATATTTATTCGGTTTACATCCCAACTGCAGCCCCCTCCCTCCTATCCTCTCAGTCCCACACTTACAAATTCCTCTCTGCATTATCCCCTCTACTTCTCCTTAGAGAAGGGGAAGTCCTTCTTGGGTACCACCCCACCCTGGGACATCACAGTCAGAGCAACACTATACACATCTTCTCCCTCTGAGGCCCAACAAGGCAGTCCTGTTAGGGGAAGGGGACCAAATGGCTAGCAACAGAGTCAGAGACAGCCTCTACTCCAATTGTTAGGGGACCCACACGAAGACCAAGCTGCACATCAGCTACAAATTTGTATGGGCCCTAGATTCTTATATGAATCAAAATTTGTTAGCTAATTGAGATTTTCAATAGTAAGAATACCTCACCTATGTCTGTACTCCTGAATTTATAACATACCAAGTGAGAATAAAAAGTAAGGAATCTATTGGGTGACATGTAAATAATACTGACAAGAGACACTCGACATTACTTGCATGTGTTATTTCTAAAATACACATGCATTTTAGAATTTGTCTGCTCCAGAGAGAAAAGACAATGTGAAAAGGAGATGTGAAGAAGCAAAAGCATACCATGCGTGCTATATCAGGGCACAACACAACAGAGCATCCCAAGGGAATGTAGGGGATACTGTGCTACATTGCCCCAGAATAAACACTGAAAACTATGCTGGAGCTTTCAGGGAAGAGGAGAGATCCTGAAGAAAGAACAACCAAGGGAAGTTCTGCCTGTGGGGCCACAATAATAAACACATTGTGGTTCTTAAATCAAGTCTTTCATGGGCATATGGTGAAGGGAGAAAGAAGAAGTGGTCACATAAGCAATCTAGAATTTATTTTCATGGGATACTCAGTTTCCTAATTATGCATATGGTGACTAAGACCAACACATTCAGGAAGAGTGTTCTAGGTCCAACCCTCACCAGCTTAGCTGTCATTTAGCTATCCTAAGCCCCACCCCATCTTCTGGATAAGCAGTGCTCACCTAGCTTCTCCTCAGAGGATGAGTGCTCCAGATCCCATGTGGTGTTCCCTGTGATGGGCAGAGAGCCCAGTGTACCCAGCAAGTGGTACTAGGTTAATTAAAACAAAGGACTCTGTCTTTCCTCAGTCTTAACACTCAAAAAGATGGGATATGCCCTTTCTGGTGAACAAGGTAAGAGAGAGAGACCTTGGATTCAAGGTATTTCATTTGTGAAGTCACGTCTGGAAAGAAAAAGGTAGAGTCTTGGATGGCTGGAGCAGAACTAAGTCCTGAGTGAGGAGACGTGAATGGTTCCCAGAAGTAGAGAAGACAAGACGTTACACCCTGGTGGGGGCTGGATTCAAAAGATCATTATCCAGTCAGAACTATGAGGAAGCTAATTTAAGTCAGGCCCCAGTCAATTTGGGAATATTCTAAATGCCCAAATATAAGGAACAGGTGATTACCTCTCCTCCCTTTTTCCACTGGTCTAAATGTATCTGTGTGCCCCTTAAGGATTGGACTCTATCTTTGTCCAAGAGAAACTGAATTGTTGATTGGCTACAGTAAGAGCAGCAGCCTCGATCTTGTTTGTTCTACAGACAGAGTAGTGGCTTATGTAGTAGTAGTAGCACGTGTAGATTGCTTATGGTTCAAAGAAATGGAAACTTACTGGTGAAAAGAAGCCACTAGAAAATGGAAATTTACTGACACCTTCTTCTTGATGCGAGCAGGAAGCAGTAAAATATACTCAAACTGGAATTATGATGGTCCACATCTTCTTCCAGCCTAAGGGCCCTAAGGCCTCAAAATTATTTACATAGGTTTAACCACCCTTAGCCCAAATCCAAGGGCTTTAAGTACTTGTTCAACAACTCCGCAGACCACCATGTTATAGAATCAAGAAGCCAATGAAAAATTCTGCGATTGCCTAGGGCAATCTATAATGAACTGGTTTTGGTAATGTGTATACACCGATATTCATGAGCAGTATTACACTTAATAAAATTTTACTGACATTTATTTCTGGCAAGGTTGTGTGTGTGACTATTCACATGAACACTTTTTTTTGAGATCTGCCTGTTAATGAAACAGTAGCAGCTTTAGGGTCAAAGTGCCCAGTGTCAACTTCAGTTTCACATCTGTGGCACTGAACATCTATCAGACCTACTTCTTCCTTCCTGATGGAACACCTTGAGCATTCTAAACTGTCTCTATTGTTAAACAGTGCATAGCAATGTTATCCTCCAGACGCTCTTCTCTTACAGCTACAATTAGCCTTTTTTCAAGGATTCTGCTCTGCTCAGATTTTACTATTTTTTTAATTATGTATTTTATATTTTAATTTTATGTTTATTCATTATTAATCATCTTTATTATATTGTAATTGTCAATGCAGCATCCCAAGCAAGGAGAGGCAACACTTCACAAATAAGAATATTAATTTATATGCCTTAAAATAATAATTAGGATTTTAATAAAAATTACTCCCCTTAGTAGGTCCCTGTGGAATGCAAACCCCCACCCTCTAATGAGCTAATGAGCTATAGTTGAATATCATTAAGCACTGTGCTCACTTCCAACTGAAGGATTTTAAGCAGAAACTGTAAACTTCCAAAATGTTTACCTAGTTGCAAGTAGTAGCTTCCCTCTAAAGAGCTGTGCACACAGGGCGCTTTGCTTTTACTTATATCTCTCCCATTCTGACACCTGTTAGAGACATAGACACTGATAATTTCATGGCTGTTTTCAGAACCACTTTGATTCTGATTCTGTCCCTTATTACTGCTGTATAGACTTCCCCTGGGGAAAGACAAACAAATATCTATTGACCACAAATAGTATACTGAGGACAGAACAGGGAAAGTATTGTAGCTCAATGAAGTGTAGCTTAGTGGACCAGTGAATTTATGGTATGGGAAAGGGGCTATTCACAGGACCATTGTTGAGTCAAAGGCAGCTGCATCACCAAAGGCCAACCCCAGCATGGGTGATAACTTTTTAAAGCTGAATCTCTCACTTTATCAGTACAACTATCAGGCATCTGAGCCAATTGGAAAATTTCCCTTTCCTGAAATTTTTACTGTTATACAACTTGAAGAAGAGACCTGTGAATCTTGTATGTTTCAGGAACTTCCTTGGCCTTCTAAAGTTCATTGACTTACTGAGTCTGGTAAGCCTCCTTCCTTCATCCAGGAAGGTTTATTTCAACTCAGAGGAAAGACCTACACAACAATGAGAAAGGAGCTACCCTTAAAATCACAGCTCTGCAAAGCACCCTGAGAGCCACTCAAGATACACACCTGTCAGTCATGATGATGACCACCTTTCATCCAAGTATACCAACAATGTTCCAGAAACACCAGGTTTCCCTCACATGTTCCTGTACATGGATGAGAGTCTTGTCTACCCCTTTAAAATGAGGCATTGAAGAGCAGAGAAAAAAAGCAGCTTGTGGATTGATTTTAGTTTTGTTTTGTTTTGCTTTGCTTTGCTTTGCTTTGCTTTGCTTTGCTTTGCTTTGCTTTGCTTTGCTTTGCTTTGCTTTGCTTTGCTTTGCTTTGCTTTGCTTTGCTTTGCTCCCACAGCAACCATGAAAAACCATATGGAGGTTGAGCATACCTGATTCTTTGACACACAGACTACCCTAGAGACTGCTAGATTTGCCCATGAATTTTCCTATTGTTTTTTATGAACACAAAAAGGAGGCTGTATGTGTTCTTCTAATGAGCATGCTCTTCTGACTTGCTGACAGTGTTCTCAAATAGTGAATTCACTGATACATAGCTTTATTGTCAGTTGAGAGTTTTTATAATCTGCTACCATTTTGTAATCTGAGGAAACAATTCTCTGCTCTGGCATGTCTAAGAAAAGGATGCTACAGCCATCCTGGAATTAACTTCATATTCTACTGGCATCATTTTAAAATAGTGTTATTATGATGGATTTGAGGTGTATCTGTTACCAGCAGGCTTTCAATGTATTATTGTAAGCAGTTAATTTTTTAAATGTAAAATGTGGTTTTTAACTCCACAAAAATAAAAACAGAAAAGAAACACACACACACATGTGCACACACACACACACACACACACACACATATATATATATATATATATATATATATATATATATATATACTCACATGTAGATGGAACATTTGAGGGTTGTTTTGTTGTTGGTTAGCTTATTTTTAATTTACTGTTAAGACAACTCCTTTTATATTATTTGGACTCCATCCTTTAGGAAGAATTACTTCAAGATCATTTCGATCCTGTTTAATAGGGGAGAAAAGCTCTGTGAAGAATGATCAGTAAAAGCAGTTATCCAGTTAGCATGAAGAGCCATCCTTGTAATCCCAGTTGATGGCATGTCCGATGCCTACTACTTCTCTAATTCGTATGCACTTTTTATAGTAAAACTCCGGACATTTTTCAAGGAAGCTCTTAATAACTAATCATAAGAATGGATTCCTCTTGTTTTTTACATGCCTTGTTAATTTTTTAAAAACATTTTTATAATAAGTTCACCTCCTAAAATGTCATGATATCTAACCCCAGTGATGACTAGAGTCAGCACAGGATTTGGCCATAGGACTCCAGGGTATGTAACCAAAAGAGTTAACAAAAAAGGTTTTATAGATATACCCACAAAGCTATCTATTATCCAATATTATGAAATCCAGATTATGAAATAAAACCAGCTGGCTATCATATATGAACAAATACTGAAAACTGTAGTATACATGCACAATAGAGGTTTATAAAATTATACTATTTTTATGTAAAATTGGAAGGTCAGAGTTTCTAAAACCACATGAGCTAATTTACACAAAGGCAGTTATCACATGGGTTTTTTTGTTTGTTTGTTTCTTTGTTTGGTTTTTATACATGAAATCCAGGGAGGGGAAAGGAAAGTGAAAGTGAAAAGCAGAATACTAAAGATATGAAAGAAAGAGAGAGTATTAAAGAAGGGCTGCATATGATCAGAATAGAATATAAGCTTATGTGGAGATGTCATAATGACACCCTTACTTTGTACTCTTAAGTGGCTACTAATAAAAAAAAATCATAAAAAAAATAAGACCAAAGGAAATGCCTCATGCCCTTAGCTTCACACTCCTATTTTGTCAACCAAGGAACAAAGTCAGCTGAGTTCCTCAAGAGTCCTAAAGGTCATCACAGAGCTTTAACATCTGGGCATATCTGGGAACCGTAGACTCATCAGACCCACAGAGCAGAAGGGCAAAGTGGAGACAAGGGCTAAGATTGTCTTTTGTAATGAGAAAGCAGGAGAGACCATCCTAAAATGCACAAAGGCTGGCTTGTTTATTCTTTCTTTCTTTTCCTATAGGCAAGCAATTAACTCTCAGAGGAAACTGGTTGACTAAAATATCCCAGTGTGTGAAAAAAGGGGCAAGGTAACAGCAACACACAACCCAAATCATGAGAATTCTAGAACAAAAACAACACAGTAGCCATAAGGTGTGTAAAGGATGCCTTAGAGGCAAACTATTTGGGATAAATGAGTAACATTGAAAAGTTGTCACACAATAAATATCCCAACATATCTAAGGAGTGGGAAGACCAAGGAAGAGATGCCAAAGCTGTGTCTGCTGCTAAGGAAAACAGTTCAAAGCTTCAAGTTAGTAGTAGAGGGGCATGAACTCTTGGCTTTGAGCACTCCAAACCTTGTGTATCCTTCTTGTAGAGAAAATATCCCAAACTATCTTAGCCCAAAGTTGGTGAACATGACTTAGCTCTACCACTCCTGGGGCATATAGCTAATGGACTCTGCATTCTACCACAGAGAGATACTGACACATGCATATTTATAGCTACTCTATTCATAATAGCCAAGTGATTGAGTCAGCCTAAATTTTTATCAATAGATGCGAAGATGGTGAGATTTTGGTATATATAAACAATTGAATTTTATTCAAGCATAACAAAAAATAAAATTTGGAAGTTTGCAGGACAATGGAGTAAACTAGAGAACACTATGTTAAGCAAAGTAATCCAGGGTCAAAAAGACAAATATTGTATGCTGTATGTAGTGCAGATCCTAGCTTCTAATTGTTAAATTGTCTGTGTGAAAATAAATATGAGTAAAAGCCCAGAAAGAGGACTAAGAGAGTCTTTAAGAGAAAGGGTGGAGAATGTAAATACAATGCATAAAATATGAAAATGCAAAAGGTGTGGAAGGATAGAAGAAGGGGGATGGCTGAATAGAGACAGGAGCTGGGGAAAGGAATTAGCCAAACACCAACATTACATATGAAGAAAGTCTACCCTAAAACTAACTCTGTTTGCTCTCATTTTTGCACACTGGAAAGTCTTCTAAATTTAAATTTACTTCTAAAATAGATTTTTTTCCCCCGCATTCTAGTCCAATTATAGTGGTGGTTAACATTATCTTAGCCAATTATTCACATTGGTATTCTGGTTGATACTTCATTGCTTCTGAATTTGCCTCAGGTAATTTATTACATCTGAACCTAGTTTATAGGAAAAACTGAAAAAAATCAACGCCAGCTGGACAGTTTAAGTTTAAAGCTACATAGGGCCATATTCTATTTTTCTCTTGCCTCTGCTCAGGACTCTTGCTTTCTCTTTGGATACCTATATCTCTGGTACATGGTTCCTGACTCCTTAGCTCTCATTATTACCCATGGTGGCTATCATTTATATGTCCTTAATATCTACAATCCATTCAAAGCAATTTTCTATTCTGCTATACCACACAGGCAACAACAGCCTTAGCCTCTGAAAATAAAGGAGTAAATAAGATCGAGAATCAATACTGCACCACAATGCTTTACTTTATCAATAACCCTGCCCCAGACTTAGCCAAAATATTCTCTGTCAAGCACAGAATATTTCCAACTTTAGTTCCTATCCACATTCATCAACCTTCCTATAATCTTAATAGAGAATGATGTCTGTCTGTATCTTAGGATTTGTTTACAATACTTCCATTCACTGAATTTATTGGTGCAATCCTGTAATCACAGAACTAGCAAGTCGGAAGCAGGAGGGCAATGAATTCTAGGCTTACCTGGGTTCCATAAGAAAAGACTGTCTAAGAAAAAAAAAAAAAGCTAAATTCGACTAATGTGAGATTAAAAAAAAAAAAAAAAGTCTCACTGTTGTGTTAGAACCCATCCATAATTCAAGATTTCTCATATATAAAATCACATACATATGAAATGCTACTAGTGCTACTATGAACCCCAAGTACAGGACTTCTTCCTTTACTCAGGCTTCTCCTTTAAATCTTCCTTTCATGAGCAACTAATAAAGACAGTTCATAGCAAAAAGAGTAGTGAACTCACAAGTGCACAATACCACCACAGATCTCCAAAAAGAAATTTTCTTCTAGTATTGTGAATGGAGTATTACATAAAAGAAATAAATAGACAAATTTCATTCCCAGGATGTTCCATTTGCATCCCTCAGCTAGTAGACTATAAGATTTCTGCCACTCTATGAATAGCATCCTGAAAACGAAGCCTACACAGGAGGAGGTGGGTCTAAGACCTGGAAATAACTTCCCAATGGCATCTGAGGGATACTTGACCACAGGTAACTCTGAAACTTACCCCAGCTCTTCATGTGAGAATTTCAGTTATGTAAGGAGAAAAGCATTTTTACTTAGAATATTTTGAAGTCTAACTTTCAACTGAAAGCAAAAATGAGTCTGATGCAGTGATGAAGTCCATACACTGCTCAAGGGAAAGTGATGGGTACTGTGAGCATCAGCTGCAAGAGCTGCGTAGCAAGGTCTCAGCAGTGGTAGTTCAAAGCCAAGACCAGGATCTGGGTTAGAAGTGCACAACATCTTCTCTGTAGCTCAATGTTCAATTTCTAAAACAAAGAAACTGTCTTCCTCCAAGGGCTCTATTAGTTGAAGAATACAGAGTGGTCTGATCATTGTCTGACACTATATATATGGATGGTAGCATGTCTCCTGATATTAGATTTGATTTAAAATGAGTGTTTAAATGTAATTTGTGGACTAAATGTGCAAGTTTTACTTGAGCCAGTGTCCTTTGCTCAGAGACCTCATTCTTGACAGCCAACTACACCAACAAACTGAGGGTCACAATCTACTGGGAGTGGACAGAAGGAGTTACTTGTACTGCTCTGAGAGACACATAGAGACTCCAGTCTTTCACAAGAGAGAGGAGGTCTTGTTAACATATGTGCCTTTTAAATTTATATTTGAGGTTGACATTTTAGATCCTAAAAATTTTAGGGTATGTCAGACTGACAGCTACAGATATAATAGTGACAATTTAATGATGGTGTTGAGTCACCTTCCTAATTTTTAGGACAATGATCTTGCCAGCTTTAATTCCTTTGCCCAGGGTGAATACTATTCAGAAGCCTAGTAAAATACTTCTTGTATGGGAAAAGCATGCAGTTGTGGCAATGAGTTTTGGATCTGCTTCTCTGTGATACACATAGGCTTTGCAATGAGTTGCCAACATGAACAATCCATGATCCTGGAAGGAAGTCCGAAGTTCCAAAGGCTATTATCCCACACAAGTTCTTTGTGCAAACAGCATTTCATTTTCGGCATGTCCACGTATGTGGAGATAGAAAGGTTTGATACTGGGCTTCTTGCAGTTGGCTCATTAGTGAGCAGCTTGTCCAATCAATAAGTGACTGACCATGAGACTAAGAATTTCTGCCTTTGTATGCTAAAACTGTCTTAAAAATATTGATGAGCCCCACTTTCTCCCTCCCTCCTTCCTTCCTCCTCTTTCCCCTCCTCCCTCCCTACCCTTCTCTCCCTTCTTTCTTTCCCCTCCTCCCTCCCTACCCTTCTCTCCCTTCTTCCTTTCCCTCTCCTCTCTGCCTATCTCTTCGCTCTTCTCCTTCACCTGGTGTCACAATAGTTAGTTAGAATGGAGTAATACTATCTTAAGACAAAATGTGGCTTCTGGTCCATGGCCTTTCCTTCCCATGTCATTATCAGCTAAAGGTTCTCATTTAAGTGACAGACCATTTTAGTAATAGTTGAGGCTTTGCAGCAATTTGAACATTTCCGACAGAATATCCAATACTGTAAGACATGATAAATGTCCAGTTAAAGATGGAGTTCGAAGTTCCGTAAGGTAAATGGATAGGGTTGAAACAGTGGGCATTCATTGTGACAGCATGTTGGCTAAGTTTAAAATGGTGATGCTCACTTTTTATGGCATGCTTATGAGGTACCCAATTTCTTTTCAATTTTTTCTCATTAATGACCGAGGAATCATGGTGGCAGATTGCATGCCTATGCTAATTTGGTAGACCAACTGAATCAAATAAGCTGTTAGTGAATTATTAGCAAGCCTGCAGGTATGAGCGAATAACTTTGGCTGATATTCACAACTTTCTGATCCATGCTTTTGCTAGTATGGGTGGTATGCAGGCAGAAGAGACATAATTGCTTGCTCTTTGGACATGACAGCTCACTAGCACTCCTGATGCAGGCTACACAGTGTGTCAGAGAGCTGCTTCCTCTCAGTCTCACAGAAGGAGGAACAAAAGCCACCGCATGTTATTGATTTCCTTGGCAGAAAGAAAAGTCGTTGAAAATATAGCTCCCCCTCTCTCTTCAATAACTCTATGGGAAAATCTTATAAATCAACAGCGTTTGGAAGCAGAGATCTCAGACTAAGTCCCAGTTTCACCAAGCATTCACTGCAGATTTGAACAAACCACTTCAATTCTGTAAGACTCATTTCTTCATCTGAATGTTGGACTTCATAAAGACTATCTCTTACAGTTCCTGGGAGAATGTTATGCCAAGTGATTGACATGCATAGAAGCCTAGAAATCAGGAGTTATTGATTTAAAAAAAAAACAAAAAAAACAAAAAAAACTTTCACATTAAATTAAAAAAAAAAAAAAAAAAAAAAAAGGAGGATTGGGAAAATGGCTCACTTGGCAAAGTACTTGACACACAAGCATGGGGGCTTGAATTCAGATACCCAGAACCTACATAAAATCCAATGTAAGTCTATAACCCCAGCACTGGGATGTAGTAGGTTTGGGAACAGGAGCATCCCTGGAGCTAGCTTCCCAGTGAGTCTTGCTGAATAGGTGAGCTTCACATTCAGCAAGAAACCATGTTTCAAAAAATAAGGTAGAAAAAAACCAACATTGACCTTTGTATACATGTCATGAGCTCTTACAGACACACACACACACACACACACACACACACACACACACGTACGTACGCACACATGCACACATGCATGCACACAAAGCATGTAAAATGAAAACACAACAAACAGAAAAACTAAAGAAGCATCATAAAGTAAGAAAACAGCAGCACAACTGTGGTCAGTCAAGTGTGTTAAACTTGACACTGGTAGGAGCTTTATTGAGGAGCAAGCATACTGGAAGGCCTGTCTAAAATTAGCTTTGGGATTCTTTAAATTGCCTGAGAGGTAAGCAAGCTGCATTTGGCTCCGACTCACTCTGTGAAAGGAAAGTTTTCATCATCCAGCTGCCCACAGGACCAGGGGCTCCCTCCTCAGGCAGAAGGACTATAATTCTCCACAGACTGCAAAGCATTCAGGTGTTAGAGACACTTATGAACAGCAGACCCCAAATCCAGAGGGCTTGTTGCTGAGTGGTGTAATTGTACCCTCCCAAACAGCACAAACCTGTCCATTGTCCCAGTGAGTTTGTCAGGAGCACACTGTAACTTCCTGTTCTGGGTGAGGGGCTTGCCCAAGAGTGTGCCTTGGTTCTTCACCCTCTCCCTTCAGGGATAATGAGAGGCTTCAGAGCTCTGCAGCTTCTTCTGTCCCTCGCTCTTGTTTTGTGGTTTTCCCAGATGGCACCTGCTCCTTTACCTGCACCCTGTGACTCTGGGAATTGGTCTGGAGTCTATTACACAGCTGTTTAACTCCCTAGGTTTGCTCCTCTATCAATCTCAGACTCTGTCCTTGAGTTTGACCCCTATCGTCCATCATTAAATGTTCTCTGCACAGAGCTCTACTAACCTCAGGCAGGCAAATTAATTAAACACTGTTTCTGCCCCGGAAGGCGCTGGCTTCTCTCATCCTTACGCTGTTATTCCATATCTGTAGCAGAAAAGAGAGTGAGCACAATGTATTTTGTAGAACAGAACATAAATTTATTCTCAATAGTCTCTGTGTCACCAATTGATTGAGTATAAATTATGAACCAGGCAGTCTACTGGTCATTTTATAAACAATGTTTCACGAAAATCTCAGACTAACTTCTGACAAGAGAGCCGCAGTTCAGAGAGGTTAAATCGTTTGCCTGAGGTCACACAGCTAGTGAGTGATGAAGAAGAGTTTTGAACTCAGTTCTGATCTTGGAATAATAAGTTATCCTGATTTTTAAGCAACTTGAATCGCCAAAGGGAAATGCAAAGCAGATGAATTGGGCTGGACAGAACACCGGATCGGATCGTTCAGTCAATTTTTTTCTCTAGTCACTAAAACAGTGCCCAGGGGCCTGCAAGTCTGCCTGTGCCTCCATAAATGATTCATTTATTTTCAAGGAATGACTTAGTCGTTAAGGGAGAAAACAACATGAACAGCGGCAGATACACAAATCTTTTTTTGAAAGTACCTTTGTCTGCTGGTCAACACACATCACACTCACACTTAAGGCCCGTGACATTCAGAATGCTGAAGGTGTACAATGAGCTTTTGCTTGGAGAGGCATAAAGGCAGAGTTGCTGAAGCCATTTCAAAGTCTATAGACTACGCAAAGGGCAATGGCTGGTTTATTTCAAGTTTTACATGAACTGCCATAGTCTTTCAAATATTTACTGTTTCCGGGGATCTATGGTTGAATTTCACAACCCTCCAAAAAAAAAAAAAAAGAAAGAAAAAAGAAAAAACAAAAAAAAAAAACAAAAAAAAAAGCCCAAAGCAGAAGAAAAAACAAGTAGTTGCTAATTGTCCTTTGAATGTGCTTTGTGAATTCTGTTGATGCTGCTGCTCTGTGGACTCTAAAGGTTTATATTGACCTAAGTCAGCATGTGTAAATATAATCCCCACTTTCAAAGTATTAGGAGACAGGGCCCTTAGAAGGCAAGACTTTCCATTACAGGATTAGTGCCCTTTAAAAAGATGCTCCAGACAACTGTTCCTCCCCTTCCCCCAAAAAACAAACACAAGAAAACTGTCCTCACCAGACACCGAATTAACTGATGATTTGAATTTGGACTTCCTACCTATACTAGTCAGGGTTCTTTAGATCCACAAGACTTATGGAATGGATTCCAATAAATCCCATATATACATGTGTATGTATGTATGCATGTATGTAGTGTGTGTGTGTGTGTGTGTGTGTGTGTGATTTATTGGAATCACTCACAGTCTGCAGTCAAACCAACCCAACAATGCCTAGCCATGAATGAAAATTCCGAGAATATAGTAGTTTGTCCATCCTACAAGGTTGGATGTATCAATTGGTCTTCAGTGTTTGCTGTAATTCCAAAGAAGTAGGCTCTAATGACAGTGAAGGAATAGATATACTAGCTTGGTGAAGTCAAGCAGGCAAAGAACAAAAGTTTCTTCTATGTCCTTATATAGACTTCTAGCAAAAGATATGGCCTATATTAAAGGTGTATCTTCCTGCCACAAGATTTGGATTAAAGGCCCGTGTCTTCTAGCCTTAATATCAGGATTAAAGGCATATGTCTTAGATCAAAGGTGTGTGTGTGTCTTCCTAACTCAAAGGTCTGTATTAGAAGTGGATCCACCCACTTCAAACCAAGTAAAAAAATCTCACAAGTGTGGCCTCCATTTCTAGATTGTAGTTCATCCCTGATACAGTCAAATTGGCAACCAAGAATATCCATCACACAATTTTACAGAATTGAAAATAAGCTAGGTAATGATGTTTGTAAAGCATCTAGGCTCTGGTGGTATATTAAAGTAGCTCAAGAAAAATAGTACAACTGCCATTAACAGTAAAGACACATGTGTCAAGAAAAGTAAGATGGAATGCATGTTGGTTGACAATGAATGGTGTGTTGGGTTTCATTTGGTAATATAATTTAATGGAATCATATAAGAGTAAATATCTATAATTACCTTGGGTTTCTATCATATGAGTCCACACTCTGTGGTTACTATTGCTCCCCATAATGAGTCTCTCTGAGCATTTCTTTGGGTTTGAATGTTGATACTGTCATGTTGGATATCTTTCACAGGTCTCTTGCCTGTGACTTTGCACAGATCTTAATCCAGGAACTTCTGAACTTTCAGCTCTAAACTCACAGAGAATGGAGGAGAAGAAGCTGAGAGGAGTTTCTGTTTTCATGGCCTAGATAGATAAGAAATGAGAAATGAACCACCTCTCTGAATTGGAGGAAGTATCAAAGGTTCTTGTCTTGAGCTTAGTGATCACAGTCTCCCCTTAAGGTATTTATACATGTTGCTCTGTGTCTGGGATGATCTTTTCCAGTTGTCTACATAACCCCTGTGTTCTTGTAGTCTCACTCAATTAAAGGGCCACCTCCCTCCTCTCTCTCTCTCTCTCTCTCTCTCTCTCTCTCTCTCTCTCTCTCTCTCTCTCTCTCTCTCACACACACACACACACACACACAATGTCATTTGTTTGTTTATTTATTTATTTATTTATTTATTTATTTTACTCTTTGCCACTGGCACACAAACTCTCCCAAAACAAGAAGGATTTAATTCATTACTCCAAGAGTTAGAATAGTGCATAACATTTAAGGGGTACACCAGAATTACTTGCTTTGTAAATAAAAGAATAAAGTAAATTCTGTAGAGTCTGGTACAGTAAGATATATCAATTCCAGGGTCAACTGGAATTGAGTCTGAAATATTCTTATCTATTTAATGTCAAAGATTTTTGAAATATCCACTGTAAAACGTCACCCAGGGACAGTGGTTTTAATGCTGTCTTCTCTGGCCCCACTTTTTAAGATGGTATCCAATTATTTACTCACTGGACCCTCAGGGAGACTGGTAATGTCTTTGAACACACAAGAGATTTCTTAGGTTATCTTGGATTCTAAACAAATATTCTCACTTTCTATAAGTGCTACATTGAACGAGGGATTGCTCCATGGATCAGAATGATCCCAGAAGAGTCTGGCGCTAAAGCTCTGAGCAATCCAGACCTTGACATCCACTTCTTCGAAATCTCACTTCTGACAGAGTATACATACTTTCTGATTACTTTACATATTGAACTGCTACATACTGAGAGATGAGGAAAAGACTCTATTGCAGACAGAAGAAGCTCTGAGTGATTTATAAAGAGCCAGCCTGTGTCCTTGGGGACACCATTACAGACCCCACAGGCACACACATGCCTCTGTGCCTTCCGTTAGGTCATTCACTTATTGCACATATTTAAATCATAAATTACACTGAAGAATGCAATACCTGGGTCTAGGACATATTAGAGAAAGTCAGTTCATTAGCTCACTTTCCTCAGGATGTCAAAGGAGTTGTGACTCTTGGCAAGTGACAAGATCCAGAGCAGCAACCATGAAATGAATAGAAAAGTTCTCAAAGTTAAAAAAGAAGTGCACTAGAGACCATTGACCTATTCCAATGTCATCCTGAGTTCACAGTGGTCATTGGATAACATCGCCTTATGTGACTTCCCCTGTCCCTAAACAGACCAATCAGCCCACAGCCATTTATAAGCTGGCAGTCAGCACAGCTTCTCACTGAAGACTTCTGCATGCAATCTGCCAGTAGAACAGATTTTCAATGGCCTCTGTCTGTGGGATATTGCTGTCTATTCAGGGATAAATTTCCAAGCAGGGCAAGATAATGATTCCCATTAATGTTGATATTATTCATGCAGCTAAAATTCACATGCCCCCAGCTAAAACCATCCCCTGTAGAGGCTGCAGCCCTTATCTACTCAGAAATCCTTCATTACAGGTAGGTAATGTGTTTGTTCTGTACAGGTGCTTAATACACTGTACTAGTTTCCCTTCTTGTGCCTGTGAATCCTCTGAAACACTGGGGAACTTTTATGTGTATGCTTAATCACTAAGCCCAGGCTTCTACTTTGGAGCATCCTGATATTGGGGCAGATGTCAGGAGTTGGTACTCTCAACATCAATGTTAAGAAAGTATAATCCCTTGCAAATAACATTCCATGTAAAACAGGGCTTCTCCTACTCAACACTCCTGCCATTTTGAACCAGAACTCTTATGCATAGGATAAGAGGGCTATCTTCTATATTGTAAGTTTTTTTAGAAGCATAACTGTCTTCTACCCATAGAGACCAGTAGTTTATTCTGCTTATTCTTATAATGTCGACAAACTTTGTCAAATGTCCCAAAGGGAGCTGAGGTTACAGGATGCAGCTGAACTGCTCCTTCTTGAGAATCAGTTAGATACAATTAAAAAATGAAAAGAAATATACTTTCTGATTTTCCAAAATTCAAAATCTTAAGTACAATCTAACCATAAGCAAATACACATGGTGAAAAAGATAGTATCCAAGGTATCAGACATGGTCTCTAAGCAATGACAAGTCATGAAATAAACTCAGGTTTTACTAGTTCTGCATTTAAGAATTCCACATTGTAAAGAGAGGGTCTATATAGATTAGTTGAGACACTCACCTGCCCAATGAGCCAATGGATGAAATTCAGAACCATTTATAAAAACATATTTCTGAATGATCACACATTAAAAACAACAGACTCTAGATTAGAATTTAGGTTGCTTATAGCCCAAGCAATAAAAGTTACTGCTTTCATTTATTTACAGAGACATATGTATGTTTCTGATTTATTTATCATAGACAGATAATTGTATTTGACACAATATAAGATGCCAAGCTCAAGTATAAAAAATTACAAACAAAATACAAACAAAATAAATACTACACCAATAATACATTGGAGACTGCTTTTCAAATACCTACTTGCACACCTGCTGGGGTATTTAAATCTATCCTGTAGTTAAACTTCTGTAACAACCTATAAGGGTATCACTATTACCTCATTGATAATGATAGTAGATGTAATTATGTACTGTGGCCTTGTTGTCCACATCATTGTTAGAGAGACAAAACTTAGTAAGATAACTAAAAGAAATGTCGAGTGTATCCCAAAAATGTGTCTAGTAGAGTAGAAAGAAGAATCTCCAGTCCTTGCTTCTAGCAAAGAAACATCTCTCATTAGCCACTACACATGGTATGTGGTCAGATAGATAACTGCTTTCACCTCCTCAGAAAGCCCTCCTGACCACATATCAAAAGTGACATGCCCTCCTTTCCAATTTGTCTTTATCACATCACCTACTTGTTTGAATATTTCTTAACAGTATTTAGAAAGCCTCGTTTGCATTTATGAAATATCTCCTGCGGAATGCTAAGCCATGAGAACTTGCTTCGCCACTCTAATCCAAATGCCTCACAGAGTAGCTTCTCATTATTCAACTCCCAATAAAATTTATAGAATCAGGACAAGAATGAGTATGTTGTGAGCTCAAATCTCTATGTTTTCATTTCCAAGGCTCTGTATATGTTTATCGTACCATTCCTAAACTCTAGTATGTTGGTCTCAGTGAGAATCATCCCTAAAGGTTCATGTGCATAAATACTCTGGTTGGTGAAACTGTTTGGGGAAGGTTAGGATGTGTGGCCATGTTGGAGAAGGTGTGTCACTGAGGGTGGGCTTTGAACTTTTAAAAGATACACACCATTCCCAATGTGCCCTTCTGCCTCCTGCTGGGAAATCAAGATATGAGCTCTCAGCTGTCCCTATGACCACACCTCCTGTGGCATTATGGACACTTCTCCTCAGAAACCATAAGCCCACATTCAGAACTTTCTTTTAAATCTGTTTTGATTATGGTACCTTATCACAAGAGAAAAGCAACAAAAACACCTAGTAAATCTCAGAAAATAAATAGCATCCCAGAGTCTTGGGAGCACTATGGATCAGTAAAGCCTAGTAGATCCTTGGAATTGGAAACTTGAACCTACTCTGCCTAATACAAAATCAAAACCTATGACTTGTACAGCTTGTCAACGGTTTAATATGACAAGCAGTTCAAGTGCCCTAACTTTGATGTGTTTGATTCATTACTGTCTTTTTCTATTTTCTATTGCTGTAACAAAATACTTCAATGTAGAACTAAATAAAGAAAATGGACTAATTTAGATAAGACTACTGCATATGTAGAGGCATGAAAATGGTGTCTAGTTTCTAACAAGGACAGTATGTGGAAGGTCACATGTACTGGCAACAGAAAAACAAGAAAAAAACTGAGAAAGAGAACTTGCTTTTGTAACAAGCCACTCTGCAAAATAACTAACATACACTAAAGACATTAGAAATTATCGCTGGTCCTTTCATGTGGAAAGAGTTCTCATGCCCCTTTAAAGAGGTACAACTACCTCACAGCACCATAGTGTGGGAAGATCAATCCTCAGTGTAACTTTTAGCAGGAATAATCCACACCCACACTGTATCGCATATTCCAAACTACAGAGGTGTTTCTAAAACAGGATTGCACTAGGAAACAGTTTAGTAAATACTTATTAATTAAATGAATGCCTGCAGTGTCTTACTCACTGTTTAAGCAAAATAGACACAGCACTAGATAGGGTTCTTCAAAACAGGCTAGATGTAAATATAAGAAAAGAGTTATCATAGAAATTAGATTTGGCATCTACAGAAAATACAGATACTCGGCATTTGCTGTTTGTACTCTGGAGAGCTAATAATAATAGTGGTGGTGGGATTCTGTTCAACTCACAAATCTTGAGAATCAGTGGGAGGAAGAGGAACAGAGTGAAAATCTTTGAGTGGAAAATCCCAAGAACCAGAAGTATCGATGCAGAAAGGCAAAGAGAAAGGAAAGAAAGAGCTCAACCTTCTCTCTCCCACCCTTTGAGCCTCTTCAGGTCCTCATGGGATTGGGTAACACTTGACCGCAAAGCTAAGAACCATCAACTTTGACTGGTTCACTCCTTCAGATACAGATCATTTTAGGAAAGAACCCCACAGTCATGTTCAGAAATAGCATAACTGTCTGGGACTACCCTAGCCCAGTCAAGTCAATGTGCAAACCTCACCACGACACAGATACTATGACATCTATCAAATGGGACACTTGGCCAAGCTGCTTGCTCATGGTTATTCTGCTTCTCATATGACTAAAAGCTCTGTCATTACCTCAGAAAACACCCATTCCCATTAGATGCCCACCTAAATGACATACTTGGACTTGAGTATCATCCTGGATGGATGCCCATGTGCAAGCTTCTTAATGTCACCGAGGCTAATTTTCTTCATCTATACTAAAAGGATAATATTTTCTACCTCTTAGGTTTCCTCCTATGAATGAATGAGTGCCTGCATGAATAAGCTGCCTTTTTTTGATGGATGCAAAATGCTCACAACGCTCAGTAAGAAAGGTACCTTGTTGCTGTGTTTATTATCGTTACTCGGTTATGAGTAGCTCTCGGGAGGATCTGCAGGACCTATGTACCCTTTCATACCCCTTTAAAGGATGAGAAAAAAAAATGTCCTGTACTGGTCTCCATAAATGCTTCTTTCCCTGTGCCTGACAGAGTTAAAGCTGTTTTCTCAAAGTGCCCTGGTCCCCATGGGCCCTTTACTTACCAGCAGAATCTGCTGCCTCCGTCCTGTGCTCTGACCCCTCCCACTCCCATCTGCACCAATTAGCAGGGAGCAGATTGCTGGAGACCCAGGAGAGCACCTTGAGGCTGGGAGTGCCATGCCAGGAATAGGGAGCCTTCGCAGTCTGTGCAGGTAATGGGGTCGAAAATGAAGATGTATTAGGGAAAGAGGAATTACAGGTCTGCTGATTAAGTGATGAAGTGAATGGAAATGAAAAACGTGGCATAAATTATTAAGGAAACGCTAGCTGCTCCTGGCAAAGGCAGCCAATGGAGGAGGCAGGAATCCGCAAAGGTTAGACAATGAACCAGCACCCGTTACCTCAGGCCCCGCTATGACACAAAGTTGAGAAATTTTATTCTGCTTTCCTTATTCTTTAAGGGTTTCTATGCTTTCAAAAATGTTCCTTAGTTATATGGCTCTGCTCACTGAATAAATACTATAAAAAATTGACTTGAGATTAACATAAAAATGCACACACGTCTCTAATCAGAATAATTGAGCTGCAACATTCAGATATGCTATTTGGATTCTAGATAGTAAATTTCAAATAGCAATTCAGAAAGCTGACCTCAGAACACTTTTCTGAGCAGCCTTGCAGGATGTGTTCTCTAAAATCACTGCGTTAAAATGAGCTGATTTGGAAAGGAGAGAGGGTGAAGGGAATCCTGGGAGACAGACTCCATTGTGTAGTTACACCCCTCTAGATACAGCCTTGAAGAAGTTTTGAGAATGTTCACCAATCGATATAGTTTTCACTAAGATGATACTAAGATGATGTGATAGTGTTTGCTGCTCTCTTGCCCCTATCCACAGGCACATGTTTAGACTGAATCCTCTCTTTCCCCTCCTCCCCAACTCACCTAGGAACATAGACTCTGGTCATTTACCATAGGGAGAGATTATGGCATAGAGTCAGGGCTAGTGGGTATTATGTAAGATACAGGTACAAAGAAAAGCAGACAACAGAGAGACTTCACTGCCTTGGGAGTCTGATTTCCAAGCTCTGAACAGCATGTCCAGTTGCCCCAACCCAGCTCCTGGTAAGCTAATGTGTTTCCTCTTTTGTTCAAGAATTACAAGATAGTTCCTGTCAATAAATGCCCTTATCCTTGAACTAGTTTAAGCAATGATCCCAAATGTCACCAGATAACAAGCTGGCACTTGAGACTTGATGTCTCTCTTGGCCTCCTGACATATAGTCAAACACACTTTACTTGAATATCTCTAGGGACTGCAAACTCATAGCCCAACACTACAGACCATGACATTTCTGAACAACTCTTTCTAGTCATGTATACAGGTAGAAGTGGCAAGTCATGGAAATGAGCCATCATATAATAAATCAATTAATGTTGTTAAGCCTAAGTTGTGGACTCCTAATATCCCCAGGCACTAAAGAAAGCTCATATTCCTGCTAAACAGCTGTCTCCCAAACCTCCTTGCATGCAGAGCTGGAAGCTATTTGTTCAAAGAAGAATTGGAGGAGTGGAATAGAATTCAACACCTTCCTGTCTGTCCAGACTTGGCATACTAGATATCGTCAAAAAACAAGATAAGAAATAATTCATAAAACAACAGAAAGTCTTGTGTCTGCCTCCATTAGATCATGGTAGGGAATCTGAAAATTCCCTTTGTGGCATTTTTGTCCATGTTTCCTTGTGTAAATTGTGCTTTTATCATAGTGACAGAGATAATAAATTTTTACTGTAGAAAATCCCAAAGTATAATAAAGCACACAGAATAAAATAATAGCCATCCATAAGCCAAACCGCAGATGCCCATGTCTTTTTGGAATACAAAGGACTTCTAATGTTTTGATTGTTATGTTCTATGATTTGGATTATATTTTTCATAATGTTTTATAATTTCCTTTTTATTTCAGGTAACATTCTATCCTTTTGCAAGTAATTAAACATCTTCGTCATGTTCTTTAATAGATACTGTTTGCATGTGTTTATGTGTAATAAAATCAATTATCCTACCCTGGATAAGCTCTATGACTTAGCTTTAATTGTCAACTTGACACAATTTAGAATCACCTGAGAAGAAAGAGTAAATGAGGGATTTTCTATGTTAGCCTATAGGCAGATTTGTATAACATTTCCTTAACTATGTTGATTGACATAGGAAGACACAGCCCACTGTGAGGGTAACCATTCCCTAGGCAAGGAGTCCAGAACTGCACAAGAGTTGAGAAATAAAGCTGAGCACAAGAAATCAAGCAAACAGTAAGCAGAATGCATGCACTTGTGTCTCTATGCCCTAGCCTATGAATCAAGCTCCTGTCATTGTGACTTTCCCACAATGATTGGGGACAAGTTGGAATTGTAAGCTCAGATAAACCCCTTCTTCTGGAAGTTGTGTTTTTTCAAGGTATTTTTACCACAGCCACAGACATGAAACTTAGGACAGACACTTGGGCTATCTCACAGCACTACACCACTGACACATGGTGTAGAAGCCTTGCCTGCACTAGGACAAGACAGGAAGAATACAAAAAGCTATTTGAGGAAGAAAGCATTTAATAGTACTTTTTATAAGTCAGGAAATCCTACACTATACTCCTCAGAATTGGCCAAGACAATCTTAAAAACATTTCTCTCTACTTTTTCCTAACTTCAGACCAGTTTTTGACCCTAAACCATGACACCCTTCTCTTGGAGCATTAAAAAATGATAAGTTCTGTCTTTACCCCTTTAATACATACATTGTTTTTAAAACTTTGTATCCATTTTACAGGCCAAAAGTGTTGGTCTCAAGAATTTAAGTGCAAGCATCAGGGGAGACGGAATTCCGACCCACTGGTTTTTTTGAATAGTAGGAGTCTAACCTCAGTTAGTAACATGAGCCAAGTTATAAAACCACACTTGTCATGAGACCATGACTTTTGTTTTTCCTTATGTGTGATGCCAATCAGAAAACATCTATGGCCTCCCATTCCTCCATCCTATTCTTAGAAACCCTTCAGCCTTTATTTCTATAGAATTAAGTTCAAACTGAAGCCTGGCCTGCTGTCCATATTTTCAGAATACTGATGAAAATACTCCCTGGCTATTTAATTTAATCTAGCACATTTTTTGCTGTTACACACTGAAAGTCTTAATGGGTTTCAATTCTTGTTATGCAGGTGAGTGGGGAAAAAAAGAACCATGATAAAGGAAAAGTACTCAAGCCAGGGAGCCCAGAGCTCTGAGAGTTGATATGGGTCAATTTTTCTTCTCTTTGAATTTTAATATGTAACACTGATATAAAAGGTCAAGTGGTTTAGTTACACTATTGAGAACCATGCTGGTCTATGGCTTCTTCAACTAGGAAATGGAACTAATGACCTACGGGTGCAGTGTGAAGTTTAAGTGAAGTAGGAAATGAAAAGTGTTGGTTCCTAGTACTGGAAGACTTCCGTTCTTAAATGCTTATTTAATGCTCAAAGTGGAAGAACACTGGTCTTAGAGTCAGTGAAGGCTGGTAACAAATTTATTGCTTGCAGTATGACTTAATTAGGTAATGAACTGATGTTCTTAAATGTTATCCAAAGGTTTAAGTAGAAGATGCAAAGCTCAAGGTTCTCCTTGGCCCTTTGGTATGTAGATTATATAATGACCTTTGAAGATTAGTGACCAATAGTTATTCAGTCAAGCATGAATTTAAAGGACGCTGTGAAGGATCTTTATAAAACAGGCAACAAAACACAGTAATTGTATAGACAGACTAATGGAATCACAAATGCCCTGTATCTATCTCTCTCTCTCTCTCTCTCTCTCTCTCTCTCTCTCTCTCTCTCTCTCACACACACACACACACACACACACACACACACACACACACACACACACACGAGTGCTATGTGGGCACATAAGAATGCTAAATGTTGACATCAGAATGTCTACCTTGTTTCTCTTGATTTTCACTTGCCTCAAAACCATTTTTTTTAATTTTATTGAGAATTTAATGAATACCTATAAGAAGTTTTGATCAAATCCAGTAGCCATTCACTCTCCTCCAGTTATTCCTCTCTAAGTTTATGTAGTGATTTGTTTATGTGCATGGATATATGACCACCTACTAGAGCACAGGGCACAAATTCATGGCAAAAATTTCTGACTCTTCCTCCACCTGAAACTCAATTTCTATGGCTCCTCAGCAATGTGATGTCACCTAAGCTTTAGGAAGAGAGGGTGTGGTATAAATGTCCCCATTTTATTCTCATACACCACCATATATCTTTAGTAATAATCCAAAGATCCATAACTGGTCACCTTAGGTCTTGGATACATTGTCTCTTATTAAGTGAAGCTGGATATTTCAGCTAGACTACTTAGCTCTACCTGCAAGCACTGGTATAATAAACATACGCACTGCTATGCCTGGCTTTCTCATGGGTGCTAAAAGTCTGAACTCAAGCTCTAGCACAAAACTTTATTTACTGAGTCATTTTCCTACCCTATGCATACTCCTTAAAGGCATAAAGGTTTTTCTAGTTGGCTCCAGAAGTCATAGTCAAAGAGATTCCAATGTGAAAGTTCAACACATAGTTGATATGTTTGAAGATGGAGAAGGCTCCATGAAAAGGACCTAGGTACAGCATGCAGTAGCTGAAGGTTAGTCATGCTCAGAATGGAGCAGAGAACTCACTAATATGCATTATGGAAGCTGTTTCCTACAGAAACAGATTATTGGAACCACCCGAATGGGTTTAGAAGTGAATTCTTCATCATACAATGTAGCTTGGAGATTTATTTCCTTTGAGACTCATAAAACTCCAAACAAAGAAGCTAATAGGCTCTCTCCCTAACTTCCGACCCACATAACAGTGAGGTATACAGTCATTGCACTTGTGGTAATTTGCTATACATCAATAGAAAACTAAGACATACCTTTTGTGGTATATGAGGGTATTTTTTTAATCTCATCTTTTCCTACTGTAAATGACAAACCAATGTCAGATGCAGAAACAACTACACAGTTCAATTCCTTTGTGTGCTCACATACTCTGGCCCAAAGTCAAAGCATAACATTATCCCCAGAGGACCCCCTAGCTACCTGGAAAGACATCCTGGTTAAAAGTCTAAGACCCTCAAGAGCCCCTTTGGAAATAGACCTGCTTTTTAGGCCTTGGAACCAATGCACTGCGGAGATCAGACTAGTTTTGAAATTGAGAAAAGTAGGCAAGTCCATTTGGACCTTTTTATTGACATGTCTGACCTTGCTGGAAAAGTGTTATGCTTTGCTATAAAAATTATTGGAGAGTGCAGCTTGCTGAGTGATATTTCATATTATAGGACAGACCACTCCGAACCACTCTTCTCAGAGGAGTTCAGCAGCCTGCAAAATCTGAAGAATCTCTATGAGGTTTTATTCTTCCAGCATCAGGTCTGGGATGCTAGCAGGTCCTCAGTGTTAACAAGAGATCCTGTTGATAGAACTATCATGTGGCATTTTCTTGATTGAAAAGTATTCACTCCAATTTCAGGTTCAGTCACCAATGAGCTAAATCTCAAAAGTAAGCTTAAAGTTCTAGGTGATATATATATACATATACACATATATGCACAAAACATACACACATATGTATACGCACAATTGGTAAAACCTTGGTGAGTATTGGGAATACCCATGAATGTTGGATACTAATTTTTTTGACAAATATTTTAACAAAAACAAAAGCAAAATTCAAATTTAGAACAAACAGGTAAATAAAACTCTGGGCTGGATATTATTTAGTTTAAGAGTCCTTTCCTCTGAGAGAATGCTTTTACAACACATACAAATTCAGCTACTCATTCATATACATTAGGGACAATGTTAGGTTCCTAGGAGTAATCTGAAAGAGTCATGCCCATGCATTGAAATATGGAGGGGAGGTTATAAGCTGTGGATTGGAAACTACAGTCTCTCCAATATACCTCCTTACACTTGGCCCAGAATTGACAAAATAACTGGACAACTAGTGATCAGTGTCTAGTCCTGTAATTGGACAAGTAATATGAATTTTCTAAACTCTGCTTTCATTGTGTATAAAGTGGGAAAATAAAAGAAATATTATGCACAGTAAAGGATTTAAGGATCCTGCTCAAGCTATAATAAAATGCCATAAACAACAGAAATTTATTTGTTACAGTGTCCTAGAGGCTCTGAAGTCCAGGGTCAAAATACCAGCAGAATTGGTGCCCACTCCTCAGATAAGAATCAGAATTGTTCTATCAGTGCCCTCCAATGATGGTAGGGGGAAGGGAGCTTCCTGGGACCTAGTTCATAACCATTTTATAAGAGTTATGTCCTCAGGACCTAATCTTCAAACAGCCTACCTCAGATGCCAGCTCATCAAGATTAGCTTTCAACCCTGTCCTTTTAGGGGAGTGACCCAAATATTACTCTAAAAAAGCAGCCAAGTACATTTAGAGAAATTCACTTTTCTTTATTTTTTTTTAATGTCTTTTTTGTTGTTGTTTAGTGAAACTGTTTTACTGATTTTTGTCCTTAAAAAATACAGCCAATGTTATATTTGCATTTAATTATAAGTCAGTGTGTGTGATCTCAGGATAAAATATATGTGTGGGAAGAATCAAAATTGATAGAAGTCTCAGTGATTTGCTCAGGCTAATTTTTCAGTTCTGGCACTGTAGGATTTCTTTTTAAGCTGTGTTTCTGAATCTGAAAGTGGGATATCACCTTAAAATGTCAATGAATATTAAAGCCTGGGTTTGTTTTTGAATCAGAATTTGCTAAGTGTAGTGAAAAAAATAGTTTTTTGACTGTTGTTTTCCATTTTTAATTCTATATAATAGAACGAGCATGATGGCAGGACACAGTTTGATGCTGTTATCAGCTTCAGAAGACTGGCCACCACTGTCAGCCTCACACTAGGCCTGGGTTCTGAGAAAAACTTGGTTTGGCAGCATCAGGCTTCTAGCCTGTGTTCTGGCATTTACTCAGAAGTTTCTTTAATATTCAAAAATATTTTTTATTTGTATGTGGACCTATGTGTGTATGATGTATGTCTATTGACATGGAAGCATATTTGTGGAGGTCAGAGGACAACTGAGCATCTTTAGTGTCCTTACACTTGGTTGAGGGATCAAACTTGGGTTGATACCTTTGTCTTTACCTGCTGAGCCATTTCCCTGGCTCCCATTCTCCTTGTGTATCCTCATCTACTTGATAAAAATTTATCCACTGTGACTAAAAGTACTTTTAATATCTATTATTGTATTACAATCACGATATAGCAACACTATGGTGGTTTGAATATGTTTTGGCCTAGAAAGTGGCACTAATAGGAGGTATTGCCTTGTTGGAGTAGGTGTGGCCCTGTTGGAGTAGGTGTAGCCTTCTTGAAGTAGGTGTGGCCTTCTAGAAGTAGGTGTGGCCTTCTTGGAGTAGGTGTGGCCTTCTTGGAGTAAGTGTGTCACTGTGGGGGTGGGCTTGGAGTCCCTCCTCCTAACCACCTGGGAGCCCAGTCTTCTCCTGTCTGCCTTTGGATGAAAATGTAGAACTCTCAGCTCCTCCAGCCCCAGATCTGCCTGGATGCTTTCCTATTCCAGACTTGATGATAATGGACTGAACTTCTGAACCTATAAGCCATCACCTACTAAATGTTGTCCTGGTAAGAGTTGCCTTGGTCATGGTGTCTGTTCACAGAAGTAAAACTTCAACTAAGACAAACACCAACCCCGATAAAATAGGAACCCATCATTTAGAGTTAATTTGATAAAAGCCAATTAAGAAATGTGACTGTTGCGATTAAGGCATGGAGTTCTTTAGAATTCCAACTGAATTGTCTGCCATGCAAGGCAATGTCATTGTCACCACCCCACTTTAGCATGTGGCTATAGACACAATGTCATGTAAACTTTCATCAATTCCTGACCAGTGTTCTTTGCACTTGAGAATATTATTTCCGTCATCAAATTGATAGCAACTATGCTATTTTTACATAAAGGGGGTATTATCGTTCCTAGAACTTTCAGTCAAGTATTTTAAAAGATGAAAACTTTGAGAGAGAACAATTAGTTTTCTTATCTACAAAGTGCCTCATATAACTCTAGTCAATTTATTAGTGAGGCCATGCCATGCCTGTCCTTTATTTTCTTTTTCTTTACAAAATAATCCATCCCCTGCTTGTACAAACATTTCCAAGGCAGATATCTCTTATCAGACGGGCATTGGGCAGGATGTGAAAGTGGGTGATACTCTCAATCCCTAAGCTCAAGTAGCCCAAGGCCAAGTTAAAAAAAAATCATTAGCTGTTCTACCTCTCATGTCTGTGTATCCATGTACCTATTGGTAGGACCTACTTCCTTCTGTCACTATGAGATGAAGCCTGAATATGAAAATTGTATGTCCAAGGACGAGTACAAACCTAGGAAATTTCAGATTCTATAAGCAACAGGTGGGAACAATGAAGTCAGCACCTCATGGCACTGGTACCTCATACTGAAAAGAGCAACTTTTGAAAAACATTAAGTGACTGACAGTGTAATAACACATGATCAGGAAGGTTATCATTTTTCTTCTGGAGATCTAAGAAGATTAAGGCAAAAACCAAAATAAGTTCTCTTCTGGGGAACCACATTCTTAATCATTTTCTAATCTAAACCTCATTTGCCCTTGCAAATGCTCTTCTCTTCTTGGCCACCATCTGTCTTTAGAGTAGCTCTCTAACTCTTTCTTGTTGAGTGTCTCCAAGTCCTCATGCACTGTGGTGACATGAGACACTGCTGAAAAGAAGGTGGACACACTGCTCTTCTCTGATAGAGGTCAGTCCTTCCCTGGATAGATGATACAGATGTGAATCTAAGGATAGAGTTTTAAAGAAAGAAAAGCACAAATCCTTCTGGGTATATGCAAATCCTACCAGGTCTAGTCTTTCATGAGACCCCTCTGTCTCATCACCAACCAAATACTAAAGTTGCACATTCTTTGTTTTCCCCTCCCCCCATTTCATTTTAGGCAAGGTCTTGTATAGCCCAGCACAGGCTGACCCTGAAAGCTCTATATAGCTACAGATGACAGTGAAGTTCTAATATTTCTGCTTTGTTGAGGACTATTAAGAAGGAACAACAAACGGATTTAGAACTGATGAAATGCAGCTAACCAATTAGCACAATCATGAGAGGCCCAAAGACTAAGGACTTCATGTGGTTGTAGAGTTTTGATCTGCTTCTTGCCTTCACATCCCTCTTAATCTAAGAATTATATGAATACTATATGGGGGCTTCCAGACCCTCATTGGCAGTATCACTAACACTCACAATAATGGTTCTTGATTTTTCTCAAGAATTGATGCTGGAGCAGATGAATGATTCAACCATCACCCTTGGAAAGAACTTAGTTTATAGCTTGTTAGCAATGACCACCACACTCAGACATAATTTGGAGATGTAGATTGATAGTGAACTTAGGTTAAGGTGTTTTTACTAGTGGATTTGATGAAGAAATCTTAGGGAGCAATTTGAAGCTCAAAAAGGCATAATCTTAATATTTATGGTAGAAATATTTTTATGGCCAGGGAACAAGAACAATGGTAGCTAGACTTCCACTAGCTGATGTGACTCTTGCTAAAACTGGGTGGTTGGTCAAGATGATGATTGATTTCTTATACCCATTTTTGCCCTCACCTTCCTGATATAATTTGATAAAAATTGCTAATGAATAGATGTGCATCCTGAGGATTTAAAGTAGAAATTACTGTTTTATGTAAAAGTTTATATTTGTGATTGTGTGTGTATGTGTGTGTGCCAAAACCATGCCATTTTTATTACTGTAGCTCTGCATTAGAGCTTGAAATAAGGGATATTGATACCTCTCACAGTTCTTTTATTATTTAGGAATATTTTAGCTATCTTGGGTTTTTGAGTTTTTATATGAAGCTGAAAATTATCCTTTAAAGATCTATGAAGAAATGTGTTGACATTTTTTGTTAAACATTTTTTTTATTATTTTTTAAATTCTTTTTTGTTTTTTACTTAGTCACTTTACATTCCACTCACTACCACCTCCCACAATCTTTCCCCCATCCTCCTACCCCTTCTCCAGTGAGCAAGTGGGGACCCCTCTGAGTATCACTCTACCCTGGCACACTAGTCTCTGTGAGGCTAGCATATCCTCTCCCACTAAGGCCAGACAAGGCAGTCTAGCTAGAAGAACATCTCCCACATACAAGCAACAGCTTTTGGGATAGCTTCCACTCCAGCTATTCAAGACCTTCCTGAGTCCTGTGGGTTGTGTCCTGGGTATCATGGATTTTATGGCTAATAACCACTTATCAGTGAGAACATACCATGCATGTCCTTTTGGAACTGGGTTGCCCCACTAAGGATGATATTCTCAAAATCCATCCATTTGCCTGAAAAATTCATTATGTCTTGGTTTTTAATAAATGATAAGTGTTCCATTATGTAGATATACCACATGTTTTTTATCTTCAATTGAGGGACAACTTGCTTGTTTCCAGTTTCTGACTATTACAAATAAAGCTGCTATGAACGTAGTGGGGTGATTGAACATCTTCTGGTCTATGTCAGGAGTGGTATAGCTGTTCTTGTCATACAGATTTGTCACTTACTTGCTTAGAGTTATGCCATGATATTTTATAATATTCATGGCTAATGAAAAGGATATTGTTTCCCTAATGTCTTTCTCCACCAATTTATCATTTTTATAAAGGTGGGCTACTGATTTCTTTGAGTTAATTTTATATAGTGCCACTTTGCTGAAGCTGTTAACCAACTGTAGGTGTTCTCTGGTAGAATTTTTGAGGTTCCTTATATATATTATCATATCATCTGCAAATAGTGATACTTTGACATCTTCCTTTCCAATTTGGATCCCCTTGGTCTCTGTTAGTTGTCTTATTGCTCTGGCTAGAGTAAGAAACCTTATGTTGTCCCTGATTTTATTGGAATTGCTCTTTATTTCCCCCACTTTGATGTTGACTATTGGCTCACTGAATAGTGCTTTGATTATGTTTAGGTATGTACCTTGTATCCTTGATTTCTAATACTTTTAACATGAAGTGGTGTTGGACTTTGTCAGAGACATTTTCAACATCTAATAAGATGATCATGTGACCTTTTTCTTTCAGTTTGTTTATATAGTAGATTATGTTGATGGATTTTTATATATTGAACCATCCCTGCATCCCTGGGATGAAGCATACTTGATCATGATGTTTTTGATGTGATCCTGGGTTCAGTTTGTGAGTATTATATTGAATATTTTTGCATCAATATTTATAAGAGAAATAGGTCTGAAGTTCTCTTTCTTTGTTGAGTCTTTGTGTGACTTAGGTATCAGGGCGATTGTGGCCTGATATAATGAGTTTGGCAATAGTCCTTTTGTTTCTTTTTTGTGGGATGCTTTGAGGAGTGTTGGTACTAACTCTTCTTTGAAAGTCTGGTAAAGTTCTGCATTAAAACCATCTGACTCTGGGGGCTTTTTGGTTAGGAGACCAACTGCTTCTATTTCTTCAAGAGTTATATGGACTGTTTAAATAGTTTACATGATCTTGATTTAACTTTGGTAAGTGGTATGTACCTAGAATTTCATTTCATTCATTCATTTCAATAAGATTTTCCAATTTTGTCGAGTTCAGGCTTTTGAAGTAAGACCAAACGTTTCTTTGAATTTCCTCAGTGTCTGTTGTTATGTCTCCCTTTCCATTTATGACTTCATTTACGTGGATGCTATATCTTTGTCTTTTGGTTAGTTTGGCTAAGGGTTTGTCTATCTTCTTGATTTTCTCAAAAATCCAGCTCTTGGTTTGATTGATTCTTTGTATTGTTTTTCTTTGCTTCTGATTGATTACAGCCCTGATTTTGATTATTTCCTGTCTTTTACTCCTCTTGTGTGTGCTTACTTCTTTTTTATAGAGTTTTCAGATGTAGTTTTAAATTGCTGCTAAGAGAAATTCCTAATTTTTTATGGAGGCACTTAGGCCTATGAACTTTTCTCTTAGCACTGCTCTCATTGTGTCGCATAAATTTGGATATGTTGTACCTTCATTTTTATTGGATTCTAGAAAATCTTTAATTTATTTCTTTATTTCTTCCTTGTCCTACAGATCATTGAATTGAGAGTTGTTCAATCTCCATAAATGTGTAGGCTCTCTGGTGTTTTGTTATTGTTGAAGTCCAGCTTTTATCCATGTTGGTCTGATAAGATACAAAGCATTACTTCAATTTTTTTGTATATATTGAGGCTTGTTTCGTGACTGATGGCACTGTGGGTTTTTTGGTTTTGGTTTTTTGTTTTTTTAGAGGTTGCAGGATATCTGTCTAGGCCCTTCTAGCTTTTAGAGTTTCACTTGACAATTGCCGTGTAATTCTGATAGGTCTGCCTTTGTATGTTACCTGGCCTTTTTCCCTTGCTGCTTTTAATATTCTCTTTTTGTTCTATACATTTCGTGTTTTGATTATTATATGGAAGGCAGATTTTACTTTCTGGACCAGTCTAATTGGTGCTCTATAAGCTTCTTGTATGCTCATAAGCATTTCTTTCTTTAGGTTGGAAAAGTTTTCTTCTATGATTTTTGTTGAGAATATTTTCTGGGCCTTAGAGTTGGGACTCTTCACCTTCTTCTATTCCTATTATTCTTAGGTTAGGTCACTTCATTGTATCCTATATTTCCTGGATGTTTTATGTCAGGATTTTTTTTTATATTTAACGTATTCTTTGACTGATCAGTTTCTTCCATTGCATATTCAATGCCTGAGAATCTCTCTTTCATCTCTTGTATTCTGTTGATGCTTGCCTGCATTTGTTCTCCCTCTTCTCTTCCCTATGTTTCCCATATCCAGGTTCCCTTAGTTTGTATTTTCTTTATTGCTTCTATTTCCATTTTCGGGTCCTGCGTTGTTTTAATTATTTCCTTTATCTGTTTAATTTTAATTTTCCTGTATATCTTTAAGAGATTTATTTGTTTCCTCTTTAAAGACCCCTACCTGTTTTATTGTATTTTCCTGTATTTTGTTAAAAGATTTATTCATTTCCTCTTTAAAGCCATCTATCATCTTTATAAGATTGGATTTAAGATCATTTTCTTGTGCTTTGGTTGTGTTAGGATATCCAGGAGTTGCTGTAGTAGGACATCTGTGCTCTGAAGGTGTCACATTGCCCTGGTTTGAGCTGACTGTGTTCTATTGAAGGCCTTTAGCCATCTGAATGGCTTTGTTCACTGGATATTCCTGTTGTAGTAGGTATTGGGAAGCAAGTTGACAGTTATTGTATTGGCGTTGCAGGCCTCTGATGGGTATCCTTGGAATGTATAGTTCTGAATCTGCAGATGTATATAGTTCAGGATCTGCAGGTCTGTATGGTTCAGCAGCTGCATGTGTATGTCAAATGGTTGGAGCTTACTCATTGGAGCTTTGCTCTATTCATCCACAAAATGGGTTTATGTGTATGAATGAAAAGTGATTTGAACTTTGATTCATCCACTCAATGTGTGAATATGTGAATATGTGAATGTGTGTGTATGTTTGTATGTATGTATGTATGTGCATATATGTGTAAAGTTGTTAGAGCTTGTCTTGATTCATCCACTCAGTGTGTGTGTGTGTGAGAGAGAGAGAGAGAGAGAGAGAGAGAGAGAGAGAGAGAGAAAGAGAGATAGAGAGAGAAATTCTTCCCCTTATTTTCTTTCCTAGAGTCACCAGCTGCCATCAACAACAGTCTCCAGTTGCCAACTCTATGCCTCAGTTTACCCATGATGTCAAACTGCTTTTATACCCTTGGTGCTGGAATTACAGGCATATTCCACCATGTCAAGTTTATGAGGTGTTATGAATCAAACTTTGGTATGTGTATGTCCTAAGGAAGAAATCTATTAATTGATCAATACCCCCACCCTTGAAGAATCAGTTTCTAAATACTTCTAAAACCTACCACACATCTCTGCTCTGTATGAGGCTGGACTTATGCAATAGTGTTATGTTTATACCTGCTTCCAGCCTTCCCTTCAGACTGCCCCCCCCCATCGCCCACTGAATTTGGCTCAATCACACCTACATTTATAGAAGCTGAGGTAATCATGTAAAATTATAAGCATAAAATCAATATCTACAATATTATAAATGTTTCATAAACTTCCAGCAGTGTTATTAAATTGTGATTGACATTCATACCAGTAATTTAATCTATGCTCACCTTTATGCTGAGGGCATTCTAGAGAAGGGGCTATC
The DNA here is from genome assembly GCF_011762505.2 of Arvicanthis niloticus. Lineage (NCBI taxonomy): Eukaryota > Metazoa > Chordata > Mammalia > Rodentia > Muridae > Arvicanthis > Arvicanthis niloticus. Next base: position 57,186,371 of record NC_047664.1, on the reverse strand, counting down.
AGAAATATTTTTCTGGAACCATTTGGCCTCTGAGAGTCATAGCAGTCATCTCATAACCTGTTATCCTCTTCATCAAACCTAGCCTTGTATCTTCTGGTTGCCTTATAAATGTTAAACCACTAGAAAGAAACAGAGAGTCTTATTCCTTGACCACACACATGCTAGATGTCAAGTGTTACAAAATGCAGTGTTAGCCATCATCAGACAGTGATAAACTATAATGAAATACAATTTCACTTTGTACTCAACCATGCATTTTATGAGAATACCATAAAGTTTTACCATCAACCTCAAAAAGCAATAGTAAAGCTCTGTGATTCCTTACGTTTTACTTTCCTGGGTGTCTTCAACAAAGAAAACTATTGATTTTGACTTGTCTGAAGTACACTCTATAAAAAATTACCCTCAGTCCATAGCTTTCTTTTTTACCAGGCTCAAAGTGGGAGAAAATAGGTGATCCCACAGAAATACACATGAAAGGAAGTTATATGGAATCTTGAGCTAATGACAACCCCCATTTTAACTACACTCAAACATGACTGGAAAAGCTGAAATCTTGACTGAGACCTGTTTCACAAAAATTCTATAGTCCTTATAAAACCATATCAAGTCACACAGAGGCAAGGGCATTTCAACAGAACAGAGAACTTCTCTCTACAGGTTTTTAAATGAATCATTACTGTGTTTTATCCTTTCAATACTCTTAGACTGTAACTATTGGGGCTATTTCACAGATAAGCAAACAAAGCTTTCCAAGCTTACATAGGCAATCTGACATGATGAGCATGCCTTATAGCAGTGAATAAACCCCAATTCTTCTGTATGACTCCTAGAACTTGGCTCATTCCAAAGTGCGAGTTCTTCAGTATGTAATGTCAGACTCAGGATGTGCCAGAATTGAAGGGCACATTCTAAAGAAGCCAGGGCAGAAAAGGTATGAGATGGAAGAAAGAGATTTAAAAAAAAAAAGTCCAAGGGCTTGACAAATACACCACAACTACAACTTAATCAAAAATCAATGACAGAGAATAAAGCTAGAAAGGTTGATACCCTTAAAAAAACAGGAGCATTTCCTTCTGTGCTACCCAGGTCTGATGCCATATTGCCACGTTGTTGCAATAGGTACCCAAGACAATGCAGTTTACATAACTACAAATTGTTTCTCCTTGTTTGAAGAGTTTGGTTCTAGATCAAATTAGCACCAAAAGCAGATCTGTTGGTGACTCACTTCCTACTTTCAATCAATATTCTTGCTGGGTCATCACATGAGAGAAAGGGCAAAGCGGTATTTGGAGTCTCTATTACTGCCATGGGTAAGTGCTCTATCTTTATGCCCTAGTCAAACATATCATTCCTTAATTACTGATCCCATCCCATGCCATCCCACACTACGGGTAAGGTTACAATATATAAAAGTAAAATGGACAGTATCATTCAGCTAATGTCTATTTAGTATAAGTATCAAAAACATGTCAGTAGAACCAAAAGCCAGATCATCCAGATTGAATCATACATGCATGAATACATACATTCACATATATACATAAATGAATATATGCATACACACATACATACATACATGCATACATACATACATCAACTATTATCCAAAAGGAGTTTGAGCCCTATGATATGTTATTCTGGATGCTTAAATGGTAATGATAACCCTCATACAGTAAGATGGCTGAAGTAAACTGCAGGTAAATGTCCCAAATACTATCTCCCCTCCCGCTTGCAGCCTGCCTGAGGTGCTGAAGCCCTATAGAAGATAGCATGCATGAAATAGGGTGTTTTAAACAGTAGGATTCACATCATTTTCTCCTTTATTTCTCTAAACTGTCTGCAGCAGAAAAAGAAAATCACCATCCAAACAGCTGTGGACAATTCACAAGGAGACACTTAGCTCTTCTTAGCTGATTGAAATTTATTTTCAGGTTTTAATTTCAGACACAGAGATGACCCCAAACCCATCATTACAGTCACTTGCTAATCCTCCTGAGAGGCTGTATTTTCTTCATTGCTACTTGCATTTTTTTTCTTTCGTGTTTCCCTTTTTGTGATTGCTCAAACTCAATGTAGGGCATGGGGAGGGTACTAATGGGTGCACATAGAGACATATGCATCACACCTGACTCAACCTATAACACCCACACCTTTAAGCCTATATCCAGCTACAGAGACAGTAAAACATCCCCAGGAGGCACAGGAGCTGCCTAGCTTTCCTGGAATCACTCCTAAATGTGCCTGTGCAAATACACACAGTTACTTGGCTCATTTACAGCTTCCCTGCTAAACCAGGCTCATTCTTAACCTTCTACTTCAAATTGTCCTTTGAAAATACAAGTTCCTCCTGAGCATGCATTACCCAAAGAATAAATGCTGTCGTCTCTTCAGGCACGCTCCTACTCTAAGACAATAATAAAAAATGACGAGAAGGAAGTAGTGGTAAGTCAAAAGCATCGGATAGCTTTTGTAAAAACCTGTCTCAGGCAATTTGGTAACGGCGGTTTCAAGCCCCACATGGGAGACACTCAGCTGGTTAATAGTCTGCCCCAATCTGCATCAGATCTCTCTGGTAATGGCCTCCTCACAACCCAAAGTCATGCAATTGAGAAGGCAAGTTCTTGCCCCTTCTCCATTCCCTAACTGCAGTGCAGCCTTGTCTTAGTTTCCGAACTCCTTGATTTCAAGCCCAGCATAAGAAACAAAAGATAAAAGGCTTCTTTCACTTTTCATTTGACCTGTTATTGGAGGTTTTAAAGCCTCTTTTCTTCACTAAAGCCCTTGGTGTCTTGGAAAATATGATGTATGAACAAGCTGGGCGCTTGTTAGAATCATCACTACTGTGACCGTGAACTTCGTATACAGAGTCATTACAGCCCTTACATGATTACCAGGTCCTAGACAGCAGGGATGCATGATATTCCAATCTGTATTTCCCCAACACAGAGGTCTACAGGGCACAGAGAAGGTTTTTCCAATTGAATCAAATATGAAGAACTTTATATAAAAATGACAAAAGGATGACTTTACTCCTGAAGGGGTCTCCTTCTTGGGAATTTTTATTTTCTCCTTTGGCCTTTTCTATTTTTTTTTTTTCAAATATTCTGACATGAGGACTTATTAGAAGTCTCCTCAAAAGGTCCTGGAAAGCTGTCCACAAGAGAGTAAATTTTTATTCTGAAAACTGCAGCCTTCCTCCTGATCAAAACAGGGAATCAAGTATTGTTGTGCATCCACCAAGGTAATATGTAGGTGATGTATCTAGACAGTTCACCTTATCTATTGAAGGCATTTATCTACATAAATAGTAGGTTCTGAAAAACTTTGACTATAGCTTCAGGGTATCCATGCATGCATTTAAGCTCCATTTGATACATAGTTAAAAAAGCAATCTAAATCTAGATTCCAAAGATGTGTGTAACCTTGACAAGACCCCCATTGGCATAATTGCCAAAGCCCAGGTTTTTCCCAACAACACAGGATTTTTGCTTTCTAGCAAAATAGAAGAAATGGCTTCTAAGCTCTTACTGCTGCAGTAGTCTCTAGCAATTATCCTGTGTCATCACTAAGAAAATTTTCACTAATGCTCTGCCTTAGTGAACCTTTCCTTGTTACACTGATGTTTTCCATGGAGTTCCTACCTCTTGTAAGTAATGCTCCTAAACACACACACACACACACACACACACACACACACACACACACACATCAACTATTTTTGCCTCTATCTTAAAGAATAAGCAGCCCACTAAAGCAACCACCTTATTCACTAGTACCTCTCAAATTATGCTGGAACAAAAAGGTTGTTGGATCCTCCTATTTTCAACCTGGATACCTGGACAATACCAAGAAACCCCAGTGCAATGTATGTTTCCTATGTTATAGCTAATATTTCTCTTCTATTTCTCTTTTAATTGAAAAATATATGTAGAAAAAGATTCACTTACCTTCAACTATTTTTTTTTCTTCTATGGAATAGCCAGTTCAGCTCTTGCCCTTCTTCACTACTTAAGACTAATCCGGAAGCTCAGAAGGAGTCCCAGCTCCAACCAATGTTGTTGGAAACAACATGGGAGGGAGTGGATAGCACTAACTAAACTCACTAACTCAGTAAATAACAAAAGCAGATATATAGAAAGAGTGGAAGGAAACACAGAGCTCAACACAATCCACCTCTTTTTCAGAGCTCTAATTCTACCTGGGTATGGGCCATGTTTTCCCCTAACTCTATTAAAAGAATTTGATGGCTTTGCCCTGGAAGTTCCATCACTTCCTACCCAAGGTTGCTCTGAAGTTAGGTCTCCAAAATAGATGAATGAGTATAGTCTCAATTTGAACTCTACAGCAACCCTGTTTGCAACGATTTCAGATTTCTCTAAAGATGGAGAGAAAATGAGGTTGTGCAGACTTAAGTAACTTTTATGGTGTCTGAGAGTTGAAAAATGGGAACAGAGGTGAACTGGTACTGATTGAGAAGAGCTAGTGGGTAATGATGAATCTAATCCAATTGTTCAAGTCAAGACACTCTTTCCAACATCTCTGCAAAGCAATTTTTATGTCCTACGTCATTCATCCTTCTGGATCCTAATGATCTAGGCTTCACTACTGTCATCATTCTGCAAAGAAGAAAGATGCTGAAGGGTAGAGTACAGTAGCCTGCTCAAGGGCACAAGAAAAAGATGACTCAGTCAAACATGTGCTCGACACTGCTAACCAATGATCTTATCCACTATGCCTAAGAATCTATTAACAAACACTTTTTAAATATCAGCTTCATGAAATAACAATGATAAACAGTGTGGAACTAGATGACAATTTGTATGGAACAAGCCATAAATTTTATAGGAATTTAGAGTGGGAAGAAATTAGACCCATCAGAACCTTCAGGAAATATTTAAAGGAATATGAAAGTAAGTGCTGGGCTCCAAGGGATGCAGAGGAGTTAGTTAAACAAGATGATGAGGTAGCATTTAAGGAAAGTGCCAAGGTAACAGCATTTAAATGTCAGCATTAATGGCATAATAAGCAAAGGAATGCAGTCAAGAATAGTAACCTTGACATTTTGGAGGATAGAAAGAAGGAAATGAATCAGAAGAGAAAGGCCAGTCTTGAATCTTCCCTGTCTTCCAATCAATTTGTCTTATTATTGTCATCATTATTATCATAATTCAGAATTACTTTCAGTATCTGATGAAGGCAAATGGATTATCTTTTCCTATTAAGACTTGAATACATCCAAAGTTGTCTTGGGTACAGTAGACTGCCTATATATGAAGATCTCCTTCTTGATAAAACATGTCTACAATCCTCTGGCTTCTAACTCCAACCCTACAGTCATTGAGGACATTTCTAGCTTACATAAGTCCAAAGAATAAGTATTCTGAGGTTTACCTGGGACTCTACATCCTGCTAATCTCAGGTTCAGTCTAAGACTGTCACTTATGTTCTTGAAGAGCACTCATCTTTCATTTGGAAGATGCTGCACCAGACAATAAACAGTCTAAGATCAACCCTCTAACCTTTTCTCCTTGCCGTTCCCTTTGATTATGTCGTTCCTAATCATTTTTTCAGGGTTTGTGGTATACTCTGTTGCTTCAACACTTCCTTCCCAAAATCTACATACTTAGTACACCTCACATAGGTCTGCTAAATAAATCTTATAAAAAATAAATTCACTCCCCTTTCTAAGTTAAGAAAACTACTGCTACTTTCTCTTAATGAGTGTCTTTTTTCTTTGTCAATCTGGAAGGTCAAAGGTGCATTGGAAGTCTGGAACCTTTAAACTGGAAAGCCCAAAACTTGAACATTTCCAGGCTAGGAAGTGGAAATGGAAATGGAAAACTCTGTGTCCTAAGGTTGTAGATCCTCAAATAGGAAAAATCATAATGCAATGTTTAAGAATTATTGTATTAAAATAGTTTATAACTATTGTTTAGCTAACCCTAGCATATATCTAGTTGTTAAGAAAAGTATAGTATACTTATTTTTCATTCTTATCAGTATGTAGGTTATATTTTAAGCAAAATGTACTTTTTTAAATTAAAGCAGGAGAGATGACTCAAAGATTAAAAGTGTACATTACTCTTATAGACAAACTGGGTTTGAATCCAGAATAGCTCATAATTTCCTGTAACTTCAGTTCAAGGAAGATGGTTCACTAGTTAAGAGTACTTACTACTCTTCCAGAGAACTCAGTTTCTCTTTTTAGCACTCAATACCATTTACAACTGCAACTCCAGAGAATCTGATACCCTCTCTGTCCTTCACAGGTACTCTCTGGCCTCTCCAGACACCTGTATCCATGTGGCATACACTCACACAAAAACATACATACACATGAAAAAAAGAATTTAAAAAAAGGGTCCTTTAAAAATAAGCAAGTCTAGAATCCCATTGTTATTTAGTTCTAGGAAATAAGATAACCAGACAAATACATGTGGCCAAAGAACAATTAGTCAATATCTTCATTATGTAATACAATATTTTAGTATTGTATCTGATTTTCACTATTGCCTAAATTCAGTATTCTATTTCAAATGAGATACATGTCTCAATTATTTGACTAATCATGTGATGTGAGACTTGTTTTACTACCATTAAACATTACTTATGAGTCCATGTAATGCGAGGGAAAGATTTCAGTGCCAGGGGACCTTGTTAGATCATTTCTTTTAGTAGGTACATAGGCAATTAGTAGGTGTATAGGCAAGGCTATAAATTCTTTAGCTTATCCTCAGCCACTGGTTTTGGATAGCTTCTTTTCTTCTTTTCATTGAAGATAAGATACCCAGGAAGCACCCTAAGCAGTTGTTACTGCACTTCAGATGGTTTAAAAGTTGTATCCTCCCTGGCTCAGCTTCTCACTCTGATGGAAAATGGAGGTTCACTCCAGCCTCTCCCTGCCTAATGATGACAAGCAAGTCCATTCCAGGCTCCTTAAGGATTTTCCACAAAGCACACAGTGCCTTGGAAAATTACTGTGGATGCAAAATACCACCATTAAAAGAGCTATTTTAAACTAAATTGATTCTTTGTTCTTTAGCCAATTGACTAATCCTCCTCTTGAGGCATGCTTCCATTAAGGAAAGCTTAAAAAACACAGCTCATGGACTTGAGACTCAGAAGAGGCAAGGGGAATGCTGACATAGACATTAAATAGGATCCAGTCAAGAGGGCAGCTGCATTCTGATGAGCTACTTGAGGATTCTTCAAGATCTGTCATCTTTCATGTCTTGTCAAGAGAAGCAGGAAGGAGAAGCCAAAAGAGCCGGTCTATGTCTGGTCATTGGTGATGATGTCAAGTGAAAACAGTCTGTCTCCTGCAAGCTGTATGCTGAATGCAACTGTGACCTTTGTTCCTAGGGGCTCTGATATAGCTCCAGCTTATGTTACCTTCATAGAAGAGCTCTCTGATCCCAGTCTCTATCTGTACAATATAGTCCTGAGAAGATTTTTTTAGGAATGGAAACCAAACTCACTGAACATTCTACTAGATTCCAATGAGGAACGAACACAGAAGTGGAATAGGAAACACATAGATTAGAAAAAACAGGAGCCTAGGAAGACAGATACATACATGGCCTGGGCCTCATTCATACCTCTCTAAAACATGATGTTGGAAAAGAAATATTTCTTTTTTTCAATCTTTAACTTTTATTATTATTTAATTTTGTAGGTAATCCTAAATCTCTGGCTCTATCATCAAACTATTGCTGAACAATTGTTTAATGTGAAGCACAAAGAACTTCTTCCAGAAAAGTCAGGTGACACAACCCTGAGCAGAGCTGAAGGATGAGTAGAGATACTCACACCCTTGCCCACCCTGCAACATACCCATGACAGAGTCAAAAAGGACCCTTTCCACAGAACACAGAGGTTAAATCATTGGGGGTTCCCACTCTAGGGTGAACGGTTTTAAAGTCATTTTTAAACACAGCCACCTTAAGATTGACTGAGTTGGGGGACTGCACTGGGAAAATAGCAAGGTGAGTTTGTGATCACCGGACTCTCCAATTAAAAAGTACCATCCGTAGGTAAAATTAAAAATTTATAGGCTTCGCAGAGATGTCAACTGATTCATAGGTGACTTAAATGAATCATTGAAAAAGAGTCCTTTAATCTTCTGTATAACGGGTCTCTGAAAAATTAATGTTGAAATCATAATTCTATTTTTTAAAAGCCCAGCAACTGTTCTAATCCATATCAGTGCTTGTCATTGACAGTGGTGGCCTGAGTGTTGTCCCCATCTGCAAGGTGGTCAAGGATGTAAGCTCTGTTATATAATCTTAATAAAGAATATGCAGAAAGGCATAAACAGAATTATCTTCCATGTAAAATAACAAGATTTTAATTAGTCTTCATCTGGAAAAAATAATTAATAATCAAAAATCTTAAAATTATTTGCCTTCAGTATATCTGCAAGGGTTTGATGTACAAATACAGGTTCTCAGAAGACCACCAAATCTATTGCTTTTGGGAGTTGTAGGTGGCCTAAGTTAATCAGGATTTCTCAGGGGGAACTGCTCTTCCTGGTCTCATCAAAGATGAGATTAAGGCCACCCTCTGAGGCCTTGGGTGTGTATCTACTGATGTTCTTACAAATTGGACAGTGGGGGCAGGTCAGTGGCATGAACAGAGGCTGTCAGCAGTTAGATGATCACATACCTTTATCTGTAAATCAATCTCAGTGCTTAACACTTTAAAATCTCCTTTTGTTATACCTATCGTGGTCATGATCACTTACCAGTGTTTCTTTGCTAAAAGAAGTTTAAGATGTTTTTATAAGGTTAACTAACCTTTAAGGTTCAAAAACTTCCATCTGTGCTGAGGAGATCATGGATCTCTGGTAATCAGAGTTTTTCTTCTATTGTCATTGAGTTCCAGTAACCCTTATGTTGGCATTAGAAACCCCTGGACCAGGTTCCATCACAATGCTCAGTGATGTGCTGGATAGAGTTTTTATGGCAGATCTTAATCTTATAGACATTATCATTTCTACTACATCACAGTACCGATTTATTGGGAATGAAGTGCTAATGCTAATATTGTGCTGTACCAGAATATGAGAAGTGACCAAGCATACCTGGTCCCATAGCTGTTTTTGATAATGTATGCATATGTGGGTGAGATTGGTTATAGTGAGGGCATTACACCATACAAATCAGATATTCAATTTTTGTTGTTATTTATCTTTGTGAATTTCATGCATGTATAGACTGAATTTTCATTCCCTCATTATCCTTTCTCATATCACACTTCTCTCCCACTAAAACTCCTTTCTCAGCAAGGTCCCAACACTGTGATTTTTTTCTTTTGAATCACTAGGTTTTATTATGGTTTCTTGTATGAGCATGAATAGAGGGTTATATACATGAACATGGGCAACTTACCAGTAGCTGTACTACTGAAGAAAGTGACACCTTCTCCCCTAGCAGCTTGTGGTCCCTCAGTGAGAGGTAGGGATATCATGATCTACTCTTCTATGCATGATAAAATGGTGATGGGTTCAATCTCGTATGGGTCTTATGTAGTCACAGCTGCAGTGAATGTAGAAGAACCGTGGCCATGTAATGACCAGAGAACATGTTCACAATACTCCAGACTCCAAATTCTCTTAATCAAAGCCATTCTCCACTCTGACTTTTTGCTGAGGACCAGTTACTATCATTTATCAGCATCTGCCAGCTTTACAGATTTACCTGGCCAAGAGCCCAATAATTCACCTCTTCTACCAAGCATGGTAAGTGAAAGAGGCCAGCCTCTGTCCACACACACATATACTCTTAGGAGTAGTCAAGAAGTATTTCTTTACTGATTAATAAAAGACTAATCTTTGACTTGTGAGTGATAGGCATTGTCTTCTTTCCTAAGAAAAGACTGAAATTCTACTTATAATTCTCATTTTTACTGTACTACTTCTAAGACAAATTGACTTCTTGAACTCGAACATAAGTTCAAATGAGGAATTAAATCAGGAACCCTTGAGCAACTTATTATAAATTGTTCAAACATCCATTTGTCAAGCTACTAAGGTTTTCAGAATAGTAATGACTCCTGGGTTGTTCACGTTAGTGCGCAAAACATGTCTACGAGCATGTCCCTGAAGCCTAGCCTCCAGTAAGCATTTAGTATCAGCTGTATTGATTGGTTCACACTCTACAAGCCCCTGGGTCACATTCTAAGTGAAATTTACTATTCTGTGTTTTGGATTAGTTTCATTCCATGTGATTGCAATAAACGTCCACTACTAATAACCACACAGATCTGGAATTGACAGAAAACAGATTTACAGTTGATGAATCTTTCATCCGGTATCATCTGTTTATTGCCCTATTAAATATTCAGGATTAACAAAATGCAAACTTTAGCTATGCTAACTTACACAGATCTTAGCACTTTCTTGGCAAGAATGCTCTGTCAAACATTATCTTTTTTACTCTTTTCCTCTTTCCTTGGTAAAGGACAATAGAATAAAAATCAAGATCCCTAGGAAATATCTAATGTATTCCAGTAAAGACCAATTGCTCACAATAGCTTTAGGAAGAGAGTCCCTCTTTATGCCAGCATTTTTATAATGGACACTTCAAAACACAAGGCAAATGATGGAGTGTAAGAAAGAAAGGAAGGAAGGAAGGAAGAGAGAAAGAAAGAAAGAAAGAAAGAAAGAAAGAAAGAAAGAGAAAAGAAAAAGAAGAAAAAACAACATTCTCCATTCTTGATATTCCTTGTTTTGCTCTTGAGATTATCTCAGCTTCAATAGGTTCCCCCCTACTCCATTAACTGGAATGGGATCCAAACACCTACTTTAATAAATTATTACAACCCTAATAGGAACTAAGCACATGGGTATTACAGGTCTAAAATTCCTCATCACACAAGAGGGCATGGGTTTTGATGCATATCTGGTTTTAGATTTTGAGATTAGAGGTAAAATCTATGCAAATGTTTCAAAATTTGAAAGACTCTAAAACAGGAAATACTTCTGATCCCAAATATTTTGTATATGTAATATTATATTCAAACCTTATATTACAGTTCTGGAAACATGAAGTTTTTCTAATAGACCTAAAATCAAGGTATTTATGAAATTATATTCTTCTAGAACCTCTTGGGCTGGGATCCCTTCTTCTATTTTTAAATTCATCAGTGAATTTCTCTCTCCTATCTACCTATCCATCTACCTATCCATCTATCTATCTATCTATCTATCTACCTATCTACCTATCTCTGTCATCTATCTATCATCTATCTATATCTCTTTCTCCCTCCCCTCCTCCTACTCCTCATATTCTCTTTAAAATACCTTCATAATTACATTGGATACATTATATAATCTAGGATAATTTCTCCAACTCAAAATCCTCAGCTGTTTGCTATGTCCAGGTCTTTTATGTCTTCTACTACAAGACGTCAGAACTTTCAAAATGTTAAGAATATGGATCTGGAAATATCATAGCTAGAGTCTTGTGGTAAAAGTGAGTTAGTGGAACAGTTGCCTACCTTAGTGTAAAGGAAAGACAGTAGATTTTTTCCTCTAACTGAGGAGACTTCCAGGCTGTGTGTCATTTTCCACAGGCTGTCCTGTCTCTTAAGGAAATGGGAGAGTAGCTTCAGAGAGAAAGGTTAAATTTATAAGCAGAACTTCAAGGAAATATATTTTTTTAATTCCATGCTTTTACCTTTTTACTCTTATGTGCCGGGCTGGAATATAAAACTATTTCAAATCTTCAATCTCTTTAGTCAGTAAAAGATTTTAAAAATAAGAAATAACCCTAGGATTGAGATCAAATCAATGGTTTATCCATAAGACCTTTTGTTAAGATTTCACAAAGACTCAACAGCACACCTAGTTAGAGCATCCCAACTAGACTGAAGAGTTACTTAAAAATCTTAAAGCCAGTGTTCTACAGCACCTGCATGTAGCCCAAAATAGACAGAGGTCTGTCTTTAAAGGAATTATGGAGTGACTTTAGGGGCACAAAGTGAACCCAGACAAATTTATAAAATTCCCACTGAGTAAGATATATAAAGTTTTGTACCATCTTGAACTACATGAAGCAAAGAAAGTTTAAGTGAAAAAAAAGGTGCTGGACCCCCAACATTCTACAATCAGGAAGCAGGTGGAGAAGAGAAGTAGACTGGAAAAGCAAACCATTAGCTCTGTGCAGGGAAAGGGCAAAGAAACAACTAAGGACACAGGGAATAAAGAAAATAGTCCTAGCCAAGAGACATTTCCCCTCTGGAATGAAAAGCCACAGCATCATCACCCTGCGAGTTTCAGAATTTCTATGGGCCGATAATTGTCATTTGCCTACTTTTATAATAACAGTGGTTATGTTATCAACCTAAATTTATCTTTGTTTTCATCAATGTCTATTAGATGGAAGGCATTAGATGCATATCATTTTAGCTTAGAGGTCTCAAGATCAAGACAAACTACAACAAGTCTTCATCTATACCTATATGTGATTTGTATCATAGAATCCATAAACATCAAACAAAGTTAGGCAAAACTTTGCATATTACAGCTATAAACACATAGGCCTGTGGATGAAGACAGTAGACAATTGCACAGTTTTAAATAACTTAAAATACCCTGTATCCATATCCCCATAACTACACTTGCTGAGTCTTCTGCCACACTGACTCTGAGATTGGATTTCTTTTACTGAGACATCATTCAAACACAACTTGTGTGAGTTTCCTTGGACAACTTTGAAGAACTCCATCCAGGTAAGACACATACACACACACACACACACACACACACACACACACACACACAAGAAATATCACTCAATTTTAATTTTATTAATCAGTAACTTTAATGGAGTTTTTTAAATAATGGTATGGGTAATTACTTACAAGAGAATGAGTAATTCAAAAACAGCTTCATCACCGAAAAGCCCACATTCCAGCATGGGTAACAATTCAAAAATGTGTTTCTCTGGAGCTCCCAACCATATTTACAGCCAGGTCCATCTAAAGGATTCTCATTGCTCCTATAATTTTATTTTAAAACTTTGGCAAAGGGTCTTGTAATATTTCAGGAGTTTCCTGCACCACATATTTCATTTCCTTCCTGAGTTGTATGAGCTTTATTCCTTTAGAAGAGAATGTTTCATTTTAGAGGAAATATCTAGTTGTACAACATCCCAACCTTCCTCTGGCTCTTACAATGTTTTTCTGCTCACTCTTCTTAGATGATCTCTGAGCCTTGAAGGGAATGACATAGCTGTCTGCGTATTATCTGACAGGTGCTTCTGTCAGTCAAAGATTTTTGCAGCTTCATCCAATTAGATGTTAAGTTTCTCCCTGTGAAACAAACCACAAATAAGAAAGCAGTTGGTTGAATTTGTACCACCCATGCCACTATTACACTAGTGTAAACAATTACCTGCTATATTAATACTATATTGATACTATTACGTGGAAGTTCTATAGATGAATATGACTGTTCATAAGAGTTCTCCCTCAATAGCAAGCATGGTGCCTTTCAGAACTATGAAAGCTAAAGAAGAGACAGAAAGCTTTCAGGTCCCTCACAGCCTTTATTTCTCTGTGCCCTACTGTCAAGTGTGTGGTGTCTTCAACAAGAGGGATTTGAAATCTGATGTTGCAAACAAGACTGGTAGCCATAGCTGTCAGAGGGATGCTACAGGGATCACCCTACCCAGCCACTCAGAGGAAAGTAACTCACTCTGAGACTGACCCAACCTTTTGACTCATGGGAATGCTTTTTCCTATTTATGCTATTAAATTCTTTCACTGCTGTCTTTACTTGTTATTACTGCTGTTTCAGATGTTTTTTTTTTTTTTAAACATCTATGGAATACTCAGACACCCACAGCCAAACAGTAGATGGAGCTTGGAGACTCTTATGGAAGAATAGGGGGAAGGACTAGGGTTCCAAAGGAGATAGGAGCTCCACAGGAAGCCCAACAGAGTCAATTGACCTGGACCCTTGGGGCTTTCAAAGACTGAACCACCAACCAAACAACATACATGGGCCGGGCCTCCTTGCTCACATGTAGCGGATGTGCAGCTTGACTTTCTTGTGGGTCCTAAACAGCAGCTATCTGAAAAGATGTTGCCTGTACTTGGAATATATTCTTCCAACTGGGCCACCTTGTCTGACCTTGGTGGGAGAGGATGTACCTAGCCTCACAGAGACTTGAAGTGCCAGAGGGTTGAGGGATACCTGGGGGCAGACATTATGCACTCTATCAAATTCATGGCCTCTTTTTTCATTGTTATTACATGTGTGTATATGTATACACACACACACATAGATAGAAGGATATCCTTAGGTATAACCAGATCAATCTATATAATATTACTTGTATATTTGCTTTCAGAGCTGACCATTTATTATGGAAAATGAACCAGTGTGTTCTCCAGGAAGACCATTTCTCCCACTCTGAAACATTTTTAGTTGCCTGTAGTTGTTTTTTTGTATGGTTAAGGCCTTGTGAGTTTTCCAGTCTACCTTATTGTACTTATTCAGCTCATAGTTGGGCAGTCTTGTTAATAAGACTTTGTGTATGTCACTTCTGACATCATGAGGAGATACACAGCCACAGCAAACATCTTATCCCCATGGTCCTTCCAGTCTTTGTACCCTCTCTTCTGCAATGTTCCCTGAGCCTTAGATATACATTTGATTTATAGATGTATCCTTTGGGACAGGGCTCCATAAATTTGCATTTTGATTAGTGGTGGTTTTCTGTAATGGTCTCCAACTGCTGAAAAGAGAGGTTGAGGGGTGAAAACATTTATTAAAATAAAATATTTGGAAGTAGTTCAGGACTGTGCTGGTTTTATAAAGTGATAGTTTTAAGTTCTCCTCTAAATTCCATGAGTTCACTAGCCCTAGATAGTTGGCTATGCTTTCAGTACCAGGTATGGTTGCCCTCTTGCTCAGCAGGTCTTAATTCTAGTTAGAGAGCTTTTGGTTGCAAACAATATATACATGCCACTACTGTACCCTTGGGGTTATGATGTCATATTGGTCATCATTGTGGTTCATAGGCATCATAGTTGGAGAAGACTGTTAGTTGGTTTGCTCTTTTTGGAAGCTTGCATGCTATTTTCTGGACCATGAAAGTTAATCTTCAGAGAGTAGGTTTTCATATCAGTTCTAGGTCAGAAGTTTCTGGTCCATTTATCTGAAGTACATGAAAGCTTATTCAATAGGGACTTAACTTTCACGTCTTAGGAGCAACCAAGGGCAAAAGCAATCATCTGTACTGTTGTGGTAATCTTTTGAGCAACTTTGACCAACCATTCAAAGAGGCTTCTCATAGCTGGTGGGTGATTTTTGTCATATAGTCTTTGAATCTTAGAGGGAGCATTGTCAGACCACATGAGAAAATTTTTATTTGAACTATGTTATTTAACACAGACTCGTTCACATTGCAAGGGTTTTTTTCTTCAGATAGACAGTTAATATTATGATTCCATATAAGTTTTTAAGACATCTTTACTGCTATTTTACCATCCTTCTTCTTTCTCCATTATCTCCCTCCTCCTTCCAATTCCAGTTTACCCCCCCCCCATTCCTTTCCTTCTTTTTCCCAGATCATATTACTTGTACCTGCTAGTCCCGTCTCTAGTCTCTATTGCTCCTTCATCTCCTTACCCTGACAATGCTCTTTTTTTTTTTTTTCTTTCATGGTTTTGAAATAAGCTTATGCCTCTTTAGGATACTTTCCTGACATGGCTAATCTAGCTATCCTTAGGTTTCAAGGGAACAAGAGACAAAATTAACTAAGTCTCATTATATTGGCAGAACCAAGCCTCCAGTTGACATTCCTACTGATAAATATAGGTATGCAGTGGCAAACCTACAGAATGTTAGTCCACCGTGATTCCAAATGACCACACAGTAAGACAACTGATATAAGAGTTTAGCAAAAGCATATTTTCCAGAAGTTACTGAGAACAATGAAACTAAATGCCAGTTAAGTTACTTTACTCCTAGTACCTAGAGCCAGGCTAGCTCCCCACTCAGTCTAAACCAGACTCTTAGTGTAACTTCATTTCTATCATTACCAACTTGCCTCTCATAAATCCCATTCCTCATAGCCCCATCCTTGCTTGCTTACAGAATAAGACTCATGGATTAGTATGCATGGATGTGGATGATGAGTGATGATACCTGTTCAAAGTGGAATGAGTTTTTAAAATATCATCAACCTTTCCAGGATGAGTCCATACTTCCTCTGTATCACACAAATCCAATATATAAGACTATCTGTTTGCCATGAGAATAAAACTTCATCAAAGTAGTGTTGCATCTTATTTTAAGAGACACTTCTCTTCCTCAAAATACTTTGCCTTTTGCAAAAAAAAAAAAAAAAATGGTGTTATTTGAAGCATATTCAGTTTTCCCTCCAGGTTCTTGCTGAGCCTGGACTCCTAAACAAAGTCTCAAGAAAATTAGAAACTCTCTGCTTCACAGATTGATGAGGCAGATCCAAGTGCTTCAGTGCCTGAGTTCCTCTTGGGGAGTCACTTCCATGCATAGAGAAGGACAGTAACTCTTCCAAGGTAGCAGCTCACTGTATTGACTCCTTGAAAATGAAAGAAGGCAATGAGCCAAAAAGGCTCCCTTATGTACTGCCAAGGACACTGGGGAGAATCATGCTTCTTCCTGTGTAATAAGGCTGCTTCTTTCCCCAGGCCTGTAAGTGGACAGAACTTCACATAGAAAGAAACTGAGGCTCCTGGAACGTAAGACCTTAACATGCAGTCACAACATTTGTACAGGGCATGTCTTTAGAGGGTAAACTCAAGTTACTCTTTGACAACACACTCTAGTGACTGTCACTTTTTTAAGAAGCCTGAATCTAAGTCCTGAACATCTTTGTTAGCATTAGCAGGTGATTATTTGGTGATTGGTATGTGAACTATGGAACACAGTAGTTGCAATGGAGATGAATACATTGAAGAATGTAGGCATTGAACTAGGTCAGTAGGGTGCTGATCTCAGGGACTTTGAAGCTGGGTGGTCAAAGGACAGTTGATTGACATCTCTGTGCCTTGCCTTCCATTATGTCACATTAGAGTATTAACAATAGCCTTACCTCAAACAATCTGAGAGATAAGATTAGTTAGGACAACTGATAATTGGTATCAGGTCTTATGTTAACTGGAATGCAAATGAATACAAGCCCAGAACACATATATTGGACCACAGTGCTTCAAAACTGTAGAACTCACAACTTCCCACCTATGTCCGTTTTCTGAATTCTTTTCAAATTGATAGGGTCAAAAAATAAATAATAATCTGTTTCAGTGAGATGAATGTGGAATTTGTTGTTGACTTGATGAAACCTTTTTGTCATAGGTGTCTGTATTATATAATTTAACCTGACAGAGGAAAAAATGAACATGAAAGAGAGCAACAGAGAGACAGGGAGAGAAAGAGAGAGAGAGAGAGAGAGAGAGAGAGAGAGAGAGAGAGAGAGAGAGAACCTCAGACTCCAGACTCCTTCAGAAAGTTCCCTGATACCCTGTGGAACTCAGTAGACACCAGAGGGATCAATGTCTCGGGGAACCCAGACAGTACGTCAACCATTCAGCACACTTGTGTCAGCATCTGTGTGACTCAGAGCTCTAAAGATGAAGGGGAATCAATCAAAACACATGAATAAATCTTGAGTGGAATTCAAAAATACAAACAGAAGTCCAAGGGATATTCCAGGGAGATCCGTGATATGCATGCCTAACTCTTTGTGCTTGGAATATATATTATCCAGTAAAAGAGAGACAGAGAGGAGCAGAAAGACAGAATCGATTGCACACATAATTCAGTAATAAACATCCCCCTCCTGACAGCATACCTGGGAATGAGACTGTCAGGGCCTTGCCTCTGCTACCACTCAGTATATCCCCACAAGTGTCTGGTACAAAACAGTGTGTGCAAATACTAAGAAGAGCTACTGGGTCCCAGTCCCTGCCAATGTCCTTCCTTGGTGCTCTAGAAAAGAAAGGAATATATGCTCCAACAATGGAGGAAAAGCAGGACTCAGTGGATTTTCTAGTGTAAACATCCAGCTCCACAGAGGTGCTTTTCCAAAATCTTCCAAGAGTAATCTCAATGACAAAGAATTGTCCTGTCAAGAGCGACTGCTCTAAACTAGGATCCTCAGAGTTTACTTAAAAGCATTGCCTTTCTAAATCCATAGTATAAATTGGGAAAAAGACATTTCAGTCCTTCTGTAATGTTAGAAATCAGGCATCCTATTTCCACACTGTATTTAATTGAACAGCACTTTGATAATCTACAGGATTTTAATATTTTGAAAGAAGAGGAAAACTGCCTCACCTTTCCTAGCCAGGATTATGACTTTATCCCATCCACATTACTAACCCACTTCACTGTTTGTATACCACTGGGCCTCAGTTGTGATACAAAGAAGGGGCAATGTTTGCAAGAAAGTCAGCAGAAGGAACACCTTCAGGAATAATTGAACATTGCTATGGCAATGTGTTTTTAATCTTCTTATATGAAGAGGAAAGTATCTTCAGATATAGTACTGTCAGGATTTACTTTAAGTTTATCTGGAACTCAATTATATGGAGTGAGGTAAGGTATTACTTTCTCCAGGAATCCAAGCATTGTGTGTGAGGGAAGGAGTTCACGTAAAGAGATCTATCAAGATAGAACTTTTTGACACCTGAAAGATGTAGGCATATAAACATTTTAAAGTAAGCTAAACTTTTTATGCTTGAAATATTTCTTTATATATAAAATAAAAGCAAAATATTGCATTTGTGTTATTCGTCCAGTTATAGTATATTACATTCAGATGTTTATTGTTTGACGAATTTATACATTTATATAATGAATTCCTTGCTCTTATCCCCCCCCCACCATTCTCCTTCAGAAGCTTTGCATCTCAATAAGTCCCTCTCTTACTTTCTTGTCTTCTCTTGCACATGATCACTGAGTTTTCCTAAGACTTTCTAGCTGGAGTACTGGTGGGAGATTACTGACTACAGAAAGGGCTTTTGCCTAATATGTGTTGTCAAAAAGCAAAACAAAAGAGGTGAAACAAAGAAGACAGCAGAAAAAAATGTTTCATTGACAGCTGTTGGGTATTGCTTTCTTGCTGCACTCTGCTCTCTCTGCTGTCCTAGAAATTCAACACACTATGCTCTCCATATGATGTACCGAGGACTAGACACACCCTAGCACCATTTTACCATATTATTAGATTCTGAGCCCCAAGACCAGAAGAAAGCTGGTAGCTTTAATCTCATCATACAATCATTTTACTAGGATTATGTCCTTTAACAATAAAAGAAAATAAAGAAAAAATACTAAAATATCCAGTACTGGGTAGTGTCTATCATGGATAAAATCTCAAACATTCCAATGTGTCCAACATCACCATTTCTAGGGCAACCAACCTTTCCTTCTTGACAACCAATGCAAAGCAATGTCACATCCTAACCAAAGTCAGAGCAAAGACTTTAAAGATCCATAGTAGTCAACAAAACTAAATTGGAAAGTGTAGAAATATAAAGATGTGTCCAAGTGAGAGAGGTGTTAGGGTGCCAAACAAATCGCTGCACATTCAGCATACAAGAAGGGTAGCTCTATACTTAGTATATTAAATTTTCAGAAGGGTCACTTGTCCTTCTGAAGAGCAGAAGCCTCCACCTCTTCTCAGCCTTGGGGAAGCAGCGACCAAAATGTGCTGGCAGCAGTCAGACGAAAAGACCTGAGTAAGTGGAGATTAACTTTCTGTCCCTCCAGCAGAAATATGCAGAGTGGGCAAAAAGCAAAAAATTAGAAATTCCTCACCACCTTCTTGCAATCTTTCCCCCTCATTCTCCAGGTCTACCTATGCAGCAGACAATAGCAGTGTGTGGTTTTGTCCCTAACCACAGAGGAATGACTTCCTCAGCAAACACCCTGTTTTTCACACACCTTGATTTTTCTCTCTTATATTTTTCAATTTTCTAATCCATTTCTTCCAATAGCTTCCAAGAGAATGATGAGGGAAAAGCTTTCAAACTCTAACAGTGAAAGTATACAAATGAATAACCATAGGCGTGTGCACTCCTGTGCGCATTTAACTGAACATTTCAATTCCGTTGACAAAGCACAAAAAGGAGCCAGATTCCAGAAAATAAATTCATTCCTTGGGCATAATTCAGGCCTTCCAATATCAAGCAGAAGTTCAAATTATTTGATTATGGGGACCTGATAAAAAGGTAACCATGCATTACATGCCAATTACATGCAGGGGTGACTGCACCTCTATGTGGACTCTTGGTGTTGTCATCTACAGTGCAACACTTAAGATAGAGCATTTAGAATAAGTTGCTGTGTTTACAATGGCCCTAAATAACGAACTCTCTGATAGCTTGTTGATTTCTATGCATGATGAACGGATTTAAACAACCACCAATATTCTTTCAAGCAAAATGAATTGTGAATTCTCACTTAAGACAAGGACAACTATATAAATTAATTTAATAAGAGAGAGGTCAAAATTAAGGGAACCTGGTTGTAACACGAGTGCTTTGAATGAGGTCTGATAACCTCTTTGTGCATGAAATAATTACATTTAAATGTAAAACAGTGGAAATTACTTATTTCATCTCATGGGACTCTAGATGGACGAATCAAAATCATGTTTTCTAACGTGGCTACAGTCACATGGTTGCTGGGACTGGGGTTATCTTTACAGCATTTTTAATTACAAGGCTGGTCCTTGATAGTGGCTCTAAGCTGGGACTTCATGGGGTGTTGTCAGCCAACCTTTTTTTCCTTTAATTTATTAATCATTTTATTTGTTTACATATAAAATGTTAACCCCTTTCCCTGTCTCCCCTCCATAAACACCCCAGCCCATCCCTCTTCCCTTTGCCTCTAAGTGGGTGTTCCCCCACTCATCCATTCCCATCTCACCCCTCTAGTATCCCCCTTCTCTGGGGCATCAAGCTTCTACAAGGCCAAGCACCTCTGCTTCCACTGATGCCAGATGAGGTAGTCCTATGCTACATATGTAGTAGGAGCCATAGACTGGTCCATGTATACTCTCCGGTTGGTGGTTTAGTTGCTGGGTGCTGGGAGGAATCTGGTTAATTGCTACTGTTGTTCTTCCTATGGGGTTGCAATCCCCTTCAGCACCTTCAGCCCTTCCCCTAACTCTTTCATTGGAGTCCACTGGCTCAGTCCAATGGTTGACTGTGAGTATCTGCACCTGTCTTAGTCAGGTGCTGGCAGAGCGTCTCAGAGAACAGCCATTCCCGGCTCCTGTCTGCAAGCACTTCTTGGCATCAGCAATAATGTAGGGGTTTGGTGTCTGCTGATGGAATAAATCTCACAGTGGGGCAGTCTCTGGATGGCTTTTTCTTCAGCCTCTGCTCCATTTTTGTCTCTGTATTTCCTTTAGACAGGGACAATTCTGGGTTAAAATTGTGATGTGTGGGGTGGCTCCATCCCTCCATCTCGGGCTGTGCCTATCTACTGGAGGCAGTCTCCCCAGGTTCTATCTCCCTGCTGTTGGGTATTTCAGCTAATGTCACCAACCATCTTTATGGGACTGAATCCTAGTGAAGCATTCAAAAATTAGATACTGTCTGATATGCTGGCTTTTACAACCAAGTCAGGAACACTAAAACTTCATTTCATTCAGTACAAGCAGGTAACTGCAGTGTGTCCATATTGAGCTGAAAAAATAAAATGTGACTACACTTCTTGGAAGGAAGAACATCATAGAATTTACAACACAATCTCTTTTAAGCCTTCACAATTGCTTTGCTCAAATTATTTAAAACATAGGAGCTCCTCAATTAGTATCATATCAAAGCTTGTCCTTTTCCTATCTGGAAATCATCGGTAGAAGAGCAATGAACTCACCTTCATTTCTCCAAATAGTAATTTTGTTGTTGTCGTGGGTGTTGTTACTGGGATGAAGTCCCACATATCCCTTCAAAATTGGTTTCAAACTTTCTGTAGTAACCAAAGATCCTAGCCTAGTTAGCATTAACCTAACTTGACATAGCCTAGACAAAGTGAAAAACAGGGTCAATTGAATAATAGTCACTAAAGTGACAACAGAGCTGGTCTGTGGACATGTCAATGAGATATTTTCTTTATTGATTTTGGTGGGCTCAGTCCACTTTGAGTGATGCCATCTCCTGGGCAAGTGATACAGAAAGTTGTGAGCTCTCCAGAGTGAGCCACCAAGCAATGCCCCTCCACAGTTTTTGCTTTGAATTCCTGATTAGCTTCCCTCTTTGGTTCCCCTTAGTGATGGAATGTGTGACCCAGAACAGTAAAGTTAGATGAAATTAACCCTTTCTTCTCAGAGTTTATTTTAACCACAGTGTTTTATCACAGCAATAGAATGAAGCAGTTACCTTGAACATCTGATCATTCTGTCTCCACCACTCAAGGGCAGGGATTATAGACATGCATCACTATACTAGTTATATGCCTTGCTAAAACCAAACCCGGTGCTTTGTGCATGAAAGCAACAACTCCACCAACAGAACTATATCCAGAGCACTTAGATCTTTGAATATTCTAGAGAGCAACAGAACAATAATGGTCACCATTCACTTGCAATTACTATGTTAATTGCCTTAATTATGTTCAATAGGCCTTATGTAATAGATACATTTACCGTCCCCTCTAATCCCTATGGATGGATCTTAAACTCTGAGTAATAGCTCTTGAACTAACAAACGCCATGTTTGCTATTCCTCTCACAAAGAAAGGTCACATGTGTTTTGTTATTTTCAGCTTGGTGATAGTAATATTCTTTTGGTTTAAGACTGTCTTCAGTACACTGGTCATCATCAGGGCACATTTTTTTTAATTCTTTATATGGTGAACAAACATAAATAACATCCTCAAGTCCCTTTCTCCAGCATGAATCATCTGCAACTGCTATCCTTTAATAAGAGGATGAGTACATGTTAGGGTTAGCCTACAGACCCTTTCCAAAGTAAGGAAATCATCATAAAAAGAAAACTCTCATCCCTCACTGAAGGCCCTCAGTGCTCAGGGAAGGCAGGCTGCAGTTAAAGCCTGAAAGTAGAACTTTATAAAAATACCAGAGGCCAAGCCCAAGAACTGCTGATCACTGAAGAAGCCCGTGCTCTCCGCAGAGCACTCTGCCCTGGCTGGTCTCATTATTTTAAAGCACAGCCACAGCTTTAACAAGAAGTGCATGTGGAAGCTAAGCCCAGCATGATCAGGACCTCAACTGAAGAGTCCGTACAGAGGCCAGGGGTGAAGGGAGACAAGCAAGCACCCCTACTGATTATTGACATATTGACCGAGGCAGAACAGCCAGAAAGTCAGGCCATTCCTGAGTCTTCCAAATACACACTACTTTATCATAATGGAAAAGAGCTTTGCAGGCAGCCTAAGAGCACGACGTGATAGAATCAGACAAGTGTGGGCCCAGGTGCTGCTTATTGGTCATCGTTGCCAAAAGACCAGGATGACAATTTGGAAGAGGTCAGACTTAACTCAACATAGTCACCCACACGGAGCCTGGGCCTCGTTCTACAGTACCCTTGGATTTTAAAAGAAAAGAAAGGAAGAAATAATGGGAAATGGAACAGAAGGCAAAAGACATAATGTTTATCTTTCCCCTCAGAATATATTTTGTTAAAATTTTCTCATGCACAGTCAGCACTTAGGAGCTTGAGGTTGTACACATCAGTAGAGTAATAAGTGCATGCAATAAATAAATATAAAAGTAAGGTTGCTTCAGTGAAAATATGCCTGAGAAGAAATAATTAAACTGGCCTCCTGAGAAATGTAGAGAAGTCCAGATCGACTTAATAACAGAGATTACTGAAATGGCTTCTATGTTATTTCTTGCCAGTTTCATATACTCTGTGAGTCATTACTTGTAGGTTGTTGAATTTCTGTGCAATAATTAGGTCTGACCGCCATTGTTACAAGTTCTTCACAGGGTAGTTTGTCAGGTTTAGAGATTGGCCTACTTCTCACTTCCAGGAGAAGAAGGGCATAGGTCAGGTGTCTAGACTGCAGCAATGTCTATTTGAGGAACTGGATCACATTAAAATACACACACACACACACACACACACACACACACACAAAGCTCTTGGGGCTAGAGAAATACCTCCACTGTATACTCCTCTAGCAGGGAACTTGAGATGGAACCACCCTGCTTCTAATGATAACAACTAAAGTAAAACTATGAGAGAAACAGTGTTATGGGGATAAATGAGTACAGATCTATTCTGCAATCATCACTGTCTTCAAATTTGCCTTTCCTTAATACAGTGTGAACTTTCAATGTCAGGCTTGTAATCGAAGGCAGTCTGATCTATGATGTCGGGGCTCCATAACTATGGAGTCAGGTATTACTTCTGCCTAAAGAAAGCTTTTTCCCCAACATAAGAAAAGTCAACTTCCTCAGAGAGGCTACAAGGATGTAAGTACAAATTTTAACCTTCTGTTTCCTGATGAAATGGATAAGGGCTATAAATGTTTATGAAGTCAGACACACATGAATTTTTCAGCTAATCTCACATGCAGGAAAGACCACCTGAGGCAATGTAGATAGCAGAAGAAATTGGTATCTTCTAACTGTTATCTGGAGACAGTTTCCCAAGCCTAAAACTCCAGTCATTTCTAATTGATAGCAATGTCTTTCGCCACCAGCAAAACCACTAAAAATTTAAGAAAAAGAATGCATTTGCCTTCATCACCTCTACCCCAAAATTACATTTCTACTAATATTGCTAGTTCAGCATGTGGTGATGGTGTGCAAACTTTGGATAGAATGTTGGGAGTAGAAAGTATTGAATTTCACTAGTAATGCCCTTGATATGAAAACCAAATAGGACTTTGGAAAGAAGTAGAAAGAGAATTTTTTACTGTTGTTATGACCTTAGATACCAAGATAAACATTTCTGAAGATGAAACTGTGGGGAAAGCTGTATACAAAGGCATCTGGGGACTGGATGCACTTCCTATGTAGATATTCACCCTAAGGAGGTCATAAGTGACACAGACTCTCCTTAAAATCACTGCATCTCAGAATTGTAGATTTTGTTTTGTTGTATGCTGGTAAGACACTGGGCCCAGAATTTGTCCTATGTTCCTAGGCAGAACGGATTGTGACTTGAAGGAGTCAATCTTGTATAAGGACTATGATTCCTGAGGGAGAGAAACCTATGTAGGACACTAGCAGCAGATCACAGAAACCAGATGAGATACAGAGGGCAACAAATCTGTGAAGACAAGGAGCCAAGCAAAAGCTCCAAAGAGGGACAAAAAAAATAGCAGAATAAGTGTGGGGCTGTGGGGCAGTGGGCTATGAGAAGCAGTTGGGTGCTTGGTCAAGCATGAGCTTGGAACCCCAGACCATTATTGGACAGCAGGAGTTCGGCTCTGCTCCCAGGCCCTGGTTCTTTTCATTTAGCTTCAGCCCTCTCCACAGCCCCTCCCACAGAGAGGTCTATGGCCATCAGTCAAGAGGAACAGGCCTCAGGCCCTAAAGAGATTTACAAACTAATGAAATACCTGAAGGCCAGAGGGTGGAGCCAATTAAGCATTCTTTCACAGCCCCTCCCCCCTCTCTCCCTCCCTATTTAACTCAGGTCTGCCCTGGGTTTTGGGGGGTGGGGAGTGCATCCAGATCCACCCACCATCTGCTATTAAAGCCTTTAAAAACCCGTGGACTTTCTCATGTCATTGGGACTGTGCTGTGAGGAACCATGGAGCCACAGCAGCTGTGCCTAACTACCCACAGTCTGGAAGAATCATCAGTGTCCCAGCCACAATTACCCACAGCTGAAGCCCAACGTGAGGCTTAATCACCCATGCAACCAAGCAAGTACAGTAACCTCTCTCCCTCAGGGTGCTGCCAGGGTCTCTTTCTTCTCTCCCCCACTTATTTCTCTTGCTGTGGGCTAGCTGGTCGCACTCCCGCATGCCCACAGTCTCGGTCCTTCTGCACCCTCTTGGCGGTCTGAGAGCCCGAGGGCTTGAGACCAGTCGGTCCCTGGCCACCTCTGGGCCCAGGGATCCCCAATCCAAGAGCTCTGCACCTCCTTGGAACCAAACTGAGACTTCCCCACACCAGGAAGGGCCCCCTCCGCGCTTGTCCAGTGCCCTGAGCAGAGTGAACTCAGTCAAAACTCCCGAGCTCCGGTCTCTTTGGAGCCGTAGGAATCACAACAGCCCAAAAGATTCAGGAAGCCATGCCCATGTGTGAGCTAATCATTCCCCACCTATTCAACCAAGTTAGCCAACCCTGCCAAGTGAGTAACACTCACCCCTTGGGGCCCTGCCAGAGCTCTCCCTCTCGGCTGCAGGCTTGTCCAGCCTGCATGCCCCCATTCTCAACTCTTCCTTAGCTTTCAGCGGCGCCTGGGAGCCCAGGAGTCTGAGACCAGTCCATCTCCGCAAGCCTTCTTGCCTGGGGATCCCCATCCAAGAGCTCTGCACCCCATGGAACTTCAGATTGAGTGAGAACTCTCCCCACCGGACAGGGCCCATAGTGCTCCCAGTACAACACAAAACCAACTCAGTTAAAGCTCCCACACTTCTGCTTCGGCCATGCTGAGCCACAGTTTTAGTTGGCTGAGCTGTGGCAGACTCTCAAACCCACAACACAACAGAGACTCATGCCCGTGCATGCCCATGCATGAGCCTACATTGTTCCCTACAGGCGGTAGAGGAGTGGGCAGAGCCAGCTCCAAGAGTGCCCCCCTCCCCCCGCTGGTGCCCACAAAAAAAAACCCTCCACGAAACTCCAAGACAGTGAGTAACCCCGGGTCTGGTTCACAAGACCAGACAGGCCTCTCTCTCTCTGTCTCCCTTCCCCTCTTTCTCTCTCCATGTGTTCCTTGCTAGCTTCTTCTCTCTAACTCTTAGCTATCACTAGCTCCTGCCTAGTTCAAAAGACTAGGTCCCTCTCTTTCTCTCTCCATGTGTTCCTGGTCAGCTTCTCTGCTTTAACTCCTCTCTCTTCCTCTTTCTGTCTCTCCCTCTCCACGTGTTCTCCAGCTCAAGGGCAAGATGGAGGACTCCCTAGCCTCCACTTTGCCCATCCCCCCAGCTCCTCAGAGGGGGCTCCTTCACAGCTAACAGCTGTCTTTCAAGCCACAGCACCTGCTGTGACCCTCATTCTAAGACTCTTCCCCTTAGCCCCTTTTGTTTGGAGCTCTCAGGAGCACTGACTTCAGTCTTTGCCTGCTGCCTGCTAACATAAGTTTCTTTCTCCCCATGTGTGTTCTCCAACTCAACAAGATGGCAGCTTCCTAATCTTTGCTCTCTGCCCCTCCCCCTCCAGGCGTGCCTGCTAGCTTTTCAAGAGCACTGGCTCTGAACTCTAGTCCCCAGTGTTTTTCCCCCAAGGGGTCAGTCTTTCCTATATAGCCTGCTAGCATAGGCTTTTCCCCTCCTCCTCCATCATTTGTGACCAGCTAGACCTACTTAGCCCAGCCAGCTCGCCTGAAGCAAACCCTGTTTGCTCCCTTCACCCTTGTGTTCCTCACAATTTCTTCCTCCCGGCTAAAAATGCCAGGCTGGGCCTGGTTGCTACCTGCCAGCTTCTCCCAAGAGTTGCCAGCTTTAACTCAGCTCCCACGTGTCTCCTATGACTTAGTCTTTTACAAAGAATCTCACTGGTTCTGACTCTCCTAACAAGCTCCTCTGTTTCTTGCTTTGAGCTTTTTTCAAGGTTGGCTTCCTAAGAAAAACATAGGGGGAAAACCCTGACTAATCTGCTAGAGCAGGGATCCCACATGGCAGAGCAAGGCCCTCCCCCCACTGCTTCTAAACCTGCCATTGATTCTTCTTCTCCCCAACAGGAAGACCTGCAGCAACATTCCTGTTTTTCAACCAAAAATGTTAAAAGTTTCCTTTTCTCCCTAAGAAGAACACCTAAAGCAACAATGTTCCTGCTTCTCAATCAAAACTTTTCTTGTTTATGTTTAAATGTTTCCTTTTCTCTCTAACACTCATGATATATGGCCAACATTTTTTTCAACTTTTAAAATTTCTTTAAGGTTCAAAAGTCATCTACTCTACTTCCACAGGTTAAATCAACATGCTGATCAACATTTTTCAGCTCTTAATTAACAACTAGTTCCCTTTTACAGACAAACTGTTGCTGCCTACCCCAGATACCTAATTAACATGATGTTTTTCTTCCTCAGCCATCCAAAGCAGAGTCAAAGGTGCCTTCTAAGACTGAATTTCCTCAAACACCTTTGCTTTTCTAGGATCTCAATGACAGACCATAATGTGCTTGCTCCCAAGAAGCCTAATGCTTGCTACACACCCATTGCAGACATCCCCCTGCTGGGGTGCTGCTTCCCTGTTGTGCTTATCCTACAGGTGTTCCCACAAGTCCAACAAAGACCATGCCATCTCCTGGAAATACCTGGGATGCCAAGCTACCTTCTTCCAGCCACCTCATCTGACTGAAGACCCCAGAGATGCAAGCTGAGACCCAGACATGTACCCTTAGATCTAGAGACACACTGAGATCCAGAGACACATGCTGAGTCCTACAGAAGACAGATCCAGACCTTCCAGCTACAGATAAATTCTCTTGTCAAAGTCAAATAGCTAAAAGTTACATGTTAGTAAGGAAAACATAATGTCCATCTAAATTAATCAGATGTTATTACCCTCAAACTGTACCACCTGTGTTAATTGTTTCAATTATCCCTTGCCTTCCTAAACCCCACTCCCAGCTCCCATTATCCTATAGCTTAATTGTGCCACACCCTATGGCCTTCATAGTGTTTTCTTTTGACTTCCTCATCCAAAATTTTCACTACAAATGACAGTACCCCCCCTTCTTTTTTAAAAAAGAAAAAAGGGGAAGTTGTGGGGCAGTGGGGTGGTGGGCTGTGAGAAGCAGCTGGGTGCTTGGTTGAGCATGAGCTTAGAACCGAAGACCATTATTGGATGGCAGGAGTTTGGCTCTGCTCCCAGGCCCTGGTTCTTTTCATTTAGCTTCAGCCCTCTCCACAGCCCCTCCCACAGAGAGGTCTATGTTTATCAGTCACAAGGAACAGGCCTCAGCCCCTAGAGAGTTTTACATAGAAAGAATAATGAAAAACAATTGAGGACATTCTTCTTTCTCTTCTTCTTCTATCTATCTTTTTATTTTCTTCTTTAATTTAAAAAAATAGTGTTGATATATGTATAACCAATCAAATCAGAACGTTTACATAAAAGGTCAACAAACTTTGCCTGTACAATTACAATTGTACTTTCAAGGGCGCCCATATTAGTAGGTTCATATGTATCATCCTACACTTTTCCCATAACAACACCTGTGAATCTGTGCAATACTTTTAGTAGATCTGGAGTATGCATGTGTCAACATATAATTATCATGTTTCTTATAATTGATCTCTATCATATGTATTACACAGAAACTTACTTTCTTTTCATGTGATAGTATGTCCTTCATTTCCTTTGTTCATTCTATTCACATTTATGTCATATTCTATAAAATATCATAGAGCAAAAATCAGGAGGCTATAGTACCCTGGTCAAATTTAAAACCATTCTGCTTTTATAAAGTTTTATTGGTATCTAACAATTCTCATCTGAAAATGCATTTTATGTATTCCACAACAGTGTTTGCTATAGAGACTACAAGGCCTTAACTCTAAAGCAATATTTTCCTAATTTTTCAGTTGTCCTTTTATTAAAAGAAAACATCTCTCCACATGTCTGTTTTCATTAACTTTATCAGCTGAGTTACCAGTTCAATTTCTCTGAACATTTTTAATATGTTGCTAGGAATGAAATCACATAGACACTAAAGATACAAGTAAGCATGATTTGTGCTAGATACTACTGGAGGTGGCTAGAATCTTGGCTCTCAAACATCTTAGCTGTGCTATTGGGTGTGACAATTTCTTTCTCTATGCATCAGCTTTTACTCCATTAAACTGAATGCTAATAATATTTTACCTCTTGGAATTATTAGAAAAGCATAGCCAGGATTGTAGTGATAGATATCCCTGTTATTTATTTCTCTTCATAAAATTCTGAAGCATCTGTCTCATCAAACAGCAAATACTTTTCTGAAATCTTTACCTTAGAATCATTAAAATTTTCTGAAACTGTCAATATGTGACACCCTCCAAGGGAGGGCAAGGTAGCACACAGCTAATTGGAACAGAATATGCTGATGGCGAGATTACAGGTGCTGTGAGAATAAATATTGTATTCTCTTTCTTTTCTAACAGACCTCTATATGTCAGTTGAGAGAGGTATATGTGGATCTTGCTGCAGTAAGTGAAGTTTCTGAAATGCTTCAAGACTAACCTGCTTTGCATCAGCTCCACTGTACAAAATAGAGAGAGAATCTAAAATCTGCTGAGTCTGGGACATAAGAGGCTGATCAGTGGGCACTAGGTAATAGTTAATGTGGCAGTTTGAATGAAAATAGTTCCCATAGGCACTGTTAGGAGGTCTGGCTTGAAGGAGGAGTAGACTTGTTAGAGGAAGTGTGTCACTGGGGATGGGCTTTGGGGTTTCAGAAGTTCAACTCAAGCCCAATGTTTCTCTCTTCCTGCTGCCTGCCAATTCAGATGTACAAATCTCAGCCACCTCTCCAGCACCATGTCTGCCTGTGTGCCACCAAGCTTCTCACCATGGCAATAACGAACTAAAATTTTGAACCTATAAGTCAGTTCCAATTAAACGCTTCCCTTTATGAGTTGTGGTCATGGTATCTCTTCATAGTAGTAGGAACTATGAGTAAGCCAGAAGTTGGTACAGGGAGTGTGATAGACATGACCATGCTTTTGTTTAGAGAAACATAGACTTTAAGACTTTGAATTAGAAAATCAGCTGTATGCTTTACTCTGTATGGCTTAATGGGCCATACTGGTAGGAACATGTTTACAAAGTACTGAGGATGATTTGAACTGTGGGGTTCTGGCTCAAGAGGTTTCAAAAGTGAAAAATATTAACATGTAGCCTAGAGATTGTCCTTGTGATATTTTGATGGAGAATGTGAATAATTTCTTCCCTTGTGACAAGAAAAAAATATCTAAGGCTAAATTGAAGTATTATGGATTAACACTTTTGGCAGAACGGATTTCTACCCAGCCTAGTTACTGACTGTGTTGCTTGGTTGTTAGTGGCTGCACTATATAGACTTGTAATGAAAATGAGTAGGCTGAACAAGGAAAAAAATAAAACGCACAATTAGAGGAAAAGGGGACACCAGGAACTATAAACAGATTAAAGAAAAGACTGATGCTAAGCGGGATAAAGGGAATGATGACCTCAGAGAAAAACCCCAACCAGCTAAGCTTCCACTATAGAAAAGGAACTAAAGAAAAGTGAAAAAATAATTAAAGAAAATCTTAGGGCCAGGTGAGGTAGTGCTCAGTTTTAATCCCAGCACTCAGAAGCCAGAGGCTGGAAGATCTCCGAGTTCAAGATCAGCTTTGACTACAGAGAGAGTTCCAGGACATTCAAGCTTAGGCAGTGAATGTTACCATTGAAAACAGTGAAAATGTAATTGAACAGGGAGGAGGGGGCATGTTTCAGCACCAGCAAGCAGGAAAAATTGGCAACTTCAGCCATGTGGTTCTGACTTTATAGTTATGGATACAAGAAAGGAGATATTGTATCTCCCTCCATAGGTAATGAAAGCCACTGAGGCCAGGCCTGTGACAGGGGTGTCCCTACATGGAAGCCCAGAGAGGTCATCACATGAAGTTTGAAAGGCAAACTCTAAATCGCTTTGGAGATTCCAAGATGTTGAAGATGCTAGAGTTGTGGCATAACCATCAAAGAAAGCTGCTAACAAGGAGTAGAACATTCCCAAGAAAAAGAAGTCTGTTACAGTCAACAAAGCTGAAAGAAGTTGGAAATCTGAAGATCACTTTGATATTAGACATGGAGATGCAGAATTTGGAGTCGGCCCTGCTAGTATTCAGTCTTACTTTGATCCAATATTTCCTCAATAAGCTTCTTTTCCTTCCTTTTGGAACAATAATCCATATTCTATATCATTGAATGTTGGAAGTATGTGACCTGCTCATTTTAGTTTTATTTTATGAGACTTACAGTTAAGAGATTGTCATGAGACAAAGAGACTTTGGACTTTGGACATTGACATGATTTTGAGACTGATCAACTATGAGACTTTTGAAATTGGACTGAATGCATTTCTGTACTATGATATGGCCATGATCTTGTGGGGGTCACTGTGTGGTGGTTTATATAAAAATGTTCCCCAAAGGTTCATAGAGAGTGACACTATTAAGAAGTCTGGCTTTGTAGGAGTAGGTGTGGCTTTTCTGGAGGAAGTGTGTCACACTAGGCTTTGAGGTTTCAAATCCTCAAGCCAGGCCCACTGTCTCTCTCACTTCCTGCTGCTTCCCCATCTAGAGGTAGAATTCTTGGCTGCTTCTCTAGCACTATTTCTGCCTATGTACCACCATGCTTCACACCATGATGATAATGGACCAAACCTCTAAACTGTAAGCAGCTACGGTTAAATATTTTTCCTTAGAAGAGATTCCATGGTCATGGTGTCTCAGCACAGCAATAGAAACTCTAACTAAAACAGGAAAGAATGATAAGTTCTGGTGCTCAGAGTATGTAGTTATAGAGAAAATAATACACAGTGGGTTTTTTCCTTAAACTAGATAAAAAGAGCTTCTTTTTATCTAAAATAAGTGTTTCTAAAAATAAAATAATAAACGTTTGAGAAGATAAATGTGTTTAATCTGATTTAAACCATACATGATATATCAGAATATTATATATTATATAAGCACTTTCAATTGTTTTGTATTAGGTATCAATTAACATTTTAACGAAATCAATTGAAAATAATTATTATCCCCTAAGTTCCAGATTTTCTAAAAAGTAGAATATGCTTATTTTCTTCCCCTTGCTCTTACAATCTGTGCCTTATATTGTACTTTCTTTTGAACCTGCATGTATCACTGCTTATCACCTTATCATAGCGACTAAAATATAAGTTGACTGATGAATAAGCCAAAGATCTACTTCGAGTCTATATCTTTTATAACATCAAGCAAAATATGCTAAGGAAAGTAGAGATTCATTAAATAACTACTGAAATATTATCTGTCACATAAACTTGTTTCTAATATGAACAAAGCAAAAAAGGAGAAGTTTTAGTTAATTCAGTACTTTAGTTACTAGGTTGCAGCTAATTAAAGCCTTTGGGGTTTGGGAATCTAACACAGAAATGTTTCTTTCATGAGGGATCATGAAAACAAAATAAAATAGAATCCCCTTCAGTGTCCCCATTTAGAATATGCAAATTTTAAAACTGAATAGATTTCTTCTCCTGTATCTTCAAGACCTAGGTTCTTAAAATTGAACAGAATTAGGATAATTAAAATAACATCTAATAAGCACTAGCACAACTGTTAGTTCTCCCTCAAATATTATGAGTTTGGCATTATTCTTATGCCATTTAAATCAGATTACAAAGGATGACCAAACTGTTCTCATGTCACACAAGGAGGATATGCCACGCCACGTGTTAAGCCTCAGATGCGTGGTCCCAGAAACAACATATTTCTTTCTATACTGCAGACGTTGACTAACAAAGTCCCCCGGAAGCAAATTTCTAACTGAGAGGCCTGATTTCTTAACATACCAGAGTTAGACTAAAGAAGGTCAAGTTAAACTATTGGACTTACATTCATCTACAGGAAAAATGCTACTCCAACAGTCTCTTCACAAACCTGTTTTTCTCGTGTATAAAATGGAACCTCCTATGTGATTTAGCCATTTCTTCACAGTTACAAATATTTGAGAGAACAACTTTAAAAGTAGAACATTTCATATTTGCTCACAGGTTTTTCCAGGTTTCAATCCCTTATCAATTTTCTCCATTGCTGTGGGCCTATGGTTACATAGAATGTTATAAAAAAAAAAAAAAAAAAAAAAAAAAAAAAAAAAAACTGAAGCAAAAAAAAGTATCTCATAACAACCAGGAAGCAGAGGGAAGAGCTGGTGACTCACTTTTAACCTCCTCATCTTCCACAGTCCTGCCACCCTCAAATAGTCTACTCAGATTTTTAACCCATCAATGGATGAAGTCCATTGGTTGTGTCAACACTCCCAACGTCTAATCTTCTCACACACTCTTCCATGGATGTAATTTATTAATCTCTCAAACAATCCTCAATCCAATCAAGTTGATAGTTAAAATTAACCACTGCAATTTTTTTTTTTACATTACAGTGAGATCATAGACAGTTCCAGTACTTTCTAAACTAGAATGAAAATCATCTGGATCATGAATCCTAATATATTAGAATTGTGAAGCCACCATAGATAAGGTGGGAAATTGTATGAGTCATAAATGGAGCCTTAGTAGTGCTTACTGAACTACAAAATGTGGATTTCAGTTGAGAATGGAATGACATTCAAACTATGTGTGCTCTTAAATGGACTCCAGATTATTCCAGCCATCCAGAGACTGGGCTGACTCATAGCTCATTACTACAACTATCCTCTCATTTCAGCGCAGTGATACTTTAAGGATTATGAGTGCTGTTATAAAACAAGATTAATGGTAAGAGCCAATCTCACCAGAAGGTCTAAGAATAGTTTTAAGCTTTTGTCAACCCTACAAGTTTTTAAATATCTTTAGACTACAGCTTGCATAAAAGAACCTTCTAACGTGAGGATCTTCTACATCTGTATGGTGGCAGCGAGGAAAGAATGAAATTGTCTGCAGTTGAGCAGGAAGATAAAACTCCTTGGTTAGTTTCTCTTGGAAGTTCCCTGTCCTCACCTAATCTTATCAATTCATTGAAGACTGCTTTCTCCACCCAGTTATAAAATGTGAGCCTTAATTATGTCTTCTCCTTGAAGCATATGTCCATACAGAGTCTCTCTTCTCTGAACATTAATCTATGTTTAGTGTATTTCTCAAAAATGACTAGGGAAAAAAATTCTTATCATCAAAGACCCAGAAACATCATGGCTTTAAAACGAAGATGAAAGCTTATAAATCCCTGCCTAAGATCCCTTAAGTGATTCTCCAGGTTGGTGAACAAGGCCTCTCTGTTATCTGGAGAACCACATTCCTTCAAAAAAAAACTGTCTCTGCTGTTCAGTGTCTCTAGTTTTACATCTAGAAATACCTTAACCTCAGAACTACTGGGATGAATTTACCATCACCTCCTATATATCTGCTTTCCAAACTCTTAGCCTTATTTTCCTAAGAAACACTCTACTTTTTTTTTAAATTTTTATTTTCCGTACATTAAATTTACTCATAAAACAGTCTAAAAATGTACAATTTTTCCTTTTTAACAAAGTATAATAAAACATAAAACCCCTAAAAACAGAATACTTGACATTTACAATTCAAAATCAAGTTAGCAGAATATTAAATATTTACAAAACTATATCTTTTAAAAATATTTATAAAGTTACATGCAATTTTGCAGAATTGACAAAAGAATGGCTCAAAAGTGGGAGAATTGTCCTTCATTCCTAAAAAGAAAATATGCCCAATAGAATCTATGAAGGTTTCAGTCTTGGTACCAACACCTCTGTGTGCGTGAGAACTGACCTGTGCTGAAGGCTGGTCACTGCCCACTTGTGGCGGAGCAGTGCCCGGGCCCTGGGCCTGCCAGTACAGTATGTGGTTTCTGAAATATTGCCAAGTGTTGACTACAGGTGCCTACATTTTCAGTGAAACCCTGGGACGGGTCAGCAATTGCATCTCTGGACTGATGGTTTCTTAGGCCACCTGATTTGCTCTACGGGAGTCACCTGCACTTTAGAAAGGACAGCTGTCCCTGCTCAAGTTCCCCAAGACTGGGATGAGGTTGAACAGTTAGACCAAGTCCCTGCAACCCTTTAAGACTTCGGCAGGTAATGTCACCCGTTAGCTGGCTGTAATACTAGCACATGAGACCACATGCCAGGAAAGCCGAGACACAGGGACGGAGTGAGGAGGGCAAGACCCAATTCCCATTGGGCTGTCCTCATGGCACTGTCACGACACACGTGCAACGTGCGTGTGGTACAAGCCAGGCTAACCTACAGAAAGGACCAGAAGCCTAGTGAGTCCCACACTGACCTGCTGAGTACTGTGTTAACAGGCTGCTGCTGTCATCTTGGGAGATGACGGTGCCACTGGATTCCTGATAGCCAACCATACGCTCAAGCACAGCTGTCTTTACTGTGAGCGCTAGGTCCCATCCGTCCCTCAGTGCCCCTCAGCAGTTAGGAGTTTTCAGCATTAAAATACTTTCCAATTTTCACTATTGACCATGAAATAAAAACTAGAAAGGAAGGTAGAAAACGGAATATTTTGCTACAACAACAAAGGTCACATAGCTGTTTTGTTCCAACACTGTGCCCTCCTTCCTATCTGAATACATTCCCCCCCCCCCCCTTTTGTGGCCTGAGATGTTAACACAGGATTAGAATCTGATGATGGAGTCCTGGGCCGTCCCACCTGGGCACCACTGCCATCTGACTGAGCAGTTTTAGAGAAATGACAGGAAAGGGCTGGTCTGTCGAGTGTGTAACAATGCAGTCTGCTGAGGAAGTGCCTGCTGGCCAGGCTGCCTGCAGGCTCTGAGGGGAGGGCGAGCCCCACCTGCAAACATCCACCTGCGCTTCCAGGCTGCGCCTGAGCCTTTCACCCTCGCTGGTCGGTCAGCTTCACAGCGATACCACACTACACAAGCTCTGCAGAGGCAGCCGGCCGCTTCCAGACACGGACTTCTGCTGCCTGGACAGCTGAGACGGTACTGACGCTCGCTCACCTCGGCTGCATGCCACAGGTAACAGAGTTGCCACAGTAGAGTGCTGCCTTCAGGTCAAGAGCCGTAAGACACCTCCATTCCCTATACTGACCACAAAACAGAAAACTTAAATATGATCTTTTTCTTTTGCTATGAGACAGTTTTCAACAATTTCTGTGTTGAATTAGGATTTATTTAAAATATTTCTTTGTTTTAAAAAAAAAAAAAGTTTAAGAGTTTGGCTTTCAGCACATACCCAGGCCACCGTGATGGCCTTCAGAAATATTAAAATCGTAAACATCAGTGAACACTCTAAGTCTTCCTTATTAACACAGTACGGCCAATCCCAGTCTGGTGCTCTTTAAGGCAAAGTTGTGTCAGTTCTTGTATTGACATTTGCAGTGTTTCTGAGTGAGAGATCAACAGAGCATCCCCTAATGCCTCATCGCCATCACCTCAGAACAGATACTGTGAACCTGTGTGCCATGGACAGATCAGAGGCCTAGCAATCTTGCATTGCATAGAATCCACAACACTCAAGCCTTCTGTGGGTCTCCACAGACAGAAAGCCATCTTAGAATATGAAGCCTTGTATCACAACGCCTCCAGTTCTAGGGTATTTTGTGATTTACACTAATTCTGCATGAGGGTGATTGTCCCATCTGAAGAATGGTTTAAGGACTGTGATTTTTCTTCTCCATAAATGGGAAGCTGGAAAATCCTTGGCAAGATCTTACCATCGATTTTTTTTTTAATACTGAAGGCTTTAGCATTATAATGTTATTTGAGCATAAAATTCCCTTTAACCACGGAGGTCTAAGTCCCTTATGCCTCCGCTGTGGTGGGTTGAAATGTTCACACCCTGTTGAGGAGTGAGGACCCACCCCCACCCCTGGTCTGGACTGCAACTGGTGAGCAACTGGTCATCGAGCGGTTTCGAGGAGTCTTTCATCTCTCTACTGAAGTTTTCCAGGCAATTTTAACGGAATTAACAATCAACACACAGCCTAATACAAAAGAAGCCGACAGTTTCCAGTCTTTTGTTCATGAATCACAGGACTGTATTACTGCTGATGTCTGTGTCAAGTGTGAATTCATCAGCAGTGAGCTCTGGGGCTGGGGTCCTCGGGAAGCCATTTGAGACACAACAGCCTGCCAGCTTCCTGAAGAATGAGGCTTGCCAGTCACAGTCAACTCACAAAACAGAGTCATTCCTGTGTCCTCAAGAGTTGGTTCTTGTTTGGAGAGAGCAGGCTCAAAGCCTCCAACAGGAGGGGTGGTCTCAAGCCTCGGTAACTGCATTCCCTGGAACTTGGACCCTTAGAAATGAAGTTGTCAAGAGTGAGCTATGTCTTATTTACTAATATAGTGTAAATTTGTTTACAGAAAAAAATATTAAAAACCTGGAACTTCTCCAAGTGTCTACAGAACACCCTGTGATCGATTCCAGGGTGTACTTGGTGGAGCAGCCTGCTGGTGCCAACTCCAGTGCCCACCAATGGAGTCCCCTACATTGTCTGGTCCCAGCAGAGTCTGCCTCCCAGACTGCAGAGGCCCTTGTCACGTAGTGCAATCCTTAAGAAGCCAGATATGAGGCTCCCACTTTAGAAAACAGCAAAATCCAGCTGGCGCTCCCTAGCCCCAAAAGGAGTCCTGGATCCAACTGGGGAACTTGAGAGAACTCCGACCTGCAGTTTGGATTCAGGTCATGCATAGCTGCCCTGGAATTACGTGTGAGCCTAGAAGGACCATCCATCTTCAGGAGACAGGTCTTCATGCTGCAGCAATGGTATGATGGCCACGTTACTACCATAGCGATGTCCACTAGGCAATCCTTGGATCACGCTCCAAAACTAGGAGTTTGGCAATGAAATCGAGTTTGACGTCCTTGTATGCTAGATTCTCTATCCAGTCTAGTGAAGTAAAGCACCTTTGGGTAAAAATAGTAAGCTCCACAGCGACTCGACTTCAGCTCTCTATGTGGTTAAGAAACACTCTACTTATCTTATTATTTATATTTAAAGCATGGTAGAAGACAGAGGTTTATGGTGTCAGACACAGAATTTTATCAAAGCTAGAAAATTCTTTCATTACTAGTCAGTTAGTTAGATAGCTAGTTTTATTTATCTTACAAAGATCTCTTCAATGCCTTGCTCATTATTCTATAAAGTAATAACATTCATAAACACATAATATAGTAAAGGACAATATTGCATGAGAATACAGATGAAACAAAGAATTAACCATATAATAGATGAATCCAGTTCTGCAGTAGAAGAGATTGTTTATTCCCATTGTGCCCCCTCCATCTATAGATAATAATGATGGCAGTCTTGAGGGAATGATCCCAACATTGACTTCAGTGGGTTAAAGAGAAAGTCATACCACAATCTGCCTATCATGGTTCACACAGCAGAAGAGCTGAAATATTCACTCCTTCCTCTGAGAAGCTGGTGCTGAAAGCTGACACCAAATTGCTCAGCATCATTGTATGACTCTGAAGAACAGTCACGTGGCTCAACTATAAGAACACTTGTCTCGACAGGAACACAATTTTCTAGGAGTAAGAGGTCCAGAAAGCCAGGCTAAGCACTACCACTTACTAGCGAGGTGACCTTGGGCAAATCACTTTTCATCTCTGCTTCTCTCTTTTTTCTGTCTGTAGAGGAAGGGCCTCACTGATTCATGCCAACCCTGCCATTTCTCCCAATGGCAGCTTTTGGGGGGCACATTGGGCCATAAAAGGAAAGCTCTTTTTTTTTTTTTTTCCTGGTAAATATAGTTTGTTTGCTCAGCAAGATTAAGAAACATAATAAATATTCAAGGTGCACAGTGTTTGGACTGTAACACAGTTTAACAATGCTAATCTGCCTCGTGGCAGTCTCTGCTTACATCAGCTTCACGTATTTATAAAGATGCTCTTATCACCAAGTGCTGGGGTCAATTTTAAACTCACATTTTCATTCATAGCTCCATATAGCCACCCCACTGCTACTGGTTAGTACACTGGGTCTTCAGCCCTTAACAGAGGTCATTCAGGCAGGCAGAGAATAAATCTCTGCATGTAGTTTGAGACTCAAGATACTACAACAGGGTGGCCCAGGTGATATTTTATGGATCTGGATTTTCTGAGAATAGTGTAATTGCTTTCCTGTTCTTGGCTAATTTTACTGATTTTTTTTTTCAGTCATATCACCCCAAGTAAATTGGTAGATGTGACCGTGAGATGTTCGAAATCTATCACCCCGAGTACTGGAGAAAACTGCTTTCAAATTTAAATAGGGCAGGAGTTCTTACCAGGAAGTGCAGTGAAAAGGTACCACAGTGAAATGTGCCTGCATGGCAAACAGAAGGTTGCTGTTTCCCAAAAATGTGCTCATAAAGTGAGAGGAGAAGGGAAAAAAAAAAAAAAAAAAAAAGAACTTAGACAACTCTCACCACTATCTATTACTGTAAAATGCCAGGAGCAATTATGATGTCATGTGTTGTCTAAAATTGGAGCAGAGAGACAGCTTGAGATGCAGCGAGAGCTAATAAACCAAACAGAATCCATGAGTTTTACTGCCCCGTATTGTTTCTTTCCACAATTATAGGCAGCAAGAAAGGCATCTGCCACATTATACTCGATTTATTCGTCCTTTATTTTCTCTCTTCCTTCTCCTGCCTTTGTTAAAAAGAAAGTGTGTCAGGTTGAGTTGCTTGAGAATAAAGAAAAGAAATGCCTTTCTAGATAGAGCTAATGTAAAGCACTGTTGAAACCCTTAAAAATATCCCCTGATTAAAATAAGCTCCCCTGGCTTGTATCTACTCCAACATTAAGCATCTAACAAAAGGAGCAAAGAATTCCACCGTTAGGCAAGAGGGGTAAAATAAAAAATAAAAATAAAAGAAGGGTACTCACTATTTGGAATCCTTCTGATCAATTCTGCCGTAGAAAATCTAGCACTGGGAGCCTAATTTCTGACACATTTCCTTAATCGGGTTCCTAATCTAAGTTGACACTTCATGATTTCCTTGGACTGATGACATTAAGTAGTGAGAAGTCGGCAGCTTGGTTTTTGTTTGATTTCTTTTTCATCTCAAGTATCATTAAATAATTCCACTCTATTTGTAACTTTCAGATATGATCAATCACTTTATTTCTCTCCAATGATAATGAGAGTTGAGTTAGAGAGTTGTGAACTTCTGGACCCATAGAGCATGAGTTATTTTCTCTAGTATCTAGACAACCATATTTGACAAACTGCAAAAGTAGCCGAACAAGCCGTCTCTCCCAAAATCAGTCTAAGAAATTTACCCAGACAAATGTGTGTGTGCCTATGTATATGAATGCATGTGTACATGTATATATCTTGTGTATGCCTGTATGTATGTGTATATAAGCACATTGTGTATGTATGTATGTATGCCTGTGTGTATTACTATCCGTATGTATGCAAATGTGCCTGTGTATATGTGTTCATGATTGTGTATGTATGTGTGTATGTGTGTGTATATGCTGATTCTTTTCTCCATAAACTGTAGAACTTTCTCACTTCATCAGTCAAAAGAAGAATACATCAAATAATATCTGAGCACAACCAATTATTTCAACAGGACTGTGACAGCCATCTAAGATCACTATTCTCTTCTGTCTCCACATCCTATATTTTTATTCGTTTTCCTCCAGCCCCGCATGTGGTGAAGAAAATCTTCATACAGGAAGCAAATATCACATTATTTATGTGAACCACATCTGCGCTCAGGTTACAGAAGCTCTCAGACCACATCTGTTGAATGTCAAGGCCGAAACCACCCAACTCCACAGGGATGTTGTTTGCTCTGCCCTTTTGGTCATCTGTAGATTGATTTTCATGTTCCAGCTAAACAAACAGTTAGCAAGGCTGAACATTGCTTCTTGCTTCGCACTGAAGACCCAATTAGCAAACACAGTCAGGAAACAGGTCGAAAGTGAAGGTTCAGATGGGCCACTAGAGGCCAAGCAACTCTGTCTGAACAGCTTTTCAATGACCTTTGTCCTCATCACAGGTGATCTCCCATAAAAAAAAACATGTCACCAAACTCCACGGTCCAAGTCACAGAATATAAATCATGGTTTATCCAAATATCATATGTCATTCAGTCAAATCAAAGGGCCCCAGAAAGATCATTCCTGATAAAGAATGAAATGCTGGCAGATAAATTTAGAAATATTGGTCAGAAAAGGCTCTGAGCTACAGAGGCAAATAAATATACCGTAAATATTTAGACAGCTTGGGTTAAAAACAAC
Source organism: Arvicanthis niloticus (assembly GCF_011762505.2). Lineage (NCBI taxonomy): Eukaryota > Metazoa > Chordata > Mammalia > Rodentia > Muridae > Arvicanthis > Arvicanthis niloticus. Next base: position 57,144,331 of record NC_047664.1, on the reverse strand, counting down.
TTGCACAAGATGTCTTAATTCATGACAAAGACCAGTTCTGTGAGTCTCAATATGTTGGTGCTCTTTTCTCACTAAGTGACAGAGACACCCTGTCATTAATGGCACTTTTTTTCTCCCACTATAAATTCCCATCAGATTGATGTTTTTTCTGAGTCTTCCTGGCACAGTTACAGGCCAATAACACATCAGAGATGGCAATTTGGCTAGCTCTTTTACCCATCATACATTTGACAGATTTTGGTCTTGAAGTCGCCAAGGAGCTAGGAGACCCAGATATAAATTCACCAGGGATGAGAGCCATGGGCCTCATGTTCAACATCTCACTCATAAAACATGTTTGTACAGATGAGACCTGGTGCAGTGGGATAGAAGACCCTTAGTATAAAAGCTGCCCCAAAGGCAGAATTAACGAACCTCACATGTATCAAGCCAGCATTTTCAAGATCAGTCTTGGGCAGCTGTGCTTCAGGACTCTGCTCAGTAGGTGCAGCTGGAGCGATCACCAAGATGACTGCCTCCATGACATCTGGTAAAATTGTATGAAAGCTAGAAGCCAGGGTCTTTTTCTGTTTCTAGTGGCCATGATCTTCCAAATCTAACTCTTCTAAGGAACACACACACACACACAAAGATGAAAGTCAAAAGAGTCATATTAGGGGTTAAAGAGATGGTTCAATGGTTAAGAACACCTAACACAATCTAGAGTACTAGGTTTTGTCTTAGCACCAACATAAAAAGCAGATGTCCTGAGCACTCTTGTAGCTTCCTCTACAAAATGAGAAGTGATAGGAGGATCTTCAGGGCCTCCTGGAGTCCAGGTTAGCCAGGAAAACACCAGTCCCAGATTCAGGAAGAAAGCCTGTCTCGGTGAAGGAGGCAGAGTGGTGGAGGAGGTACTCGGCAGCCTCTTCTGACCTCCGCATCCAGACACAGGCATTTGTGCACCTCCACACATACTTGATCATACTCTCACACGTGTAGACACAACACACACACATATAAAATAAGTAAACAAACAAACAAAGAGATTTTTGAAAGTCAAATAAGTGGTCATACATGAAATGTGCCTTCATTAAAAGGCAAATGTTTTCCAAAAGCCGGAGTCATTTAATTAAACACATCTATCACAAGTTGTGAACATTTCAGGTGGAAAAAACACACAACAACAACAAAAAAAATTTCTAACATCTAGGCTTAACATTCACTTCTCAAAATTTAGTCAGGCAGACAGAGTAAGTGATGCATTAACACTATGACCTAACCAATGGCCTGTGACAGATCCCTGAGCCCCAGCTGGAATTTAATAGGTTGTTGATTTTAAACCTTAACCCTTTTTAAAAGCACCATTTTCCTAATGTCTCACCATCCATAATTTACATGTTCCAGTTCTTCAAATGTTCCCTCCTACTATGCTAATGAAGTGAGCAAGATGAAGCCAAATAACCCTGCGTGAATTCTATCACAAGACAAAGGCCAACTTCTGTTGCCATATATATTAGAATCTTCGTTTACTGAGAATCACTTTGTTTCTCCCTATCTTCAAAGATAGAAAGAAGTAGCGTGCATGCCTTTACTCACGTGGCCTCTCTCTCTCATCTGGGAAGTACTCACTACACTGCCAATAGTGGTGTGCCTGTAAAGGCTGAGCTTCCAAGTGACTGATTGATCTCATCCTGACTGGCTGATCTCATTAACCACCCGCCCCCATCCTCCAACCTTCATCACTCCTCAACTTCATCAACTTCATCAACATCCTCAACTTCATCACTCCTGCTTCAGCATGTCTCTCCTTCCTACCTTCACTGGAGTTATCCATCCTCTTACTTCTTTCTCTCAGGCAAGGGACTGCTCTTGGTATAGTGGGGTGAAAAGAAACCTATCTCCCTGATACTTTCTCTTTCCGATTTACAGTTTCCTTATTGTGGTCCTGCCTCTCTTAGGACCAACTGTGGAAGTCAGAAAGGCAAACTAGACTGTTATTTGTCATTCCTAAAAGTAATGCAAATAACTTCTGATTAACAAGAGAGAGATCACATAAAGAGAAGTGAGAAAATTTACCAGACACTGATTCTTTTTAACAGTCCCCAGACCTTTATACATACCTCCTGGGGGCACACTGACACCTTCATTGTCCAAGAAAAGGAACCATCACCACCTACCTGTGGTCTTGGGCAATGCAATCCCATATCTATAAAGGTTAAGGCCTGACAGGAAAGTGAAACTAGGAAACGGGTAGAACCTGGGGAGTCAGGTTATATGTAAATTTACTATCCAAAAGAAACCTCCACCTAGAGTCATCCAGCTCATGGACCCAACCCCCATCCCCATATTATATTTGGATTGTAATTAATTAAACAATCATCTCTACTTCCAATCCTGACAACTGTAAATTGGACCAATCTTAGCTCACCCTGGGACGGTGGTTCATAGGTGGTTCATAGTGCCCCTTCAAAATGGTACCATTATACCTCCATTGACAGGATGCTGGGTGAAGTGGTCCTTTCCAAACCTTTGCCAACACATAAACACTACATAACTATTCATTAGAAACTGAATATAGCACACCATCAGCATAAGGAAATTCAGCAATGTCAAGTATGTATATTATAGATGAAGCTATTATGAACATGTATATAATATATATACATATATATATACTCACACATACATGTTTGTATATGTGTATGTATACATATATGTATACACACACACACACATGTATATGTGTGTGTGTGTGTGTGTGTGTATGTGTGTGTGTGTGTGTGTGTGTGTATTTATAGGCTCAACTATAATGGAGAAGAGGGCCAGGACCACCTAAATCTAGATTTTGGACTTCCCTTAACCATGCACAATGAGCCACCCTATTCTCATTCCCCTATTGATGTAGTCAGGCATCACAGACTCTGCTGCAGCTGGAACTTCAGCCCTAATTGTAAGGGATAAAAAAAAATTAAGGACCTCAGTGCTCAAATAGACATAGACCTAGACGATTGAGAAAATTCTATTTCCTGTCTGGAAAGCAGGTAGAATCCTTAGTAGAGGTTGTTCTTCAGAATCACAGAGGACTGGACTGCCTCTTCCTGAAATGATAAAATGAAGAGATCTCTACATGACAAGGGACAAACTTGTTAATTCTATGCCAACCAGTGAGGGGTAATTAGAAACTTTAGCTGTGACCAGAAATAACCTTTAAGAAAAATAAAAGAGACACCAAGAAACTGTCAACTGGTATGAAATTATATACTTCCTTCTTTCTCATCACCCCCTGCCACCAGATACCTACTCTACTTACAACCATTGCCAAACCACTGATCTTTTTGTTCTTAACCTTCATTATGAAGCAATGCTTGCTCAACTGCCTAAGTGACTATGTAAAATACAGAGTGACTTCTGTTAAATTTTAGTGCTGAGGGGACAATATACTCTCTGCCCCAAAATGAGTCCACTATTTGACTCATGCTCATAGAAGAGAATGTAACAGATCTCCAGACCTTAACACAGTTGATGCTATGTTAAAGGTTCCATTCTCACCTTAAAACCCAGCACACAGGCCACAAACCCTGCCAAATGGGAGCAAAGACCAAGTCCATAGTGCAAGAAAACTCCTCATGTAAAAAGTCCCTAAATGAACTAACCTTGCTTTTTGGCTTCTGTGGTTCTACTTCTTCCTAACTAGGTGTGTTAGCCAGGATACACTTTTGGTTCATACAAGATCAAGAGTTCAGGGCTACATGATTTGGGCAAGTTCCCTGTGCTGCCAGTGGCTGGCAATACTTTCCTTTTGGCTCTGAGAGTGTCCATGTAGTGGTCTCTGATGAGCTCACTTCATAACAATTTCAAAATAGCATCTTATTTCTCCAAGTATTGAAATACAATTCTTGCAGGAAATCCATGGGTTATGGGTTAACTTTCTAAATCCTAGAGTATAAACTACTTCATAGGGCTTTTGCAGAATTAAAATGATGTTTGTGAATAATTTAACATAGCATCTACCACAAAATAACTGTATGGTAAACATTACCCAATGCTAATATTATCAGAAAAGAGAAAAGTGAGTTATAAGTTAATTATGAGAGATTTTTTTTAATTGAAAAATTCCACCAACTACCCAGTCTTATAAGGGCCTAGAAGACCATATGCCTCCTTCCTGCTTCCTCCTCCCTGCCTGGATCTTCTTTGATTCAGCTTTTCTCATACAGTGGCTGGGATTCTTTATTCTATTCACCTGCCACAAATTATCATTCTACAAAAAAGCCCACTTATCTGCACTCAAACTCTGAGTTAATTTTTGGCTTATTCTTTGAAATTTTCTAGCAGGGATTTTTGCTGTCTCTATAATTATATACAAACACTCTTACAAAAATTCAACATCAGCCTGATATTGTGGTTGATAATGCCCCTTCACAGTGGCACCATTATACCTCCAATGACAGGATGCTGGCTGAAGTGGTCCTCTCCAAACCACAAAGAGAGACCCTTTGACAACAGGTAAACACTACACAACTATTCATTAGAACCTGAATATAGCACACCATCACCACAGGGTAAGTCAGCTTAAAAATCATAAATGTCAAGACATAATTAGCTTAAAGGTCAGGTTTAATTACAATTGTTGAACTGAAATATGGTAATTACTGAAATCATGTTGGAAAATTATTTTAATGGTTTGAAATGTTTTGTTGGTGCCTTTGTTTCCATGAAATGGTGTTCTTGATGTTTGATGAAAAAACTGAAAAAAAGAGTGAAGGGGTTTTGCTTCCCTGTGTAGATAGGAGGGCAGAGAACAAAACAGAGGCTGATGAAAAAGGTCTACAACCCAAACAGCTCTACAGAACAACTGGTCCATGTTTTGGTGTTATTAATCATTTTCTGATAATCATGCTTTGGATATAATTTTAATGAAGTTTACAGGGAAGCGCAATGTGATACACTGTAGCAACAACAGGCGAGCACACTCATCATTTGCTCTGTTGGTTTAATGGCGAAACAAATCAATAAACAAATAACTAGTGAGAAAATAACTCAATAAAGAGAAAAGGTTGTTTTACCTGTAGGAGTTTTGAGATTTCTAATGGGACTGGTTATTGGCTCACCTACCTATTTTTCTTGTGTATATATATATATATATATATATATATATATTTAATTAATCCTCTCTCTCCTTTGGGCTTCCAAGGACTGGAAGTTTAGAACAATCTTTCATTTAATTTCATATTTATGTACATTTTTGTTTCCAAATAAGCCATAATAACTTTCAAAGTTCGGTTCAGTCTTTAAAACAAAATATAAATAAAAACTTCTAAGAAATCTAAGTGATATGATGATATGCAGCAAGTTATCACTATCTCCCCAGCCCTGGTTGAAAAAAAAAAAACAAGTCCTTGGGAAGATTTAGTCTGAATACTGATGCATTCCCAGGGGGAAGAAAGGAAGCCTTATCCAGGGTAGCTCTCAGATGGAGATTAGTGCTCCTGAAGAGAACTAAAACATCAATTGCTTGAGGAAAAAAAAAAAATGTTAAAATGAGGCAGAAACCTACAGAATGTGTTTTGTCAAAATGGAGAACAAAGAGCTAAGGAAATTGTGCGTTCCTATCTAAAATACACACTGAGGAAGACAGTTTTTCTTAAGAGAAGAGAAACGGCATGACACCAAAGCATTCAAATAGCTCCAAAAAAGCCCAGTGGTGAAGAGAGCCAGAGCTGAGCCTTCAGCACAGACAATGCGAGGAGAGCCTGCACTCTGCTGCTCTTCAATGCTGAAAAAAAAAAAAAAGAAAATGACATTTAATTAAGAGTTGCCTCCCTTCCAGGTACTCATGACATTGGAATAAGCGTGGACATAAGGCACTAAAGCTTGACATCAACATAGTTCACCCATGAAGTCATTTTCTTAAGATTTACAGCCTACTGTATGAGAAAAGTGAAAATTCATGACAGCTTTCCATCTGGCAAGCCAGATCATTAGTATTCACTCTGATAGCAGAAATGATTTAAATTTCACAATCTAAGTGAAGACGTGCATCAAAAATTTCTTCTAAAATATGTCTAATAGCTCTAACTGATTTCTTTATTAGACTCTGCCTATGAGGAAAAAAACTGTCAGATAGCAATGAAGAAGTCATCAAATGTTAATTTGGGTCTATTCCACAGATAGAAATTCATAATATACAGTGGCAGCATTATGGTTGAAACCCCCACTCAAGCTCTCTGAAAGAGATGTAGTAAACTAACTAGACTTCATTGCTTCTACAATGAAAGCTGATTGCCTTGTTTGATCTGGTTACAACAGGCATTTTCAGTCATAACGATGATTATTTATTAAATACCAATTGCTATTTTGGGGCAATGGAGGAAGGAGAAAGTGCAGCTGTTGGCATGTGTTGTTCAGGGTTGATGAATAAATCCTGTTAACAGAGAGAAAGAAATAAGTGTAAATCTCCCAGCACAGGGGAACGACTGTGCCATCCATTTTTCTGAATTAAAGTGTACTGTCACTGCAAAATGCCCTCGTGTTGTTGGAACAGAACTGTATATGAAGATAAACCCTTGAAAGCATAGATAGAGAAATGTTTAAAACAAAAAGAAATGTGATTTGAAAACAAGCATAAGACCTAGACTACCCTTATCCAGTAGTGAGCACTACTTAAAAAATATGCTTAATTTTAAAAGAGGTTAATACAATCCCAGAGGTTCTTGTACAATGCTGCAGAAATAAAGAAAAGAGCAAGAGTACCAATTCAGAAGACAGGCTGGAATTAAATTTAGCTGTAGCACATTTTCACTCTGTGACCTTGAGCAAGCTATTTATCCTCTCTAGTATGCTACTCCCCCATCTGGAACATACCTGGCTCTATGAGGTTGTTAAAATCCGAAGTGGGAGGCTGTATATGAAACTCCCAGCACAAAGAATTCTTAGGTATGCAAACATTATGGGCTTTCTACAGAACTGAAAATAGAGAGTACTTTGTGCTTCTTCTAAACCCTCACACCATGAACTTGCTATAGAAACGGAAATTTTTTGATATGACAGAAACCACTGTTAGTGTCCAACATTGACCCATCCCTTATTTATTAAGGAACAGCATATTATGCAGATTATTTACATCAAGTGTGCCTAGTTAAATAGAGCCTTACATAATCCTGGGTCAATAACTAAAATTGGTTTCACATTGGGCATGCATAATCCTAAAAAGTGCCGTCTGCCAAATATGTCTGGTCCTGTGTCCTCTGTACACAGGTCACCCTGCATTAGGCTTTCCTGGGTTACATGGGATCATGTTATTAGCTATAATTAATTCATTAGGAATGTGAATAATGTTGGGATTGAAAAAATATCATGGGGCCTAATGACCATGCATGTTTAAGGTCCTGGCTGCTTTCTCACTCTGAGAGGGTAGACAAAGGCCTAAGCCAATTATTAATAGACATGGCTAACAGCAATAAGAATATGGGGTTGCTACAAGCCTCTCATCTTTGAAAACACCTGGTTCTCACAGCAGGCATTGAACCATGCTGACCAACTCACCAGGCACCTTCAACAGTGACACAGATAAATGAATAAGAGACAAAGAGAAAGATGCTCCCATTCTTTCAACTATTTATGCAATAGTGCAAACACTCACTTGTACCTGAGGTTGAAAAGGTTATCAAAGTAGATCTCAGAGACGGCTCAATGCTTTAGCTGAATCATGCTCTTAAAATATTTTAGTGGCTTATCTAACCAATGGGAGGAGAGGCTGTAGAAACCATCTCTAACAAAAAGAAGATTGAAAAGGCAAAAGGTAGCAAAAGGTTAGTATTCTGAGACTTTTCTTGAGAAGCAAACAAATGAGACCTAAGATGGAGTTTGGATGTTTTCTGGCGAGACAGAGGCTTTTCTATTGTAAACCTGTGTTTTGGCAACAATTCCCAAGTCTCAGAAATAATAACATTGTTTAAATAATTGATGACAATTGAATTCTCAGAGTATGGAATGACATAAAACTTGGCTGCTGAGGGCATGTGACGCAGCTCTTTCTATTCCATTCAGGAAAGTAAATCTATGAAGTTCATACATACAAAATTAATCACTACTCATCTTTAACATTTCAATTCAGTTCGTGTCACATACTTCCCAAGCCATTCTGACATACTGATAGTTCCTAACAGGGATCTTCAGCTGTGGTTCAAGGAGCCTTCCAAACTCTTTACTAGAAAAGGGCATAGAAAAAAAAAAAAAGTGTCATGGAAGTGCGGCAGATAAAATAGATAATGTCATAAGGAAAAAAGGTGGGATACCTAAAACAATCCTGTACAATAAAAGAACTTCTAGAGGTATCACCATCCCTGATTTCAAACTGTACTATAGAGCAGTATTAATTAAAACTTCATGGTATTGATATAAAAACAGACAGGTTGATCAGTGAAATGGACTCCAAGACACAGAAATAAACCCACATATCCTACAGACACTTGACTTTTGACAAAGAAGCCAAATTCATACAGAGAAATACATCAAATCATCTTCAACAAATGGTGCCTGTCTAACTGGATATCTGCTTGTAGAAGAATACAAGTAAGTCCACATTTATCACCTTGCACAAAACTCAAGTCCAAGTAGATCAAGGAACTCACTATAAAACCAGACATACTAAATCTAATAGAAGAGAAAGTGGGAAATAACTTTAAACATAGTGGCACATGAGACATTTTCTTGAACAGCACACCCATAGTTCAGGCACTGAGATTAACAATTAATAAATAGGTCCTCATAAAACTGAAAAGCTTCTGTAAAGCTAAGGACAACATCAATAGGGCAAAAATGCAGTCTACAGAATGGGGAAAGATCTTCACCAGCCCTATATCCAACCAAGAACTAATATCCAAAATAAACAAAGAACTCAAGAAATTAGACACCAACAAACCAATAAACCAATTTAAAAAAAAAAAATGGGATACAGAGCTAAACAGAGAATTCTCAACAGAGGAATCTTGAGTGGCCAACAAGCGCTGAAAAAATGTTCACCATCCTTAATCATTAGGGAAATGCAAATCAAAATGACCCTGAAATTCCATCTTACACAAGTCAGAATGGCTAAGATCAAAAAGTCAAGTGACAGCAGATGTTGGTGAGGAAGTGGAGCAAGGGAAACACTACTCAATTGCTCATGTGAGTCAAACTTTTACAACTACTTTGAAAATCAAGTTGTCAGTTTCTCAGATAATTAGGAATAGTTCTACCCCAAGACACAGCAATACTGCTCCTGGGCATGTAGTCAAAAGATGGCCCACTATACCACAGGGGCACTTGCTCAACTATGTTCATATCTGCTTTATTCATAATATCCAGAAACTGGAAACACTGTAGATGTCCCTCAACTGAAGAATGGATAAAGAAAATGTGGTACATTTGCACAATGGAATACTATTCAGCTATTAAAAACAAAGACATCATAAAATTTGCAGGCAAATGGAAATAGAAAATATCATCCTGAGTGAGGTAACTCAGACTCAGAAGACATGTATGGTATGTACTCACTGATAAGTGAATAATATCCATAAAATACAGAATAACCATATTGTAATCCAAAGACCCCAAGAAACAAAGCAATAAGGAGGGACCAAGAGTGGATGCATGAATCTCACTCAGAAGGGAAAATAAAATACACCTTGGAAGTGGATAGAGGGAGGGAATTTGGTGGGAGAGAGGGTGAGGAAGTGAACTTGGATGGGGATCAGGGAGAGAAGAGGGATTGGAGAAGACTAGGAGAAAGAACAGAAATTGGTGACAAACATCTCTGGGACTAGCTGGAGATCTGGGACAAGGGAGGCTCCTGGACGTCTATGGAGGTGACCCTAGCTAAGACTCCTACCAGCAGTGGATATAGAAACTGAAGTGGCCACTCCTGTAGCCAGTAGGACTTCAGTGGAGGGATAGGTATAGGCCTATGTTTTTCAAAACTTACTTTAATAGGTGTAATTAAACGCTTTAACCATCCTTCTAGCCTACTACCCACCAGAGATAGTGGAAACGAAAGGTTAATAGAGCAATAGAGATACGGACCTGTTCTTTGGGGGCGAATCCAATATGCGTTGTCAGGATATCAACAATTCAGCTCACATGAATCAGCAGAGGTAGCTCTATCCATTCCCAACACCATTCACAAATGAGCAATGGCAGTTCAATCCAGAAGAAACCACAAGGCTCTGCCAATCAGTCAAAGTCCAGGGAAGCAGCAAAAAGCCCTGGGAATATCACGAAAAGTTCTTTGATGTGTTTCTCTCTATAAAGTCATGGCAAATGATGTTTAGCAAAGAAGTGGCAAGGCGAGTCAATACCATACAGCATCACCCACTGTCTGTTTGGTTATATTTATACCCTTTCCGAACCTCACACATGTTCTCTCAAGCATCTGCTCTAGGAAAACATCACATGCCCTTTTTCTAGGCAGCTTCCAGAAAAACACCACATGTCTATTCTCAGTAAAGCATCCACCCACATGTCTGCTTCAACAAAAACATCCTCTCATAAGACAGTTTCCAGAAAAACATCACAGGACACAAATGTGTCTCCAAAGAAACCGGAAATCTCCACTTCAGAGATCAGAGGGGGACAACAATCCCATAAAACTTTCAACACAAAATTTTTCCTGCCTACAAGATGCACAGGGATAAAGAGAGGACAGAGATCAAGGGACTAGCCAATCAATGACTGGCTCGACTTGAGACACATCCTGTGGGAAAGATATAGCCCCTGACACTATTATGATACTCTCCTATGCTTGCAGACAGGAATATAGCATATGGTTTCCTGCGAGGTTTCATCCAGCAGCAGATAGAAACAGATGCAGAGACCCAAAGACAACAGAAACAGAGAGAAATGGTAAGTTTGTTGTGCCTTATATATCATGTGTAAAACTTGTTTAACTAGTTAGGTAACCTGTTTGCTAAGATGTCATAGGCACTCAATAAACCTGTGCTAAATACATTAAAAATCTGATAAACAACAAAAAAATCTGATAAAAGCAAAAACAAAAATTTGTGGGCAAAGCCACCCACAAATATATTTTTAGGATAAGTAAAGATTCATCAATCACAACTTTTTCCAAAAAGAGTTTTCTTAGTTACTATTATCCCAAAACCTTAAGACATAAAAAGAAGTAAGTACTACCACCTTACATTTGCTTTCTGAACCTACAGCAATTATTTGAAATAATTCACTACATATTTTACAGTTGACCACAGGTACATTGCTACTGCCTTCAGAAGAAAATGGTCCAGAAGAGAAATGACACATGGTCCTTTTTTCTCAGGCTTCTCAATACATTGTGTGTGTTTGAAAGTAATCAAACGGTGTGGGGGTGGGGAAACACAGAAATCCACACTTTCTAACTTTCTTTTTAAATTACACTTAATGTTACTCTTTCTGAGGAAAGGTAGAGCACATGAGGTCAGTATATGTTGATTGATATGTCAGGTTCTCAAGAGAAAAGTACTGAGGGAGTTGAGAAAGGACAGCAAGGACAGAGTGAGAGGGTTGGCCTCTGAAAGAAAAATCATGAACTTGTCCACTTGGCTTTTCCAAAATACAATTTACAAGAATACCTCCTACAGATATTTTCCAAGAAGCTATGAAATGTACCGTTGACTATATAGCAAACTGTACAACATACAATTTCACTCTCACAATTAATTTATAGAATGTTCAGAGAAGCATCATCTGTTTCCCTATCAGTAAACAGGCCAGAATAATCCAACAATCATAGAGAGTGCTTATTAGAAATTTAATATGCTGGTGATAACATTCTAGGAAGTGTGTGTGTGTGTGTGTGTAAAGGAATATATATATGTATATATATATATACATATATATATTCTAAGGTAAATAAATAAATAAATAATAAGCAAGCTTAAAGGCACCCCCTTCCACTTATTTCATTTTATTCACATAATTTATTTTTATTTTTCACTTGTATTTGTTCATATTCTTTTATTATTAGCCCCACTAGATACATGACAGAAACCAAGCATCAGTAAGCTTAAAGAATATGTGCTCACTTCATGTAAGAAACAAATGATGGAATTCAACTTGTCAGTCTGGTTCCAAAACAAGTCATACTAAGCACTATGTCGTATAGAAGTTCCCAACTTCTGAAATTACAAGCAGCAATTTTAACTCAGAGGGGCTTTATAAAGAACACATTCCCCATGTGTCACTGTAACACTTCTGTTTAGGGACATAAAACTGACAAGGTTCTGACAATGAACTCCACTCAGCCAGCCCCTGTTTAACAACTAACAGTGTCTTGCTATGTGCTAGCTGACAGAGCATGTAAAGGACTTTATGAGGTCTTTATTGACCTGTTAATGTCAATCTGAGCACTAATGGGCTAGTACGCTATCCTCAGAGCAACTGTGGAAACCTGAATCCAGTGGCAGTCACCTGGACTAACTCAGAAACATAGTTAACCTGGGATAGCTGCCATCAGACAAACAAGGGTTTGGCTGATTCATCTTCCTAGTGCAAAACACACATTTGGCAGGGAACGATGTTTCCCTTTTCAAGAAGCAGACAACTCTCTTACAAGAGTGCTTGAAATTATGAGGAGAATGTACATCACTCCAGATATAGGTCCTTCTTCAAATGTGCTTTCTCAACACCTGCTTCTTTAAACCGAGAGGAAGAAAAGGTCTAGCAAAATGATTTGAAAGAATGAAAAATGTTACAGCATTATGAGTCCTACTCCAATGGTAAATAACCACGCTTTTATTGGATGGATGTAATTAGAAACAGCTTGGGTACAGCTGTTTCCATCCTTCTGGCTTCCAACTGTTACTGGACCACTCTGAAGCCATTGGCAGTAAAACCCATCAGTTCCACCCTGGTGCACCCAGCTGACCTCTTTCTCTGAGAGGATGGGCCTGACCATGAAGGTAGCTCAAAAGTCCACAATGAGACCCCAAGTCTCAAAGGTACCTTAAAGTGTGCACTTTCAGGGACACACCCCTCTTAGATGCTGCCAGACAATTAGTTACTGTTCTAGGTGTGTGTGTGTGTGTGTGTGTGTGTGTGTGTGTGTGTGTGTGTATGTTTTACAAGACACTTGAAAAAATATTCCCAAAATCTGTGCCATAGAACAGATTTTGCTTCTCCTAGAGATCAGAAAGAATTCAAGAATAGTATCCATTATCAATTTTATTTTTCTGAAGGAAAGGATATGAAGACATTTATATAGCTTTGAACGAGGCTTTCTGGCCAGACACAGAAAGACAAATGCTACATAATCTCACTTATGTGTAAAATCTAAAGAATTATAAGCTTACAAAAGCAGGGGCTAGAATAGTAGTTAGAACAATTTTAGAGTAAAAAAGGGGATTGGGGAGATGTTGTGTACATTTATCAACATATATATACATATACCTCATATACATCATATACATATACCTGAAAAAAAAGGATTACATGTAGCTACACAAAGCCCTTTTGGTTTTACGGCATGCTTGCCTATTTATGGAATATGTAAAACTAGGAAAATGTAAAAATTATAAAAATGTAGACATGCTTCTAATATTATAAATATGGTAACATGATACAGTGATTGGAGATCGCACAGTGCCTTTAGTGGGACAGTTAATGTGTTGAGACTATTTTTACACAAAGCTTGACATAGTGGATCATGACTGAAAGTCTCAACATTCCAGAGGCAAAGTTAGGAGGATCATCATAAATTCAAGGCCAGTCAAATCTGCATCATGGGCTTTAGGTCAGCCAGGGAAACACAACAAAACTCAAAACTTTATCAAAACCCTCTGCCCACTAATATGTTGTCTTTACAGGGTCATGGTTGCAGGCTTCAGGCTACCCTGCTTTGCACAACCTTAATACAGCAAGCCTAAAATTCTTCAAGTTAGGAGATCTTGCTGGAGCCTCGAGATAGCTAATATATTGTCAGTGTAATAGAATCTAGAATCATCTGGGAGAAAACTCTCTAGACATGGCTGTGAGGGAGTTTTTTGATTAGGTATTGAAGTAGGAAGACCCACCCTAAAATAGATGGTACTATTACTTAAGCAATAGTCAAGTACTGTATCAACATGAAAACATAAAATAATAGTCTGTCTCTCTCTCTCTCTCTCTCTCTCTCTCTCTCTCTCTCTCTCTCTCTCTCTCTCTCTCTCTCTCTCTCTCTCTCCTTCCTAACTACAGATGTACTGGGACCAGGTGCCTCAAGCTCCAGTTACCATAACTTCTGGGCCATGTTGTACTGTGCTCTTGTACCATGAGCAAAAACAGGAATCTCTTTCTTGACATTGCTTTTATAAAGTATATGGTTGTAGCAATAAGAAAAGTGACTAATATAGATCTGAACCAGCATATAGTGTGTGTGTGTATCTATTAGGACCCAAAGAGGAGAAATTCCTGTGTTTCTCTCTTGGTGCTAAAATGCCAGCATCCTGATTGGCAACAACTGTATACCATCTGGCCAAGAGAAGGCAGGTGGAACAAATTTAGGCAAAAGCTGAAATAACTCATCTCTACACAAAATTAGGAGTGACAGAGTGTAGGAACTGGTATCTCAGCCACAGCCTTTGCTTCACAACATTGAGCACAGAACTGTTCCTTACAGTTACTCTACAAATGCCTGCTACATTGAACTAAAAAAGACAGCAATGTATCAACTGTCCCTTCCTTGATTGAGAACCGAGCAATATAATGTTGTATTATGGAGGCTTTAAAGGTAGCCTTGGCTTTGTTTTCAAGACAACTAAAAACAGAATGACTTCTTGCTTCTACTAGAATTTAAATTGAAAATAATTACTGTCCATAGGGAAGACATCCATCAAAGGATCACTAAGTAAATATCTCACTGGGTTGCTCAGTGAACATTCAAGCCCATGGTAATAATGAAGTCTTCCCCCTTCTTTTCACTCAAAAGCACATTATACTTAAATAAAATTAATTCCTTACCATTGCTACAGAACAAATGACTGCAAATTTAGCAGCTTACCACAATTTATCCTGACCCACAGTTTTTAAGGGCCAGAAATCTGCAACTGGTGGGTTGATATGAAGATAGATGATAGATAGCTGATAGATAGATAGGTAGGTAGATAGATAGATAGATAGATAGATAGATAGATAGATAGATAGATAGATAGAGTTAGAGATAGGTATATGACAGCAGTCAAGCTTTAGCTAGAGCCTCTAAAATATGAAGGCTTAACTGGGACAGAAGGATCCATTTCTAAACTTACTTATAAGACTGTTGGTAGGAGCTACATTTCCCTATCACATGTGTCTTCAACAGGAGACTCATAGGGTGACAGGTAGCATATTCAAGAGAAAATTGTGTGTGGGGAGAGACAGAGAGAGAGAGAGAGAGAGAGAGAGAGAGAGAGAGAGAGAGAGAGAGAGAGAGAGAGAGAGAGGTCTTTTATAATATAACTTTAGAATCACACATCACCATGTACCATACTTCCACTCTGTATTCACCAAAACCAACCTTGAGACAATGGGCAAAATGATCACAAAGCATACTGTTAGGGGCTGTCATCAAGTCCTACTACTGAGGTCTCCAGTTAAATCAGTGTCCCTCACCCTCATGCCAGCTGTGCCTTGTATAAGCTTTGAACACTCTGAATCTCCCACCCCTCGGTTCCTTCTCTGTTCTCTCCTGTATTCAAAACACTTTTCTGTGGCCCCTCAAATCAGTAGACATTTCAAACCTCGACCTTAAACAACCTTCATTGTTTAAACAGGACCATTTCTTAATTGTATTCTGTGTATTTACTCATTCACTCATAGATTCACATTCATAGTCTTTATTTAAATATAA
Organism: Arvicanthis niloticus; assembly: GCF_011762505.2. Lineage (NCBI taxonomy): Eukaryota > Metazoa > Chordata > Mammalia > Rodentia > Muridae > Arvicanthis > Arvicanthis niloticus. The sequence continues at coordinate 57,128,514 of NC_047664.1, read as the reverse complement.
TAATCACCATAAAAACAGGTGCCCTGCCTGTTGTGATCAGTATTTGTTTCTCTGAATGAGAAAGGCACCATCAACTGTTCTTCCTCCTTAACCTCTCATACTCTAGCAGGTTCAATCCACATCACACAATGGAGTAGAGGACATTTCCCAAGGCAGGCATTATGACAAGCTTTGCAGTACCTACCCCTATCACGTTCATCCATTTAATGGTTTAAACATGAAGGGTCAATCTTGTTCAGTGCACTCATGACTTTCTTCCTACAATAGCATCAGACTTTCTCTAGTGATGACCCATAATCTTCTGCTTACCTTGTTTTTCTTGTTCTTTTGGACAGAGTTTCTATCCATTTGCTTCACACTCCGTCTCTACTACCCAAACCAACACCTCAATTAGACACATTAACAAATTATGGCTGTGCGGACTCCCGCAGTCAGCATCGTCATGCTGAATTCTTGAACTCTGTTGTTTCGCTATCCTGGAGACTTGTGCCATGCTGTCTTCCAACAGAATCTATCCAGACTCTTAGGACCCTGTCATAATACATGCAGCATTTATGTGTGACTCTAACTTTAGACAATAACAGAAATTCATTATCATGGGTTCCTTGTTTTTAACTTGTCTTCTGGATCTCTAATGATACTGTTATCACTTGAAGTAAGGTTTGGAAGTGCTGGAATTCTGTTTCTTTCTGCAAATAGGTTTACAGCATATTATATATGTTGGATATTCACATCCAACATATATAATAATTCACATCCAACATATATAATAATGGATGAATGACTGTTTCCACGCTTAACCCCAACTCTGCACTTTAAATGAAGTGTGGCAGTGGATCTGATTCTGGTCTAAACTCCAAACCTTGGCTCATTCTTATGATCCATAGAGTTGCAGCATTGACTTCACTGCAGAGAAGCTAGGATCAGTATAATAAAGATGGAAAAGTATACATGGCCTTCCTGATTGCTTGTCTATGCTTCTCTACACTAGAAACCAAAACTGCTTTCTTCAGAAACAAACAAACAAAAAAATTTATGCTGGATCTCCTAAGTCTCAGTTGATCTCTCTGCCTATCCTACCTTGATCCAGAAAGCTTTTTGCTAAAAATATCCATAGACCTTGTAAAAATCCCATTTGCCAAGGCTTCCCCATTGATTGGTGTACCCTCGACTTTTTTTGTTGTTTGTTACTGCATCACTTTTATTTTTCTTTACACAATGATGTGTTCCTGGGGCCTAACGGTCTCACTAAACAGTAGAAATCCCAATCTTGTCATTTCTTAAAGAATTGAGTATGAAAAAACCTTACAAAAATCAAAATGATGAATATATTTCTAGGTGTCAATGCAAACCCTCGACTTTCTAAACCACTGTCACACTCATAGAAAGCAGAAGGGATTCTAGGTGTTTCTAGGGCCATAATGATAAAGGAATCCAAACTGCTTTAATCTGAAGGCCAAATTATAGATAAATTCACTGTCTTAACTCATTACTAGAAGCTATTTCTAAGGACATTCTAAAGAACTACTTAACATATTTTTAAGTCTCTTGCTTGTATGATTAAAAAGCAGAACTCTTGTGTGAATTTGGGACTCTAAGAACCAGTGTTCAAACCACACTCAAAATTTAATAAATGTCTACTAAATAAAAGGCAACAATATTCTATATGTTTCTGTCTAAACTCTGTTGTCACCTGAGCTTCCTCCTGTGTAAGTCAGTAATTCACAGTTCAAAAAACACCATATTGACTTTACTAGAAAGTAAATTAACCAAATAACTCCTTGATAGTTTTAATACATGTATATGTATATATACATATACACCACACATATATACATGCATATATACACATAAACACACATGCAAATATAATAGTATATGTGCACATACACACACATTTTCATACCTTTTAAAAACTTTTTCTATATAACAGCTCTCATGGCTATTCAAACACGGATTTTTTTTTCACCACAAAACAATGACAGTCAAAAAATAGTAATTTTACTCTTTATTTAGATATCTTGTGAAACTTCTCTGGTTGGTGACAGCGATAAGAGGTTGGGCTTCCTCGGGCTTCGGCCCACTTTCTCTACATTCCTTTAAAACAACTTGTGTCAGAAAAATATTTCATTCTAATCTTCTTTCTTATATTAAATCCTCACTGATATTTTTCTATAGAAAAACCCAGAAATACAGCTCAGAGTCTGTGGGTAAAGAAGCCCATTTATGCACTCCTATCAGAGGTTTTTAAACTAAGAGGATTTCTTCAAAATGCATCCTCAGAGTCTTTTAGTTATGTAATGTACCAAGGGAGAGAAAATGTGCCAGAATTCTCTCTTTTCGAGCACTTGTCCTTTCTGCTTCTTGCCGCACCCTGTAGCTGTGGTGCCATCTGTTAATTCACTATTAATTATTTAACTTTTCCTTTGGGGTTGTTAATTGTTGTTAATCTGCCTTCAAAACAGGTTAAAGTCATGCAAGTAAATGAGCAACACGGGCCAGGCAATACAAGTGCCTCATTATCATAGCTCTTCCATGATTTCAATAAAACAATAACTTCAAGATTTGCCTTTTAAAAGACTAAGTAATATTGGGGGAATAAAGAGACTCTTTCAACTGCTCTCGATGACAAATGTGATTGCCTTGATATCCATTTTATATAGCTAGATCTATGAACAAAATTGGAATAGTTAACAAGTTTCTAAGCAATGTCTATTTACATTAGGGTGAAATTTTTAACCAGGTCATTGTTTTGTTGACTTTTCCTAAGTGAAATGGTAACTCTTTTACCCTGAAAGCAGGTAATGAGGACCAAATAGAACAGAAAAGGAAGGATAAAACAAGAGCTAGACAGTTCCTTTTAAAAATCTTAATTTGTTGTTCTTATCTTCCCTCCCGACTCTACTATAAGCCTGAACTAATCTATAACTACTTGGTTTGGTGGTATCCAAAAGGCTTTTCCCAAACTCATTTCTAGATCTTTCTCTCTTACTCTGTAAGTATGTCTCCACCTGTGTCTATACTGTTCGTTGTGACTATGCCTTAAATTTCTACTCATACATCCTCCTAGGCAAACATCTACTGGAAGGTTCTTCCAGGAATTCATGACAACTTATCAAAAGCCAACATTATCATATCTTTTTTCAATGAATTCTAACCTATTTCCAGCTATGGGCATGGAATTTCTAAATTGGCATTTTAAAAAATAATCTTTCTCTTATTCCTTCCTCTTGTCTACATATAGTTTACGAACACCAGAGGCCTTCAGAAATATGGATCTTTTTAATTTTTTGGTTCCAAGTCAGCAGCACAACTATATATTATATTAAGCCCAATTATTATGTTCTGTTCCAACCAATAACCCCAAAACTATGCTTATTCATACGACTTGTCAAACACATAGGAGCCGTGCACATGGTTACCCTCTAGGGGAGAAACCTTCTTCCTGTTTCTCCCAGATTCCTGTGTTTTCTCATTCAATCTTTCCTAAAAGACACAATAAAAGCATTTTCTAACACTTGCAGTGGCATTGAGACCATTTGACTGAAATATAGCCAGAGGAATGGGAATAAGATTTTCCTAAGCACTGTGGCTGCATGGTCCTGACAAACATACCCCATGATACTCCACTTCTCTTGCTATTGTATTGCAAGCCACCCGCTCCTTAAAGTGCAGTTAAAAGATAAATAAAATATACTTGCCTATATTAGGCTGTGATGACAGTAAGGAATACACATACATACACACAAGGGGTGGTGGAGGGATGAGGGATGGAGAGAGGAAGGAGAAGGAGTTGAGTTCTGAGCTCAAAAGTTGCCTGTCCCAGCAAGTAGAATTAGATATTGTTATCTCTCTTTACTTCCCAATAACCAAGTCCTTCAGTAAGAGAGCCAGACTTTGGAAACACCAAAGGAGGAATATGTCTATATTCTTGCTACATGACCATGACCAGTAAATCTGAAGAATGAGGCAGGCTATCAAATTTAATCAGTAACAAGCAATGACAAGGATAGATGGATTGAGGATGCCACAGGGTGAGCTTTCAGACAAATGAGTCTACTGAACCATTTCTAGGAAGGTTGGTTTTGGTCACCATTTTTTCAGACATGTGGAGTAGGCTGATGATGTCTTATCATACTTATCATTTCTTCTCTACAAAGACTCATAAAACATCTACAGAACTTGCTCCATCTTCTAATGGAAATAATATGGTTGAGTTCTAACCTTTCACAGCCAACTCTCTTCCAGTTCCCTTCAAATAGTATAGTTGGTTTGGACTCTGTCCTAAATTTAGATTTCAACTCTCTCTGACCTGTTCTTGAGCACCAGGCTTAAACAATATGTCGGTGTTTAATTCCAGTGCTCATAAATGATATGGGAACTCCAGCTAGCAATCAAGAGCTTTCCCTTGTAAGTACCAAAGAGCCTCAATTCCCTAACCCAGCCACACTTTTGTAAACAGTCTGATCATTAAATCATCTTCAAAACACTGAGATTATGTTGTCTGCCAAATGCATGGCCAAAAGTAGAATAAACTATTGAAACATTGTGATCTTTGTGTAGTTGGCCACCACAAATTTAGAGACGTGTTTTCATCAGACAATTCTATTCAAAAAACAAAAATACAAGTAGCAAAATGATTAAGAAGCTGTTCCGACACATTTGCAATCTACTCCAAACATCAGATATAAATCTGAGAGGAAGCCAGCAGTCACACATGGTGGTTACAGATGCGGACTATTTGATATGAGCTCTTCCTTGCCCTGGAAATCAATCTGCCAATGAGAGTCTATATGATTCAAAAAAGATTAATAGCAAAAATTAACAATTAATATCTTTTTTCTCTTCTTACTTTAATTTCTAGTTCAAATGACTAAATACCTACAGGATAGTCATAGAAAGGGCTGTTTGTAAAAACTGAGTTCTCTGGGTTCTTGAAACCAATTCAACTACAACCATGGCTGGAAAAGACTGTCTCTTCAACCAGAGATTGCATAATATTTCTACATTTCCTTTTCCAGAATTTCAGAAAGTCTTTCTCCCTGAAGACTCGTCTTTGCAATTGACACCACAGATTGGTCTGTTCATGTTATCTGCCATGAAAACAAAGCAGGTTTGAATTTTTCAAAATGCAGCACACTCTACACAGAGTCCAGAAATCTGCACTTCCAAACACATTGTCTCTCTGCCAAGCAGACATACCAGAAGGCATTCCCAGTGACTATTTGCAAGACACAGGGTAAAACTGCTTTTTGCATGTAGTTAAAAAACCAAGCAATGAGACAGTGGAAAGTACCCCATCAAGTGGCTTTTATTCATACTTGTTTAATGCTCATATAGGCATTTATCTTAAAAGGATGTGTTCATCTGTTCCACCCACTAACATTTATATCTATTCAAGCTGCAATTAAATCCTATTGAAATTTTATTTTCAACGTTATTATGGAACTTAATCATGTTTATGTATAAAGCCAGTTTAGACACGTCACACAGGTATAGCTTACAGAATAGAAGAAATCACGGTGGAAAGACAACAAAACACCTACTATGCAAATAACTGCCACAATCTGGCCCCAAAGGAATAAGTCACTATTCTACAAGTAAAAGAAAAGGGAGAGGCAAATGCTCAGTCTTGCCTTCAAGAAACAGTTAAAGGACATATGTACATACACATACCTTTGAGGGGGGATAGGCAAAGAAAAGTTAGACAATTCATGTAATAGTAGTACCCCATGTGAGAAGTGGGTCTTCATACAAGGCTACATTTAAATAAATGATACCCAAAGTTTTAGATTATCCTGTCAAGTCTGTATTGGGAGAACAAATATTCACTGACACTAGCTCAAGGGAAAAAACAAACAGCATACTTGGAGGAATCCAAGGACAAGAAATTAAATACAGTTGGACCTCTCTGGGAATTAGAAGCATAGGTGTGTCTTTCAGTTCTTAAAGGGTCTGCTTCTATCAAGGTCAAATTTTCTCCTTTCATTGTTTCTTTCCCTAAATCTCTGTGTTTACTCTTGTTCCATGCACTATGATAAAAATAAAAAAACTAACCATTTATGGTCCAAACTCCTACTATGTATCTTAGTCTAAATTCCCAAGAAATATGATTGGCTACAGCCGAAACAACCAGTGATTGGCAGGTAGGGTGTGACAACACACAAAGTTCTCCTGCAAATCCTGGATGTGATTCCCTAGCTCCAACCAAATTCTGGAACCCAAGCAAGAGGCTTAATTACGATGTTGGGTACAGGCCTGTCATCAACACTGTGGTTCAAGAATAAGTGGGGCAGAAGGAATCACTGACATTCTTCCAGGCCTTCAATATTTTCTAATCATTAAAGGACAATAGGCAAGAAATTATCAATGTGTAAATGCACTTAGCCTTCTTTTGTATCCCCTTATCTACTTCAATACTCTATTTGTACAGTACTAGCTATGTGCTTTTTCTTTAAATCAAAGTCTATGGTAAAGTCCTGCCACAATGGTAGAAAACAAGGAAATTTCACTTCCATCAGAAAGGGAACAAATTAAACAAACAAACCATGAAATAAAACATCTGGAATCACTCAGTGTCATGAAGACTTCTAGAAATGATTTGTTGAAAAAGAGACTGGAAAGATCTAAAAAAATCAAACGAAACAAAACAGGACTCTGCACAGTGTATCTATAGCTTGTAACATTGATTATTTTGAGTAATTTTCCAAAAAAAATCTCAAACTAAGTTCTTATTTAATATTCTTTGGATGCTGAATTATATTGGCATAGACATCACTGAGTATAAAGACACGGCACATGAGGGGACCTAAAGTGTCTAGATACAGTTTACAACCCCTATTTTATGCTAAATTCAGAGTCACTTATTTCCTACTTCGGGTATTTTATACATTTTTAGACTGAATCCTGAATCAGTACCATTTATTTAGCCATTCTTCCACACGTCACAATAATACAGGCTTGTGTATACTTTTCTTAATTCACAGAAAGAAAAACAAGAGCTTGAATGGAAAAATATGGAATTTAGCTACCATTTTCCTCAGGATAACTGTGTGTGTGTGTGTGTGTGTGTGTGTGTGTGTGTGTGTATGCTCATGTGCATGTGTGAATGTATATGTTCCAGAAGTCAACCTTTGGTGCCATTCCCCAGGGTATTGTCTCTCTTGTTTTTGAGACAGGGTCATTCTTTGCCTTAAAAAATTCACATAGTTTTTCCATCTAGGATCCTGAGAAATCCATCTGTCCATGCACCCTCAACACTAGGACAAGTAAAATCACACTCAGGATTATTACAAGGGATCTGGGTGTCAGACTCAGATCCTCATGATTACACAGTAAGCCCTTTATATAATATTGACAGAGCTATAACCCAGCCTCGGACTCACTTTTACTATAGATGGAACTCTACTGTCTTTGACAAACAAAAACAAATGAATACATAATAAAAACAAGTTAATTAAATTAAAAAAAAAAAACTTCTGTCTCGTTTAATTCCCAACCCCTTAGCTGATTGGACCATTGCCCCCTTTCTGATCCTCCCCATTTAATGTCCCTGAAATTTAATGATACCAAGTTCACTGTCATTTAAGCATCCCTTCATTCAATAGCTGGGGAAAATTGTCATTGGTATGCAAACTGGTCTCAGGCAAGGAACATTACTCTTTAATCTCCTAATTTTAATTGGTATGCCATCATGCAGACTGGGCCTGATAATGGCTTAGTTTGTAGATTAAGACCAACAGACCTGAACTGTGTGTGCCATTAGTTACAAATAAAAGAACAAAAAACACCGAACAATGATAAAAGGGGCCATTCCAAATCAGAGGGAAGATGATTCCTCCTCATCTTCTCCAAGGTTCATGACCCTAATTCAGTGTCCATTTGTACCATGATTCGGATTAATGCTTTCTGCTTGGTCAGATAATTTCAGAACAGTTGGTAAATTGAAATGATTTGCTGTGCATATACCAGTGTTGTTGCTGGTCCAGGGAATGTTCCTAAATGATTTGCTCACAAATGACATTGCTTTCACTGATAAAGCCGTTTCTTTCACTAGGAAACTAATAATACAAACAAAATAAAAGAACCTGTACATTTTTTTCAATAGGATGGATCTACACAGTTTTCGGTGGTTTTTCATTCTCTAGTAAATTAAGAATCTAAAATATATTAATTTCCAAAGAGATCACACACATGTCTGGTGCCTGTGAAGAAAATGGAAATTTCAATATTTAGAAGCAAGACATGGTAAGGAGAGAGAGAGAGAGAGAGAGAGAGAGAGAGAGAGAGAGAGAGAGAATGAGAATAAATATTAGGGCAATCTAATTAAGGTAAGTTCCTTCATCTCTCAGAAGAAGCAAATAAGACCCATAGCCGTGAACAAAAGAGTAGACACAAAGAAAGGAAAACCACATTGTCCTTAAAAGAGATGGAGGAAATACTGTGTTGATGCCCATTGTGGGCTGCTTGGTTCTTCTAAAGACATATCAAAGTCTTCTCAAGTGCCTATAACTATTGCCTTATATGGAAATATAAGTTATATTCCATATTCCTAATATGGAATATAATATGGAAAGAGTTTTCTTTGCAGATGATCATGCTATGATCATTCAAGTGAGTCGTGATCTGATATGACAGGTGTCCTTAAAATAAGAAGAAATTTGGACTCAGAGACAGACATGCACATTGTCAAGGTTATGTGAAGACAGAAAGAAATGGCTATGTAAGCAGAGCAACTCACCTACAAGCTAAAGAACTCATAATGTTACCACTGAGCTTCCAAGCAGGCATCATTTGCTGGCATCTCGGTCTTGGACTTCTAGTTCTAGAACTATGAGACAATTTGTTATTTGTTATTCCTCTTGACTTGTAGTGCTTTGCTACAACAACTAGCTAACTAAAATGGTGTCTGCCTGGTGCTTAACATACCATGGTCACCACTCTGTCCTGTGCTGCCTCTTCTGCTAAAAGGTGTAGTTTTACAGAAGCTTGGAGCAAAATCCTGAAGAGTTACTAACAGCTCCTGAGGTCCTTCATAAACCATCTTTTTCGATCTTAAAGCAGCCCCGAAGGTACATGGCATCATCATTTCTTGTCCAAAGGGAAAACTGGAGCTCTGGCACACTGAATATCTTTTCCCCAGAAGCATAGCTAGAAATTAATAGATCTGGGATTTGAGCCAACACCAAAGCACGCTACTATATGAAGCACTCTCCTATATCACACTGCCTTTAATAATTTTTCAGGGTGAGTAAAACAAGGGAAAAATTCTGGGAAGATTAACGAAGTTTCTTCCAAATGACTACATCATTTTAAAGCTGAAATCACTGCAAATATGAATGGAGGGTTCTGGTGACTAAACAGGAGAGGCATTGGGACCTGGTGACAGGGAGGGTGAGACTGTCCACTAGAGTCTCTTCCTGCTGTGCTGGAGACATAAATGTAAAGGGAGGACAGGTTGCTGCTATGCTACAAAAATAGCTGTGTTCCTGCCTGAACTGCAGAGATCCACCTTAACAATAGAAAAAAATAAATAAATGAAAAGGTGTCTTTTTTACAGGGATCAGCCTCTAATCAGATATCTGAGCCCTTTGGGGATCTGACATTGTGGACAGGAAAAGGGCCCAGACACTGTCCATATCAGTATGAGGCAATTGAAGTTGTCAGGGTGGAAAAAAAAAGGAGAGGGGGAAGATTGAGAGCCAAGAAGCACATCATTCCCCTTTGTCATGTTAGAAATTCCTCTTGCTCTGCTTGGGTGGCATGTTCTATGTCACAGGAGAGCCTCCAAAGGCCACCCAACAACAGAGCCCCTATACTCCACTCTCCTTTCTTTAGCCATAATACTAATCATCACCATTGGTCTGAAGACCATGGATATCAGTTGCTTTTTAGTTTATTTTATTTTTGTGTCGATAATGATAGTTTCAAACCCTTGTGCTCTGACACATTCTCTAAAATAACAGATAAGTATAAGAAAATCAATTAACTTTTTATATACATGAAATAATAGTAACCTCTGTATGTGCCGGTGTGTGTGTGTGTGTGTGTGTGTGTGTGTGTGTGTGTAACTGTAGGTGTTTGTTTGTGGAGGTGCACATTTATACATAGAAACCAAGCTGTCTAGAAGCCAACATCAGATCTCCTCTGGTCTCCTCAGGAGTCATCTGCATCAGTTTTTTTTTTTTTTTTTTTTTTTTTTTTTTTTTTTTTTTTTTTTTTTGAGAAAGGATCCTTCACTGATTCAGAGATCATGGAATAAACTAGATTGGCTGATGAGGAAACCCCAGGACACCTATCTCCATCGCTCCAGCACTACGGTTACAATCACGCACCACTATTCCTATATTTTTGTGTGGGTATTGGGGATCAAATTCAGCTCCCCCTGCTTGTACAGCTGGCACACAGTGTTTTGCCAACTGAAATATCTCTCAAATTCCTCTAATAGTGACATCATAACAATAACCATGACATAATTTATAACTGTTTCATCCATGGCAGAACCTATCATAACTTCTTTGTCAGTGTTGTTTGACACTTACATAAAAGTAGCAAGTAAACTCCTGTAAAGCAGCTGCTGTTGTCCCCATTTTACAGTGAAGAAACTTGGCCACAAACTGAAAAATTGGACTTATTCAAGCCAAGCAGCTACAAATGGCAAAGCCAGGACACATTCTTAGGTTTATTGTATCTCAAAAGCATACATTTCCTTCCCTATAGATAAAGTGATGGTCTTTAAGTGGGGAGAGACAGATAAAGGTTTGAGGTACAAATCACTTCCACTTGAAGCTTCACATTCCAGTTTGTATATTTCCTGACACCAGCCCTATAGGGATAAGTCAGAGCTAAGAAGATGAGGACATGGGGACAATAATGTAAGTCGTGAGCCTATGCAACCTCAGCAGAGGTCGAGTTTACCAACTCTACAGAATCAAAAGTTCAGAGGACAGTGATGACAGCTCCCCCAAAGCTGAGGCATGCATGTGACCAACTGGCCTAAGGAAAAAGCAAGAGAGTCCTACATAGCTTGTTCATCCAATTCAAGATGTCTTTGACAAATGCAAGCCTGGTCAGCACATTACTGTCTCCTGAAGAAGCTTTGCTATGTAAGCATGTGGCTCTCAGCCGTTTCTCATAATTAGGCAAAGAGATGTTTCATGTTCAGGTAGTGATAATTGCTCACAAAAAGTCATATGAACATGGCTAGCTAGGCCACTATCAGACAAATGAACTCATAAGCAGCAAATGCTAACCCCTAGGGAATGAATTTGAGAAGCAATACAGTTCTTTACTTAGATTCTGAGCACAGTTCAGGCCATAAAGAATATGCTTAGCCAGCCACCGGTGGCTGAATAGTCCAGAGACATGGGTTTTTAAAAAATCAATAAAATGATTCCTAATGATCATCTGCTATACTCATAGATTGGTGTCTAGCCCAATCATTAGAGAGACTTTCTCGGGCAGCTGGTGAGAGCAGGTGCAGAGACCTACAGCCAAACATTAGGCAGAGAGAGAGCACAAACTAAAGATCTCCATAAGGCCCTGCACTTTGGAACTCCAGAAACTTCATGGAAAGGGGGAAGAATTGTAGGAGCTAGAGAGATCAAGAACACCAGAAAATTGCAGCCCACGGGATCAATTAAGCAGGGCTCATAAAGGCTCACTGCATAATTCAGTAATCAGCAATCATGGAACCTGCCTGGCTCTGCACTAGTTCTTCTGCACATACATTTATAATGGTTTGCCTGATGTTTTGTGGGACTTCTACTAGTGAAAGAGGAGAGAACGGTCTCTGACTCTTTTGCCTGCTCTTGGGACCCTTTTCCTCCTCCTGGGTTGCCTTAACCAGTCATTGATATGAGAGTTGGTGCCTAGCCTTACTGTAACTTGTTATGCCATTTTTGCTTGATATGCATGGGAGGCCTGCTATTTTTTGAAGGGAAATGGAAGAGTGGATTTTGGAGAAAGGGGATGTGTGGGCTGGGGCTGGAAGAAATGGAGATATGGGTAAATAAGGTTGGGATGTAGTGAATGAGAGAAGAATATAAAAAGGAACATGCTTAGCAGACTTGTATTGAAAACATGTATATATGAATAGACAGTGAATGAATCAAGAGCAAACCTGCCAAGTCGCCATTGAAGTTAAGAGTAGAATTATGGAAGGAGATGAGCTGGCAACAGGACAAGGATTGTTGGTAGGAAATTCTCATCTCTTACCTTATGTTAAGCAATGGCCTATGCATGGAGGTTAGAGCGAAAACCTCTCTGCCCTCAGAAACCAATGCAGAGATGCATAATTTATCAAAATGTTAAGAACTTAAGAGAATGAGTACTCGTCTTTAAATGGGACTCTTTAAAACTGGTTCACCTTGAGGCTCCGGGCACACCAAGGAGGAGGGAGTAAAAAGCAGGAGAGGATAGAGAGGAATGCAGTGAAAAGCTGTCCAGTGCACATGGCATGGCTGTGCACTCACAAGCTCACAGAGTCTGGTTTACCCATACTAGATTAAGTCATAAAATCTGAGAAGCAAGAAGAGAGGTGCTCATCATTCTTTGCTTTTTAATGAGTAGCTGTTAGTAGTTGACAACTACTGAGGAAGGAGATGCACTCTTTTGTGAGAGTATTCCCACTGGACAGTTTCCCATTCTCCAGTGCATGGCTCCACACACACGCCACACACACGCTCTTAGTAACAGCACTACATGGAATTAATGGCTATCAAAATTATAATATATATATATATATATATATATATATATATATATATATATATATAAAACATCCTTGTCAATACATGAATCAATATTCAAAAAGCAGACTTCTAGAAATTTTTAGGGATTGTATTGAATCTATAAATCAAGATCAAGTTGAGAAATTTGATATATTAATAATATTAAGTCTTCCTATCTACAAACATAAAATCTTTATCTCCATTTATTTAACATTACTATGACTTCAGCAAAATTTTGTAGGCTTTACCATAAAGATAATGAACATGATTTGTTAGATGTATATGTTGTGTTTCACTTTGAATAAATTGAAACTAAATAGAACTATCGTGCTTGTTTTAAGTTTTACTGTATTTATGAGAAAGAGAAAAAGAATTGATTTTTGTGTGTTAACTTTATAAAGAATAACTTTATATTATTATATTAACTATACAAAGAAAAGCAAATAATTATATTTTTAAAGGCATGAATGGATACCTCATGAAGATGTGCACACTGACATTAAGAATGTGAATAGATACTTCACATTATATATTATCAGGCAAATACAAAATAAAATCCTGATGGAATCTCTTTACATAGGTCTTAGAATGACCAAATATAAAATATGGACAGTGTCAAATCTCGCCCGCATAAAGGATCATATCAGCTACGGAGACACTTCATTTCTTTTCTCAATTCACCTATATCATTACTACATGTGATGGCATATTTTCCCTGCAAGTTGGGAGGAGCTAAGATGGGAGGAGGAAGGAGAGGAAAAGGAGAAGTAAGAAGAGGAGGAGGAGAAGGAAGAGTAGGTGCTAGGAGGTAGAGATGTAGGAGGATGGAGAACCACACTTGGATCAAGAGCAGTCCTGGGTAACAACTTATATCTAGGTTATTTAATTGGGAAACACCTCCAATTGTTTGGGCATCTTGTTATTGAGCATTACCAAACATATAAAGCCTTTGGATAATCTAAGCATTAGAGTCTCATTTCTACTGGCCCCCCCCCGTGAATGGTGGGATGGTCTGGGCTCAACCCAACCTTGTGGCGACAACATGGAAGATTGGCAGAGCCATCTCCCATGCGGGCCTCTTGTGGGTGGCAGGGCCAGTGTCTCTGGACACCTGAGCCAGCGGCCTGAGCCAAGCAGGTGAATTATTGCCACAGCCACTCATGGCCTCAGGCCTAGGATAGTCAGGAGGATGGCAGCTGATTAATAACAAGCCAGATTGGGTGCAGCCATTTTATTAAATATCTCCTGCAACAACTACATTTCCTCTTATTATATCAGTGGGGATTTCAGTATATTGTTGGACCATAGTGCTAAGACATTCTTCTCTTGCTCAAAACTGAGTTTTCTTGCCACTATGTACGATGTCTGCTGCTGGATTTTTAAATGATTTCTTTACAAAATTGAGGGAATTACACTTCATTTCTAATTTACTATTTTTACATTTTGTTTACATTACAATTATATTTGTACATTTGTGTGTATACATGTATTTTCAAAAGTGGCACTGGATTTTTTTCATTAAATGCTTTCTCTGTATCTCCAGACATGATAATGTAATTTCTCTTCTTTATAAAATGGATTTAATGATTATATATACTTATTTTGAATGCTGGATGACTTCATTTATTTTCAAGCTATATATATATATATGGCCTAAGTATTCATTATCAAATATAGTATTGCAATTGTTATTTTGAACTAACTATTCTCTGTTAAATTCAAATCAAAACAGACAAGGATTCTGTGCTCCTTCTGACAGCTTTCCTTTCTATAGGCCTCGGTTTCTGATATATTGTTTCCCTTCTCTCTGAAGCAGCAATTCCTTTAACATTTCTTGTAAGGCACAGGTACACTGACAATAAATTCATCCAATTTTTGTTGCCAAAGATTTTTATTCTCATTTCAGTTTTGAAGAATAATTTCACACAATACAGCCCTCTAGGTTGCTGAGGGTTTTTTTTTTATTATTTCTCTTTCCAAACCTCATGCATTTTGCTCTGCTATCTCTTTGCTTCCCTGGTTTCCTAGAAAAAGCAACACATCATTTTGACCATTGCCACTCAACAGCAATATATTGTTTTGTTCTTACTTTTTTTTAAAGATTCTTGTAATTTCTTTCTAAGGTTTAAATATTACATATCTGAGTTTGTTGAGGATTTTTTTCACTTTTTTCTGGGGAACCACTTATGTTTGGTGTTTTCTAGGCTTCTTGATCTGTGATTTGGTGTCTGACAGTAATTTGCAAAACTCTTCGTTGTTCTTATGTCAAACATTGCTTCTGTTTCTGTTTCTTTTCTTTCTTGTACTCCTAGTATCCGTGGTGTACCACTTCTCATTATTGTAGAACCTGGAAAAAGTTCTTCAATACCCTAAGAGGGTTATCATAGGATTGCAACCCACCCCTCACTTTGCTTTTCAGTCTTGAAAGTCATATCAGCAAAGTAGCTGGATACAAAATTAACTCAAAGAAATAAGTAGCCTTCCTTTATACAAGAGATAAACAGGCCAAGTAAAAAATTATGGAAACACCTTTTTCAGTAGCCACAAATATAAATAATATATTATATAAATGTAATATAAATAATATAAAATATCTTGATGTAACTCCAACCAAGTAAGTGAAAGATCTGTATGATAAGACTTCAAATCCCTGAAGAAAAAGTTGAAGAAGATATCAGAAAATAGAAAGATCCTCATGCTCATGGATAGGTAGGATTAACATAGTCAAAATGGCCATCTTACCAAAAGCAATCTACAGATTCAATGCAATCCCCATCAAAATTCCAACACAATTTTCTATAGGTTTTCAAAGAGAAATTCTCAACTTGATATGAAAAGAAAAACCACAAAATAGTCCAAACAATCCTGAAAAATAAAAGTACTTTTAGAGGAATCATCATTCCTAACCTCAAGCTGTACTACAAAACAATCATGATAAAAACTGATTGGTACAGAAATACACATGTTGACCAATGGAATCAAATTGAAGACCCAGAAATAAACCCACACACCTGTGGACACTTTATTTTTGGTAAAGAAGCCAAAACCATACAATGAAAAAATAGAAAGCAGGCTGGGCGGTGGTGGCGCACGCCTTTAATCCCAGCACTTGGGAGGCAAAGGCAGGAGGATTTCTGAGTTCGAGGCCAGCATGATCTACAGAGTGAGTTCCAGGACAGCCAGGACTACACAGAGAAACCCTGTCTCGAAAATAACCAAAAAAAAAAAAAAAAAAAAAAAAAAAAAAAGAAAGCATCTTCAACAAATACTGCTGGACTAACTGGGTGTCTGCATGTAGAAGAATATAAATAGATTCATATCTATCACTCTGCACAAAATTCAAGTCCAAGTGGATCAAGACTTCAATGTAAAACCAGATATACTAAATTCAATAGAACAGAAAATGGGGAATAACATTGGTACAGGAGATATATTCCTGAACAGAATGCCAATGACTGAGGCTCTAATATCAACACTTGATAAATAAGACCTCATGAAACTGCAGAAGGTTTGTAAGGCAAAGGACACTGTCAATAGGACAAAATGGCAGCCTATTGACTGGGAAAGGATCGTCACCAGCCCTACATCTGAGAGAAGACTAATATACAAAATTTACGAAGAACTCAAAAAGTTAACAACTTAAATTGAATAACCCTATTAAAAATGGGGTACAGAACTAAACAGAGAATTCTCAACAGAGGAATCTTAAATGGCCCAGAAGCACTTAAATAAATGTTCAAAATAATTAATTACCAGGGAAACACAAATCAAAGCAACTATGAGGTTCCATCTTATACTCATCAGAATGCCTAAGATCAATAACTCAAGAGACAGCACATTCTAAGGAGGATGTCAAGCAATAGGGAACACTCCTCCATTGCTGGTGGGAGTGCAAACTTGTACAACCACTTTGGAAATCAATTTGGCATTTTTACAGAAAACTGGGATGGAAGAAGTCAAAATATCACTATTTGCAGATGATATGATAGTATACTTACATGACCCCCAAACCTCCACCAGAGAACTCCTAAACCAGATAATCAACATCAGCAAAGTGGCTGGATAGAAAATCAACTCAAGTCCAAGTGGATAAAAGACCTTCACATAAAACCAGATACACTGAAACTAATAGAAGAGAAGGTGGGAAGACCCTTGAATACCTAGGCACAGGGGAAAAGTTCCTGAATATACCCTGAAGATGCTCCAACATATAACAAAGACATATGCTTCACTATGTTCATAGCAGCCTTATTTATAATAGCCAGAAGCTGGAAAGAACCCAGATGTCCTTCAACAAAGGAATGAATACAAAAAATGTGGTACATTTACACAATGGAGTATTACTTAGCTATTAAAAACAATGATTTTGAGAAATTCTTAGGTAAATGGATGGAACTAGAAAATATCATCCTGAGTGAAGTAACCCAATCACAAAAGAACACACATGGTATTGACTCACTGATAATTGGATATTAGCTCAGAAGCTTGAAATAACCAAGATTCAACTCACAGACCACATGAAGCTCATGAAGAGGAAAGACCAAGGAAGGGTGCTTCAGTCCTTCTTAGAAGGAGTAATAAAATACTCAAGGGAGCAAATATTGAGACAAAATGTTAGACAGAAACTGAAGGAGGTGTTGTCTGGAGACTATTCCACCTGGGTATCCATCCCATGTGCAGTCACCAAAGATAGATGCTGATATGGATGTCAGGAAGTACATGCTGACAGAAACCTGATATAGCTGTCTCCTTAGAGGTCTGCAAGAGTCTGACATATTCAGAGGCAGATGCTCACAGCTAACCATTGAACTGATCAAGAGGTTCCCAATGGAGGAATTAGAGAGAAGACTGAAGGAGCTGAAAGGGTTTGTGGCTCCATGAGGAGAGCAACAATACCAACCAACCAGAGCTTCCAGAGTCTAAACCACCAGCCTGGGAGCACATAAGGAGGGACCCATGACTCTAGCTATATTTGTAGGGGAGGATGGCCTTGTTGGGCATAGGTGGGAGAGGAGATCCTTGGTCCCATGAAGGCTAGATGCTGAGTGTGGAGGAATTTGAGGCTGGTGAGGTGAGGGGGGGGGGGTAGGTGGAGGTACATCCACATAGAAACAGGAAGAGCAGGATGGAATAGGGGGTTCCTGTGGGGGGAGAAGTGGGGTAAAGGGATAATATCTGAAATGTAAATAAAATATCCAATAAAAAAAATCAACTCAAACAAATCAGTTCCCTTCCTTTACTCAAAGGGTAAAGAGGCTGAGAAAGAAATTTGTGAAATGACACCCTTTGCAATAGTTACAAATAATATAAAATACCTTGGTGTGAATCTAACCAAGCAAGTGAAAGATCTATATGACAAGAACTTCAAGTCTCTGAAGAAAGAAATCAAAGAAGATCTCAGAAGATGGAAAGATCCCCCCTGCTAATGGATTGGCAGGATTAATATAGTAAAAATGGCCATCTTGCCAAAAGCAATCCACAGATTCAATGCAATTCCCATCAAAATTTCAACTCAATTCATAGTGATAGAAAGAGCAATTTGCAAATTTATTTGGAATAACAAAAAAAGCAGGATAGTGAGAACTATTCTCAACAATATCAATACTGATAAAAACTGCATGGTATTGGTACAGAGACAGACAAGAAGATCAATGGAATAGACTTGAAGACTCAGAAATGAACCCATACATCTATGGTCACTTGATCTTTGACAAAGGAGCTAAAACCATACAGTGGAAAAAAGGACATCATTTTCAACAAATGGTGCTGGCTCAACTGGAGGTCAGCATGTAAAGGAAGGCAAATCAATCCATTCTTATCTTCTTGTACAAATTTCAAGTCCAACTAGATAAAGGACCTTCACATAAAACCAAATACACTGAAACTAATAGAAGAGAAGGTTGGGAAGAACCTTGAATACCTGGGCACAGGGGAAAAGTTCCTGAAGAGAACACCAATGGCATATGCTCTAAGATCAAGAATTGACAAATGGGACCTTATAAAATTGCAAAGCTTCTATAAGGGAATAGTTCTAACTCAAGACACAGCTGGGCATAAACCCAAAGATGCTCCAATATCTCACAAAGACACTTGCTCAACTATATTCATAGCAGCTTCATTCATAATAGCCAGAAACTAGAAACAACCTAGATGATTCTCAACTGAAGAATGGATAAAGAAAATGTGATACAGCTACACAATGAAATACTATTCAGTTATTACAAACCAAAATATCAAGAATTTTGCAGGCAAATGGATAGAACTTGAGAATAGCATCCCGAGTGAAGTAATTCAGTCCCAAAAGGACATGCATGGTATATACTCAAAGTGGATATTAACCATAAAATACAAGTACCATGTTATACTTCACAGACCCAAAGAAACTAAACAAGAAGGAAAGCCCAAGCAAAGAAGCTTGAATCTCACTTAGAAGTGAGAACAAAATAGTCATAAGAGACAGGTAGAGGGACAGAACTCAGATGAGGCATGGAGAGGACAATGGAAGATTCAGGATCAGGCATGAGGAAGGACAGGAGAGATGGCTAGATGGCCATGAAAATAAATGGAAATCTGCAACTGATGGGGAAGAAAAGGTGGGGGCATCTCCAGGATGAGACATGACCTAAGACAAGGAAGGTGCCCAAGAATCAATGGGGATGACCTTAGATATGGCTCACTACATTGGGGATATGAAACCTCAAGAGGCCACCTTCTGTATCCAGACAGGAATCCCAGTGGAGGGATAAACACCAACCCACCCACAAAACTTTCAACCCAAAATTTATACTGTTTAAAAATAATTTAGGCATGGAGGGAGCATAGACTGAGGGAATGGCCAACCAATAGCCAGTCCATCTTGAGACCCATCCAATCCCTAACACTATTAATGATACTCTGTTATGCTTGCAGAGCATCTGAGAGCCTCTGCCCAGCAGCTAATTCAGACAGATAGACACCCACAACCAAGCAATGGATGGAGCTTTGAGATTTTTACAAAAGAATAGGAGGAAGGATTGTGGGCCCAAAGAGGATAGAAACTCCACAGGAAAACAGAGTCAACTATCCTGGATGCTTGGGGCTCTCAGAGTCTGAACCACCAACCAAACAACACTCACAGGTTGAACCTTGGCTTTACTGCCCATATGCAGCAGTTGTACAGCTTATTCTTCATGTGGGTCCTAAACAACAGGAGCGAGGGTTATCCGAAAAGCTGTTGCCTGTGCGTGGGATATGTGCTACTATCTGGGCTGCCCTGTCTGGCCTGCATGAGAGAGGAAGCACCTAGCCTCACAGAGACTTGAAATGTCAGAGTGGGGAGATACCCGGGAGGCCCACCTGTCTAGAGAAGAGGGGCAGAGAAGAGGGTTAAGGAGGGGATCCGTAATCAGGATGTAAAGTGAATAAGTAAAAATAAACAAATAAATTCAAAAATAAATTAATTGAATTGAATTTTGTTTAAAAGTATGATTCAGCATTCAGAAAAATGTTCTTCCCTTCCCTTCCCTTCCCTTCCCTTCCCTTCCCTTCCCTTCACTTCCCTTCCCTTCCCTTCCCTTCCCTTCCCTTCCCTTCCCTTCCCTTCCCTTCCCTTCCCTTCCCTTCCCTTCCCTTCCCTTCCCTTCCCTCTGCTGTCAACATAAGGCAGTTTTCTCCAGCACACACTGTGAGAACCTGGTAGATCTCTAACTTAAAATTCAGAAAAACACAATGCTTCTGAATGAAACCTACCTACAGTTCTTACCTATGGATATCTGCAAGCTTCTGGCAGGTCATCAACTACAGTTCAGTCTTCCGGTGTCTCCTTAATGTTGCTGGTCATGTTCTTCTGCTCTAATAAGTCAGAATCTCTATATTGGCTTGTTCTCTAACTTGGGAAACAGAAGTCTAGCCTGCAATCTCATTTTTATGATTCATCAAAGACAAATTACTGAGTTTTTCAACTTCTTTAGCTTTTTGTTGTTAGGATGGCGGGTTAATTAACAGGAACTTCTAAATTCCTTACATGTAGAACAAGAAACTAGAAGTAAATGCCTGTTTTTTTTTCAAATGTAACTGACAAATCTCTCCCCTTGACTTTCTAAGGAAATTCATTCCTTAGCATTTGTTCATTCTAGAAGCAGCAGGAATTGCAGTCTACTTCCAAGTGGTCACTTTGAGATTTGCATGAACCCATGGCCAAGGGTGAACATCTATCTCCTTGACTGCTGGCAAAACAAGATTATGCCAAAGAAATTAGAAACAGCTATGCTTCAGAGTTCTCATGATTCTTTTAAAAGCATAGACTACATTTTAACATATCTTCCTAGTTTGGCCTACAAATAGGAGTATTAATCCTTTTTTATAACAATATTTGTTAAATGTATATGCAGATATTTTTCAATGAAGAGTCAAACACTGTGGTATTATATGAGAGAAAAGAAAAACAGCTCTGAAATATTTACAAAGTGAAAATATTTTTAGGATCTTACCTCTCACATGGGAGTATACATAAAATTCTCCCAAGGATTTTTAAAATTAGATTTTGTTTTTCGTTTTTATTTTGGGTGGGTAACATTTTGACATAATACATTGTATACAATGTATTATCATTACTTTTCCTCATCCCCTCCTAATGCCCTCTTTCTTCTAACTGATCCCTCTCTCATGTGTGTCTGTCTGTTTGTCTGTCATGCGCAAGTGGTCACAAAAGCTATGTATGACTGCCACACCATGTTCAGTATACAGAATTTTGTAATGTGTTGGTGTCAGGTAAGGCCAGAGATTGCATTTATAACAAATTCTAGCTGATGACAGCAGTGCTATCCTGTTAGTCCATGGACCACTGTTGATATATAGCTTCTGATGTATCCTCTTGTCAGATCTTTAAGCCATCATCAAAAATCCACTGATATCCCTCTTTCATGAATTTCTATTCCCACTCATCTTAATATTTTGCTATAGAAAATTCCATAAACTCTCTGTACCCCATTTTCAATTCTCTATGAAAGATTATTAATTGTTTATGGAGGGCCAGTTTTTAATCACTCTCCTGCCTTCAGATTTTTCAGGTGAAAAATATTTTTATGTTATTTTATGAAAAAATCATATCTACTTCTAAAATTTATTCCCTTTTATATCCTTCCTATGAATGAAAAGAATACTTCCAATTTCTAATACCCAACTTAAACACCAACTCTAACAAATATTCAGCTGAAGCTTCATCTCAATTATAGCTTCCTCCTTGACTCTAGTAATAGAACCTGGCCCCTAGAAACATGACTCATGTCCTCTCTTAAAATATCTGTTTCTTACCCAAAACCTTTGTTATAAGTTAACTTGCTTAACTGGGTATGGCAGTACTTACCTATGTACCCTAGAACATGAAAGGATGAGTCAGAAGGATTGAGAGTTGATCAAGTTGAGCTATATTGAGAAATAATATTAAAATAAACAGGTGTTTTCCTCAACACTGTGCTACTTATAAGCAAAAGGAGAGAAAGCATAGCTGCATCAAGCTTAATCCTCTCTGGCAAGACCTATTGTTTATTCTCATATTACAAACTGTAATGTGAAGAGAATTGGAACAAATGAATCCAATGCAATGAGGAAAATCTTATTATGAGAAAGAAAGAAAACAATCGGTTAATCCATTTTGAAATAATTTTTAAAAGTAATGCCCAGGTGTTTAGTGGACTCCATATCTGGAGATATAACTATTCATTTTTTTCTTTACCCCACAAACTCTAGTTACACAAAAGCAATTATGAACAAATGTGCAATAAAAACAGCAGGTGATGCTGAATGGAATTCAGAATACTGCCTGGGGGTGGGGAGCCATCCATTCTTAAGCATCCCTGAACACTATGCTTCTGGGAAGAGTTGTGAATATGAATTTTAAATATTTAGAAACTTCAGGGTGCCTTAAATACAGATATTCCCCATTTTACAATTGGGGAAAACTGAGTCAGCACTCCTCAATGGCTCTAGATTTCTGCAGAAAGTAACCCCAGAAGGGCACTCAGCGCACAATTTGATTAAGAAGCATAATTAGGAACCTTCTTTTACTTAGCTGAGTCACCTGGTGTCTTGTTGCATACTTCTACCAAAATTAAATGCATTAATTTTTTAAATTGAGTCCTGGAGAGTCTCATCTGCAGGGTAATCAAAGTAAATTATATTATTAAGTGTTAGAAGGTCCAAGACACAAAATAAAATAAATATGTATAAAGACTAACAATGTTTTAGGCAAAGAGCTAGGAAATTGTTGGTCGTATTATTATTATTGAAGCTGCTACCAGCAGTAGGCAGAGGCTACAAATACTTTAATTTTCCTAGAAGATAATTTTCTCCAGCAAGAAAAAAAAGTACACTAAAATTAGAATTGCTAGTTGGCTGTTTTATGTGACCATAACATAAGTAGATAACTCTTTAGACTACATTTTGAAGCTGAGAGGGACTATCTATTAAAGAGTCTACAGATTGTCATGGGGTTGGAGATCATGAAAACTTCATATTCTTATATCTAATGTTTTCATAAGATCAATCATTCTGCTACTTGTGTCCTGTGTCCTGTCTGTATCAGTGAAGATAGCTTCCAGAAGTAGAGCTTAAAACTCCTAGGTCTTGTGTTATTACTGATGCCAGGTTTTGCTTGCAGACAGGGGATTAGCATGATTATCCTCTGAATGGCTCTACAAGCAACTGACTGAATCCGATGCTGACACTTATAGTCAACTATTGGACTAAGGCTAGGGACACCTATGGAAGAGTTAGTTAGGGGAAAGGTTGAAGGATCTGAAGGGGATGGCAATCCCATAGGAAGAACAACCAACCTGAACCCTCAAAGCTCTCAGAGACTAAGTCACGAACCAGAGAGCATATATGGGCTGGTCCATGGCCCTCAGCACATACATAGCCAGAGTACTGCCTTATTTAGCCTCAGTGGGAGGTGGGGCCCTTGTCCTGTAGAGACTTGATGTCCCAGGGAAGCAGGATGCTGTTGGGAAAGGAACACCCTCTCAGAGATAAAGTGGGGGATGGGATGAAAAACTCTGGGAGTAGGGACTAGGAAGGGGACAATATTTGGAATGTAAATAAAATAATTTAATAAAAAATAGTTCTATGATAAACTCTTACTCAAGAGTAAAAATGTTTGCCAGGCTTGTGGAGCTCCCAAAGGAGATTTACCAGATCCTCCTAGGAGCATATAACAGAAAGTGTAAGAGAAACCTTGGATATAAAGCAAAGTTGTTAATGACTTCCTGGAGCAAGGAAGTTAATAACAAAGAGAAAATGTCAGACGTTGGGTAGAGAAAGAACTAGGCAGAATTCAACAGCATTAAAACGCCAAAGTGAAAAACAAATCTAAAACAAGATGTTCAAGACACAAAGTACACCAGTGGCTAAATACATTGGTAGTGTGTCTTGGGGTCATAAAGATCATGGAATGTCATTTGGCTTAGTCACTCTGTGATAAGTACAAGTAACTTTAGCTGTTACAGCAATAGGAATTCCTTGACATATCTGTGTGTTCTCAGAGGTTCATACCAGGAACTGACACTCCATAGTCCACAGGCTGAACCCATACAGATGTCTAGAAATAAAACTTATTGGAACACAGTTATATCTAATCATGTTCCTAATATCCATGGCTGCATTCAAGCTAGGAAATTTTCGAAGCTCCAAAGAACAAACATAGTTATGAAATTAAAAGTTCAGTATCACCAGGCATGATGATACAACTTTAACCTTTAATCTCAGAACTCCAGAGGGAGAGGTAGGAGGATATTTGTGAATTCAAAGCCAAACTGGTATATCCAGTAAGTTCCTGGCCAACCAAAACTACAATTAAAAAGAAGAAAGAAGGGGAGGAGGAAGAGAAAGAGAGGATGGTTTTTTGATATGATTTGGGTTCAAGGTTGAGAGCAGAATGGAAAGAGATGAGATGATGAAGGAGTGTCAAGTCTCATAATCCATGAAGTGTTTGAATTTATATGCAAAATCATGATAAGATGCTTGGTTATTTTGAGTAAATATAGAAGACTCATTGAAAACAGTCTATCCACATTAAATGAAATGGATGAAAAAGAAATAGTAGCAACAGCAAAAAAACTCAATCAAGAGGGTACTGTACTTCCTTTTGAAAAAAGGGTCTAAGCTAAAGAAATAGTGAGTGCCAAAAGGAGTTGAGAGTTACAACAAATATTGTCAAGGCAAACTAAAACAAACTTGGTGTTGTGTATTAGGGTTACTTTTCATGTCATCAGGAGAAGCCTATAATGGCTCACTTAAGGCAGGGTTTCATTTTTCTCCCATTACAAAGGACTGGTGATTGACTAACAAAATGCTATCTACTGACAGGAGTCACGAAAGACCATCTCCATCCTGCTGTATCCCCACTCTATATCCTAATTCGTGTGACATTATCCTAGTCACCATGATTGCAACATGACCATTGTGTCTGTAGGCATTGTACCCATGTATCTATGCTTAAACAAAAAGATGAGAAGGAAGGGTAAGAGTGAGAGCTGAGGACAACTCAGTGGATAAAGCACTTGATGTACAAGTATAAGGACTGGAGTTCAGATCCCCAGAACCTATGTAAAGCTAGGTGTGCTAGCACTCCGCTGCTTCAAACAAGGCAGAACCAAGGACCAATTTCCTAGATTGTCCTCTGAACTCCAGGTGATCTCTTTGGCACATGACTGCTTGTGTTCATTTATCATGCAAATTAACACACATACACACACACAAATTTCAACAGAAATAAAGGGAAAAAATGTATTAACCAACTTAGTCTGTTTATTTATATCAGGAAAGCAATAGCATCCTAGACATCCTTAGAGATTTCTCATCCACTAGCCATTAATAAATCACATGGGTGCCGGTAGAGTAGAGGAATTATGTAAGGGTATTTTTATTAGAGCACATTATAAAACTTAAACAAAGTCAGGATTCTTAATTATGAAAAGGGAAAAATGAATGTAGAAGAGATGACAAGCTGTGTCTGCTATGGAGAGTTATTAGATTTAATGACAAGAGAATCAAGACTATTATACAAGATCCCAATCAGACAGTTATGTAGAATGCTTTTTCTCATAGCTACCTCAGTAAAAAGAGAAAGAGCTAGATGAAGAGATGGAGACAAAAGATAAATGAAGTGTGAGCTGGTTCTAGGATGATTATTGATCATGAGAGGTTTCGGCTAATGAGAAAAGTCTGAAATAATGACATAACACAGAAAGTGCTGTTTGTCTGATTCAGATGCCTAAGACTTTCTGCTATATCTGGCTGATAATCATCTCTTCAAAAGCTTTAATCTCTTTAAAAACGCCAGCCATTTCTGACTAGTGTTCCAATGACTTTCTTTGAAGACATAAAGGTTTATAATTAGCCAGTGATTTTGTTTGATGTTGACCAGAATGTAAAGGAAAAGCAATTTGCATAGCATCCCAAACAATTTTTCCTCTATTTGCTAAAAATAAGATATTTACCTGGTGTTTGGTCTGTTTGTGTTTTTCAGAATTAGTCATGAAAAAAAAGGAAGGACACACTAAGAATGACCAATCACCTTCAACACAGGTAACTGGTGAGAGATGTTCCTGCACTGTGGAACTAACATTTGAAACAGGGATGATCTTGGGTGACAATGCTCATCCTGGGACTAGACAATGAACATCTGGAATCCTATTCAGTCCAATTAAACAGAACGTTGTGTCATCATCTCCTGCTCTGTCTTTTGGCTCCTTTGATTAGACAATTGGATGAGATTAGATGAATTAGATTTGCATGGTTTCAAATATTCATAAGACCATGCCACTTGACCCCAGGGCAACCACTGAAATCTAGTCCTTTATAATGGCAAGGTTCTTAAAGCTACTTACAGAGAATCTTGAATGGAAAAAAATTAAAGTCCAAACAATCAGAAAATTCACTGCACATTGGTACTTTTGTTGGTCAGCTTCCTGTCACATGATAAACCAAAGTGAAGGAGAGGAGATTTATTTGGTTCAAAGTTTGAGAGGTTTTGGACCACTGTTAGCTTGGTTCAGCAGTCTTTCAACTACAATAAGAATGAACCTTGTGATGGAAGGGTATAGTGAAACAAAGCTACTCATTGCAGCAAGGAAGCAGAGAATGGACAAGAAACAGGTCAGGAACAAGACATATCTTTCAAGGGTACACACCTAGTGACCTGCTTCCTCCAATTAGGCTATCTTACAGTGGTCAACTCCAGCTGTGAAATCTGCAATGAACTGAGCCATTGATAAGGTTAGTACCCTCAAAATCTAAACCATGTTTTAATCACCACCAATTGAAGACCTAATTCCAACACACTAGTAGAGGTGGAGAAAGAGCTTCATGTCTAAACCACAATACGACTCTGTGATGAAGTGCTAAAGCAGCAAGCCATATCTTCAGAAAATCATTTGCAGATAAGCACAGGACGTCTACAGAGCACATATTAGGTGCAGATTAAGACTACCAGAGTTCAGAACAATGCAGGCATCTTTCAAAATACATATAACTCTACAGTTTTTTTTCCATTACATATATAATCAAAGAGCAAACTCCAAATTATTTGATTTGTTTTGTTCTATTTGTTTCGTTGGTTGTTTGGCTCACTTGTTGGTAGGCTGGCTGCATGATTGGTAGTTGGTTTGTTTGGCAGGTCCTGCCTATTTAGCCCAGGTTGGCCTCAAACTCATGATCACTCTGTCCCTACCCCCAAGTGCCACTGTGAATTCTGTGTTACTAAAGTAGATACAGAGAAATATGGGGAATTTTTTCAGCTCTCCTCAAATATGCTCTCATCTCTATTCTTTTGCTCTGATGATTCTTCAACATTCCTAGTGGCAACTGCCAAATCATAACACTTTAGGCTTCAGATAGCTCTAGACCTGTCCTCTCTGGTAAAGAAGTATGGAAGTATGGAAGTATGGAAGTCATGAAGACTGTGTTAATTAGCTTCCCATTATATTAGCAAATGCCTGAGGTAGTCAGTATAAAAAGAGGACAGGTTCACTTGGGTCCACTGCTTCAGAAGTGCTTGCCCGTGTTCTGTTCACCACTTGTGCTCCTGTGTTGAAGTAGTACACCATGGCAGGAACACATGGAGAAAGAGTCTTATGCCATGCTGGATAGAATCAAGGAGAAAGAAGGAGCTGGGGTCTCAATACCCCCTTTAGAGGCATGTCCCCAAGTACTAACTTCTTCATTCTACCAGGTTCCACCTCAAAAAGGTTTCACTAGTATCCAACAGCAGTCTAGGCTTTCCAATAAGCTTTCAACACAGGCCTTCAGGGAACACTTACCAGAGCTAGAGAAACATTTTTTATTCATGGCTTCCTTCTTTCCATCCATTTGTCACTTGCAGGCTCACACAACTTGCTCCAGCTAATTCATCCTAAGCAAGAGCATCAAAGAATCACCTATGACATCGAAAGAAGTGTGGGTCTCCTGCACACTGATTAATTGTGCCAGTCTCTGACCACATTCAAGACCCTGGGTCTCTACCTAAATAAGAAGGGCAAAGAGCCTGCCTTCCATTCAAATTATTATGATGGAAAAGGAAAATAAACCTTTAAATAGTTAAGACATGGAGGTAACAAAACTAAAGCGGTTTGGTACATCCTAACAAATATAAAGGTATATTTTTTATTAAGTACTAAAGTAATGTTTCTCTGTGTGCCTCTGTCAAAAAAAATATGCTTAAGAACTATTTTAAGAAAAACTATTGTTGACAACAATACTGTAAGTGTGACCTTAATTAATATAATTGTTAATATTAGCATCTGCTCAACTTTAGTTATGACAACAATGCTGTTTTCATCTATCAAGGGGGTTGTACTTATGTTAATACAGACATAAAAAGAAGAATAGCATTTCCCCCATGGAGATGAACAGGGATGTAGTAAAGGAGGGTCACGCCAGATCCTCAGAACAAATGAAAGCATTATAAAGGCTCATGAATGAAGCTTCTTCCAAATGAGGTTTTATCCTTTCTATTAAAAGATATTGCTGCCGGGCGATGGTGGTGCATGCCTTTAATCCCAGCATTTGGGAGGCAGAGGCAGGCGGATTTCTGAGTTCAAGGCCAGCCTGGTCTACAGAGTGAGTTCCAGGACAGCCAGGGCTACATAGAGAAACCCTGTCTTGAAAAAAAAAAAAAGGGTATTGCTTTAGTTTTAAAATATTTATCATTATTTTTATTATTATTATTATTTGAATTACGTGTATCTGCATGACAGTACGTAGATATGTGTCTATGAGTGCAGATGCCAATGAAGGTGAGGAGTTGAGGGATACTAGATCTCCACAGTGGTGTTAGCAAAACATCCAAGGTGCTAGTAACTGAACTTGGATCTTCTGGAAGGGCAATACATGGATATTATCACTAAGCTGCCTCTCCAGTCCCAAGTTCTTTAATGTTCTCTTGAACTTGGTAGAGTGCACCATTTTTTCTGTCACTCCCTTGTTAAGTGGAAGAAGTAAGTCAATGACCATCTATTATAATCAACTTTTCAACAATACAGTGCTCCCCAAAAAGGCTGTCTTTAACAAGTATAAAACCTGATTCGGGTAGACAAATAGAACCAAACCACTCTTTAGAATGCTAAGACCAAAATGTATTAAGTGTACCCGTCCCACATAAAGATGAAGCTTATTCATGCCCTATGTCCCATAACAAGGCAGCATGTCCAGATCCTAAATGGTGCTGGTAACATTCTGTAACTGTTCCCTATAATTTCTGGTTTTATTAAGCATGCCCCACCACAAAATATAAATACTAAATAATTTACTGAAAGTACTTTTTATTGGAAATATCATGCATGGCTAATCTAGCCATGATAGTGAGATGTAAACTAAATTGTTTTTTATCTAATTGGAAGTCCTCTTCAAATGCTTGTTTTCATTAGTAAGTGCCTGTCCTTGCTTTTGTTTATACAAAGTAAATAGCATAATGATTCGGAATGTTTGTGGGCTGGCAATGAGATTTGCTGCCTTGGATTCCAAACAGGGGCAATGTCATAGACAACCTCATAAGGAGTATAAACAAAGAAACCAGACAACTAGTTTCCCTGAAGATCTTGTTAGAAATAAGTAAATTCTCAGTGATTGTGTGCACATGAACTGAGAAAAAAAAATATCTGACTCAGAATACAAGGAACTACACAGGATTCCAAATATCTCACTCCTTTCATTATTCCTTATCGATACATTTGGGGCTAAGCCACTGTGTGTACAGTGTTCAGCACAGAGTAAAACCATGAGCTATTAAGATTTTTCAAGAATCACTGTTTTGCCTACATCTGTGCCTGCTTCATGTGAAGAACTGTCTTTTGGCATCTAAGCAAGAGAGGTAGAATAGCCACATAGTGTAGAATCAACTTAGGACAGAGCCTAGATTTTGGAGTTTGCTGTAAAATATTGAACAAAAATGCTCAATACAGGATATGTACTTAATTTTTTTTCACTTTCATGAAACAGAATGTCTTCCAGATATGAAGAAAAACATTATGGTAGGTAAGATAGATGAAAAAGAAATATCATAATAAACAATATGGATGGTTAATAAATAGCATTCATACTTGAGTGTAATAATTTACCAGAGATACTCATATCTGTAGAAATCTACAATTTCAAGTCTAGAAATGTTCTCAAAGGTCTCTTTGATCTTTCCTCCTCTTTCTACTTCTAATCATGTAGTGTTTGCTTGAAGACACTGGATGGTCCAGAATTCACTATACATAGAAGGTAGCCCATTCTGTTATATGAAAATAAAAAAGGATCTACATAAGTATCTTCCCTTCTTCATGTATATGCCTCTCTGTATTTTTTTCTCTGCTCATCTTTGGTATTGACAGAGTCCACATCTCAAGTATCTGAAGCTACTCCTCTTGCTTTCTCTACTCCATGTCCTCTCACTGTGCTTGACTCTTGTCTCAAGAGTAGAAAGTCACTGCAATAAGGAGTAACAATTTCTTAATGGTTTGCAGTTCTCAAACCTGCATTTTTCTCTCTAAAATGTGTTTACACATGTATCAGTTTATTTAGAAAATAGTTATTGAATTATTGAATGAGTGATTATTGAAATCTAGGCATTATTTTAGGCTTTTAGAGACATAGTAGTAGATATAAAAATATTCTTGCCTTTATGGAGCTTACATTCTGACTATTGGAAATTACAAAGTAATACCAATTAATCATCATTGTCATCATCATTATCATTATTATTATAGTAATAGTAATAATTGTTGCTCTATAGAAAGTAATATAGTAATATAGAAGGGAGTATTATCCAGGGGGAAAACAGTATTTGAGCAGAAAACTGAAGGAAATGAAAACATACAGACTTGGGAAATTACACTTCAGTGAAAGGTGACGAGTACTGAAAAGCCCTGAGTTGGTCAAATGCTTAATATGATCAGGTCAACAATGAGGGAAATGTAAGTGAAACTCAGTAACCACAGGGGCAAAGAGCAAAATGCTGATTTTACAGATATGTGGCCATGGATGTGGTAAGAATGTGTGTTTCTGGTTTTGTTTTCTCTGAGTGAGACAGACAAATGCTCATAGGTTATAAGTAAATAAACAGCATCATGTGACCTAGCATGAAATGGACTCCTGTGGTCACTATGCAGAGAATAATGGAGGTGTGAGGAGGGAAGGGAAAACAGAAAAGCAGGAAGGCCATTGAGGAGAATATAGTAATGGGACAGAAGAAAGATGATGGTTTGACTGACAGTAAATGTTGGAAGCTTTGCACAAAAGCTAATAGCAAGCTAGGCAGTGGTGGCACACGCCTTTAATCCCAGCACTTGGGAGGCAGAGGCAGGCGGATTTCTGAGTTCGAGGCCAGCCTGGTCTACAGAGTGAGTTCCAGGACAGCCAGGGCTACACAGAGAAACCCTGTCTCGGAAAAAAAAAAAAAAAAAAAAAAAAAAAAAAAAAACCAAACAATAAAAAGCTAATAGCAAGTAATCTTTCTATTCACAGTGCCAGTAGGTCTGTGTTCATATAAAATTCTAATCTACACCAACTTAAGTCCTGTTATAAAATTACCAACAGAAATTTTGTAACTGACAATTCTGCTGTACTTGAATGATGTCTAAAAGAAACACATTGGCTCTGACTTCCATAACTTCCATTTATCTGATCTCCCAGGAATTAGTACAGCATGCCAAATTCTTTCTAGATTTTTCCATCATCTTTTGACATGAGAGGATAAGATCCAAATGCATAACATTTTTTTAGCAACCAGACAGGTGAAGCAGACACTGGCAGGTTACCCTTTCTATGATTCATCTCTCTCTCTCTCTCTCTCTCTCTCTCTCTCTCTCTCTCTCTCTCTCTCTCTCTCTGTGTGTGTGTGTGTGTGTGTGTGTGTGTGTGTACATGTAGAAACCAGAAGTCATTCTCAGATGGAGTCTTTCTCAGATGGATTGCTTTCTTGAGACAGGGTCTCTCATTAGGTCCCAGGGTTTTCAAAGCAAGTAATCTTGGCTGACTAGTGAGCCCTGAGTATCTATCAGGAATTTACTGGACATCTACCTATTTCTACCTCTCTAATATTAGAATTACAATATATACACCACTGTGGGCAGTCTGTTATCTGGGTTCTGGGGCTCAAACATGGGTGATCATGCTTGGGTTGCAAACCACTTAGTATGTGAGCTGGCATCACAGCACCCCAATTCACAATTCTTATACAAACACCTATAACTCTTCATTGTTGAACTTAGAGCCTTTATCTCCTGATAGACAAGGAAGCCGAAATGTTGAGAAACAAATAATTTCCTGGGATATCCCTTTTCAAGGATGAAAACTGGAGACAAACCTTTGGGCTATTTATCTTCAAAGATTTCAACGACATATAGACCAATTTCATTTTTAAGAAATCAAGAAGATAATTAAGAGGCTTCTTCAACCCAAAGTGAGTACAAAATCAGCTAACTCAAAACACTTGCAGCACATGATCACTGTGACTTCTTCCCAGGCTTAGCACATCATGAAAAAGAGATCTTCAACCCCTGGAAAATAGCTCTAATCAAATACTTCTGCACAACCCAATGTACACCGTGCAGAAAATGTTGAGGGGAGCCCCATAACCCAGCCATTCCCTGTGTGAAGCCAGTATACAAATATTGACAGAAGACACTGGAGGAAGGATTGTTGTTTGATTGTTTTTCAAATATGAAGAGCCCAACAAATGCAGAAATTAAACCTAAACAAATGGAGATAGGCAGACTATGGAACAAAGAATTCAAAATAACCATTATAAAGATTATCAGGGACCTTAAGAATGTCATATATGAACAAAATGAGAATACAGAGAGGTAGTAGGTGTTAAAAAGAATTGTGGATTCTGGAGAATATAATACCTGGAAATTTTAAAGAACACTAAATGGTCCAAGAACAAGTTTGATCAAGTAGAAGGAAAAAATAATGCCTCTAAAAAAAACATCATTTGTTCAGAGGAGAAAAGAAAATGAGAATGATACAAACTCATAAAGACTAGGAAGGTGCTTCAGAGATTGCTTAGCTGTTAAAGAGCTTGTACAGCAAGCACAAGGACCTGAATTCCAATCCCCAGAAGCCAAATAAAAGCTGCACAGACATTTCAGATACCTGTAATCCAAAAACTCAGGAGGCAGAGAAAGAGAATCCTCAAGCCAAGCTGCCTAGCTAGACTAACTGGAATTGGTGAGCTCCAGGTTCAGAGAGGTAAGTGACTCTGCCCTGATAAATAAAGTGGAGAGCAATCAGATGAAACCATCATCAACTTCATGGCAAGAACTTGAATACACATTTCTTTAATGACTATACTGTCCTATAAATGGCCATCTTTACGACTAGGTGTTCAACATTACTAATGGTCAGAGAAATACAGAACAAAACCACAATGAGCCTCACTTGTTAGGAAGGCCTTTGGGAATAGTTTGAAAAAACAAAATATCAAGCACTGGTGAGAATTTGCATGGGAGGAAATGGAACACTTGCACGTCGTTGATGATAACAGAAGATAATACATCCAGTGTGCAAAGAAATTCAGAAGCCCCTAAGAAGTATATGATTCATAAATACCATTTCTTGGAATTTCTCCAAAACACCTAAAAACTAGACCTCAAAGATATTTGTATGCCATGTGCATGGCTATATATTTCCCAACAGCCAAGTAAGAATATAAACTCCCATTGCAGGTGAACAAACTTTAAAAAATAGTATACACAAATAATGGAAGAAAATGCTGCCATTTGTTATAGCGTGAATGGGCCTTCAGACCATTGTTCTATATAAAATAAGCCAGTTTCAAAAGGACAGTTCTTTATTATTCCACTTATAGGAGGTATTTAAGGTAACATAACTTATAGGAACAGGATGCTGGTGGCTATGGGCTTGGTGGAGTGTGATTAAGGCATTGAGGTTTAATAGAGTTTCTATCATATAAAATTAGCATATTTTAGAGAGCTGCTATTCAACAAGGTATGTGTACTTAAGGTTACACTGCAGTAGAATGTAATATGACTGATTCCATGTTGTAAGGTTTTTATAATTAAAATTATTAGCAGGAGTCACACATGTGCTTTATGTACATTTTGCACAGCCATCATATCTAAATTAAACAAGTCACTTTGGATGACAGCCATACCTTCAAAGCAAAATGACAACTCTGTTCCACTTTCATGAATAAGTGTAACTGCAGCTACGTTTCTCACAGTTTCTTGGGGTCAGATTCCTCAGTTTAAGAGACTAAAATAAATTAAGTCTACAGTTGGTCCTAAATATGATTGGTCAGCCTTTATATCCCTGTTAAGTTTAGTTCTTCATGACTCTGAGTTTTTAATTTAGTCAGTGTAGCCTGGATAATAAAAAGCAATGTTGTCACCTCACTGGTTTTAGACCAACTTAATTTTATATTGTCAAGCAACTCATTTTTTTTTTTTTTTGCCTCAGTCTGTTCTGTGCTAAATTTTGTAAGTTTGAAACCCAATATGTCTATGTGCCTCAGGCACAACGGTTGACAGCAACCCATGAACCCATCTCGCCCCCAGTCATATGATGTGATTACCAATAATCCTAATTCTGGGATATAGCTTGCTTGGCAGTAATTACAGCTGTAGCTGAATGCTCGA
Source organism: Arvicanthis niloticus (assembly GCF_011762505.2). Classification (NCBI taxonomy): domain Eukaryota; kingdom Metazoa; phylum Chordata; class Mammalia; order Rodentia; family Muridae; genus Arvicanthis; species Arvicanthis niloticus. The sequence continues at coordinate 57,093,668 of NC_047664.1, read as the reverse complement.
AGCATTGGGATCAGCCTGGAGTTGAAGCTCCCACCTCGTCTTAGGGAAACGGAACAGTGGGTTGGTTTCAAAGGAAGGTTTGCTGCTATTTTGCATGGAACACTTTTTAATTGGGTATCATTTAGAAACTTCTAAATCCCATTTTGGAGCTTCTGGTCATTGCATTACCTATTGAAGCCCTAAAAGCTAGTTATGGGGCATGCCTAGACCATGAGAATGTCAAAGCAAAAATTACTATCATCCCTGCTCTCTACATAGAATGAAAAGAACCTGTATCATGACCTTTTTAAAATACATACTAATAGAAACCAAAGATAGCCAAGCTGTGTGAGAAGGTTCTTGTGAATTTGAGGATGCAATTGCTTCTGCTTTAAGAACTTGCCATCCCGTTAGCTCAATTTTTAATTTCTAGGGTTTTCAAAAATGCATACACTACATTAATGTACAATTTTGGTTTCCCCACCAAATCCTCAACTTGATACCAGCCAGAGCTCTACCTTAATCATCTCCTCCCCACCCACATTCAGAGAGTTAACAATCCACACATTCTACCTCCCTAATGGTTCTGGAGTCTAAACTCCCACCTGCAGCCCCATTATCACTGCAAAGGCAGCTAAACATCTCATTACTTCTTAAGTGGGTAAGTGCTTTGCCTGACCCCAGTTCCTCTACCTCCAAACTCTCCTACACACAAATATAAGGAAGGAATGTACCCAAACACAAATTGAAGATTTTCTTCCTTCAAATTTATAATGGCTCCCTGTAGAGCACAATAGTCTAAGCTTTAGCTTAGAGCTTCCTACCTCTTCAACTTTATCTCTCAAATATCCCTCATCCCTTGCAACCACCAGAGCCCATAAAAAGCCTATTGCCTGGTATGCCTTGAGCTTCTAGATGCTCCACACCCTTGTAAATATTTCAATTAACTCTATTTCCTGTTAGGAATATGAAATTATATATACATGTATGTATGTGTGTGTGTATGTATGTGTATGTATCTATGTATCTATGTATCTGTGAGTATGTGTGTATTATTGAAATTCTTAATTTTTATTATGATACTCAAACTTTGTCTTCTACATTAGGAAATACCCATTGTCTTTCCTATATTCTTTGTTAGAACATGAAAACGTTCAAATAACCCTTTCTACTCACTCTCCAAAGCTTTGAAAAACAATGAGATTCTGGTGTTAACAATGATCATGGTTCTTAACCTAGGGAAATCTACATTCCTGTGGCTTATGTGTCCCATTTCCTCTACTGGACCACAACATCCTTGAAGAAGGTAATTGTAGTCATCCAGTGTCAAAAGAATAAGTCACTTGCAATGAGACTTTATTGAATCTTACTGAAACTAAACTGAATTATTTTCCACTTGGGTACATGCTTACACAGATGTGTAGATACTCAAATATGTGGGTCATAACATCTGTTCTTTAGAAGCTGCATTCTGTCCTAGGCGCCTACTGTGTGCTCCAGTCACAATCTTAAAACATACAGTGCTTATATGAGCAGATCACGAGGTAACCTACAGAAGCACTTCTTTTAATGACTAGCACAGAACACTGTGAATACATGCAAAGCCTTCTTCTGCTTAGTCCGTACAGATCACCACTTTACTGATACAAGAGAAGCTGGCAAATGCTCACATCTGATAGATTTTTTTCATGCAAGAACCAACAAAGCAAAAGTTTCCATGCTCCATCTTTTCAAAGGATTATCATGTGATCAGAAGAAGTGATTGCATTTTTTAACATTTTAGTGGGAAAAGATGAATTGCTTAGAATCCAAAAAAAAAAAATCACCAACATGGCTGAGTGAAGGGAAAAGCTTGGTTTCAGGAATAATGATGTCTAGAGACTCACTTAATTTCTCAAAGGTTTGATTTTTCTTATCTGTTAGGAATGATGATACTACTATCACTTTTATACTGTGAATGTAATGGATACACTTTTACAGCTAAAGAGTGTTATGGATAAGAATATAATTCTTGTAAAATTATCTATTAGAAAGGTAAAATCTTACCTGATGCAGGGTGATATTTGTAACATATAAAACCTCACACAAACACCCTAAGAAAAACCCTCTCTTGTGGAGGTCCCCAAGTGTATATGAGGCTGCTTGCTAAATTGATAAATTTATGACTCTAGTTTTACTGGCAAGAGACAATAAATCTTCTTATGTTCTCTTAGGGCAGATAAGGAGCAAGAATAGCAGCCTTCAGTGAACTGTGAAGATAAGGGTGAGGATAATGTGAATTTTGTAGGTTGCCCAAAACTACAACTCTCACCTTGTATGAACTCTAAGCTTTACAGAGGGGGAAAAAATTATCTCTATCTGGACTAATGACCTGTGTGAGTTTCACCACTAGTTCCCACCCACGTCCATGACCAGCTGTAGTCACAGAAAAACAGCAGAACAACGAATGGGTAGAAATGCTTCAGCAGTTGGACCTCAGATTAATCTGTTCTTTAGAGCTCAGGATACTTTGCTCCTAGAGTCAGAGATGCTAGTCACGCCTACTTTGCACAGGAATATCCAGGGCCTGTCAACTAAGACAATCCTGTTATAGACCTCACACTGTATATATTCTCCAGGCTGGCCTTCAGAGGATCCCTTGACAGCAAAGAAATCAAAGGCTTCAATATTTCTTAGCCCAGAACTTTTTTTTGGAAATACGTAAAGTATTTCCAAAAAGCTGGGATGGGAACTGGCTTAGAAAGTAGCAAATCTGATGTGTGAATTATTTAATAACTCTTTCCCTAGCAATTCCCACTAGGGAACTGGCTTCCTACTGTTACTTACCAAGAGGTCTTCCGTCCTTTCTTCACACCACTTCTGATGAAATACAGGGGCGGTGACTCAAAGATACTGAAAATACCTTGGGAGGGTGATCACCATAGCAGAACAGGTTATGTGCAGTTTGATCTTACCCAGTGCCCAAGCCAAGAATAAAACTCAAGCAGGGGAAAAGCAAAAACCCATTGACACCTTCTTGATGGGAACTAGAGGGACAATGCAAAAAATGGACTCCACATGGCTCCTGTTTCCAGAGGCTGCATTCAGTGCTCATTCATTCGGTAAGGATGTGTGGTCTTTGTTCCCTGCCACATAAGTCACACACAACACTAGGGTGTACCTGTCTAGTTCCCAGATCATTATCAGTGACCTTGGCTTGCTATTCCCCTCTAATTATGTTGATTCTGCAAACCATCCAGTGAAATACTGGACTATTAGAGTTTAAAGCAGGATGATCAGCCTTCTAGAAACCATGGACTCTTCTTTAAAGCTTGCAAAGTTATAGACAAAGAGAAAACTGGCCTTTTTATGTGAGCTTTGATGAGCTTTTTTTTTTTTTTTTTTTTTTTAATATTTAGGCCTCAGTTTCCCTATCTGCAGAGCAGTTTCAAGACTAAACTATCTCTAAAGACTACTTTTCTGCTTTAGAATTCACTGGATAAATTTAACATCTTTGTGTGATTTAAATGGGTTCTTAAAGGGGTCTGAAGGGAGAGGGACAGCCCTCCAGTCTTCCCACAGATAAAAGTGTTACCAAGTCAAAAACTGTATGAACCTTAAGGACTATAATGATCTCATCTCACCTGATGCTCCCCCCTTTCAGTTGTCTGGGGTCTTTGCTTCAGGCTTTAGATAAACTTGTCCTTCATGAAAAAAGGGCTGTATTCAGAAACCCCGACAGTCCTAGGGTCTCTTTTGTAAACAGTTCAAAGTGTGTTCATCTGGACGACTTCAGCAATTAAACAGAGTGGTGACCTCACAGGGTCTCAGGTGAAAGGGCCCTTTGTTGCCTTTCAGTGCTCCTGTACAGTGGGAGAAATTGCAGAGCGATAAAGAAAACTCACCACATGAACAGACTCAGCTTTGGAAAAATCCTCAGTAAATGAGTCCAAGGGGTTGAGGAAATGGGGTAGGAAGGAATGAAGCCTGACCCCAATGCTAATGTTTAGCTTCAAGAAGTTCCTTGGTTTTTCTCCAACTTTGCTAATCTTCTGAAAAAAATGGGCAGAAATGACATTTCACAGGGTCCTGGGACAAGGAACATGTGGTCTTTGTTTACGTGTGTGTGTGTGTGTGTGTGTTGTTATCTTTACATCGCCTCATAGTACACAGTTTTTGTAAATCTATCTTTACATTTTAGCAAATACTAATAGGGTTCTATATGTGTTGCAGTATATGTAATGTAAAGATGGGTTTATAAGATAATATTTAATCCATCTGTAAATTATGTATCTTATGTATAGACTATATCTAAAATGTAAGTCACAAAGAGGGAAATTTGCTATGTGCCAGTGGCATTCCTAGATTTAAAACAGAGGTTGAAGACAGGAAATGACCATCATAATGGCCCACAATCCTTGGAGGCTGCCTTGAGAGAGCGAAGCCCTGAAAGCAACTTTAAAATCTCCCCAGTGATTTTTCTAACTAAGCCAACATAACTCACCCAGAGTAAAATGTGAACACATTATTCCAACTCACCTCCATGATTCTGAAGAGTTCATACCATTGTGTTGTTGGGACAGATGCCAATAGAAGACAATCTCCTATCTTTGGAGGCCTCTTAACTTCCTCCAATATATACTAAGGCTTTCCAGGTCCCTGTATGAGCACAAGCAGGAACAGATCATTCAAGTACCCAGAAAGTCACTCCCCACCATTTTGGCTTTCTCATCATAAAGCCTCACACCTAGCTTCTTAATGTTCCTCATGGCTGCATTCTTTGAGACTCCTGAATCTTCTGTGTCATACCTGTGCTCCCCTAACTTTCTTCTTCCTCCATAACTGCTTGCTCAACCTAGTCACCATGCAAGTGTTTGCTGAAACAAAAATAAGAAGGTTTTCCCAAAGTCCCATTAGACCAACAGCCTGATGCCTCTCTGGAGAGTAACAGTACAAATTCTACAGGCAGGCAGGAGAGTTGGGTGGCAGTTTGGAATCAGAGTCTGACTGGTTTTCATAACACCAAGGTGTCTCTCTCCCTGTTAAACTGGCAAGTAACCCAAGAGCTGTATGAATTCCAGTCTCCTAACAAAAGTCTACTCCTCTCCCAGTCCTTAGAACACTGCGGTTGCAATGTTGTCCCGAGTTTGATTTAAGTTCCTTGCCAATACACATAGCAGGTTGTTAGGAAACAATTATCTCAGGACCTCCCTCAAAACTGTGCTGTTTTTCAACCCCATTAGTGTTGAGATCACAGCATGATTGCGGGATGATTTATCTCTCAATACTGATCTGTTCTTACATTACTGGACATTTCCTCTGAGCTAAGTCCATCAATCACGCTATCATCTGAACATCTTGCAGCCAGACTTGCCTGACGGAGCCCAGCTCACGATTTATCTTCCATGCTGTCTCCAGTTCTTGTCAGTTTTAATTCTGCTCCACTCTCATTCTCTTCTCCCGTCCCCCCCCCCCCGGGGGCTCTGTCTGGGACATATTATTATTCAGTATTTACAGGAATGTCACTTGAAAAATGTCACCATCACAGATGACAAAAATTCAGGGTGTGCATGAAATCATGGGTGCCCAACGGATCACTTTGTACCTTTAGACCGTGATGTAAATTTCACATTGACCCATGAATTTCTAGAACTATTTTTTACCTAGTTCAAAAGAAGCCTCAGGGCAGGAGTGTGGCATTTCCAAAATTCTTCAGGTTTAAGTTTACAATTTCCATTAGGAGGGGAGTTTGTTCAATTTTTTACTCTCAGAAAAAATAAGTAAAATAAAAGATGACCTCCTCTTATTAATGCTACCACATAATGCAAGATGCAAGGTTATGTTTAAGCCATCAAAACTTATAATTATGAATACTCTGTATCTTATGTTCCAATTTATTTCTCTTTCAGTTGTCCAATTTGCCTTCTTATTTTCTCTTGTACCCATAAAACATTTCTGTTGACCCAGGATCTGTCCTAAGCATGAAAACACACAAATATTCATACACATACCCCAAACAAGCCTGTGTTCCCGATTACCGATGGTTGAGGAGAATTGCTTAAAAAGAACTCCATTCAATAATTTAATAATAATAATATCTACTTAACTTTACAAATTCCAACCCACTCTAATTTCAAAGACAAATAGAATTATCTGTGTTTACAGATAAGAAAGCTAAGGTACCAAGAATTCAGCCTCCTCGGGGAGACTGTTCAGCCAGCAATTTTAATCTTCATTCCTGTCTGATTCCAGATATTTCACTTCTTAATACCCGACCACACCATTCTCTGTCTTTACAAAGGACACTAATGAGCTAGTTACCAAGTTAAGATGTCCATTGCTGCTATGAAACAATATGACAGCAGCAACTTAGGGAGGACAGGGTTTATTCTGCCAGCATTTCCCTATGACTGCTCATTATCAAAGGAAATCAGGACAGGAACCTAAACAGAGCAGGAACCTGGAAGCAAGAGCTGATGCAAAGGCAATGGAGAGTGCTGCTTACTGGCTTCCTTAGCCTGCTTTCTTATAGAACCTAGGGCTGACAACCAGGGACAATGGCATTGTTCACAATAAGCTTGGCTCTCCCACATCACTAACTAAGAAAATATCCTATAGATATCTTATGGAGGCAATTTCTAAACTGAAGTTCCCTTTTTTTTTTTTTTTCAGATACTTATAGCTTCTGACAAGTTGACATAAAACCATCCAGCATAGCTAGGTTACTATGAAAACATTGTCCCTACGTTTTGACTCAATATTTGGTCTGTTATATCCTCAGGGAAATCAAATGCCAGTCATATTTTTATATTAGTCTTGGTGATTTGACTTGTCCTGGCTCATCACAGAGGAGACAGATTAGGTAGAACAAGTTTTTGCTTTTCCCAAGATTGGAATAGAAGTAAACCAAAATTTCAAAGTCCTCATTGGATGTACATTGGTACCAGGCTACAAGACCCACCCTAGCTAAAGGAGCTGTCCGTGTCTGGTTCCACCAGGGTCACCAGAGTACTGAAATCTGAAGTCCAAGACCCAGCTAAGAATGTTTGCTTTGTTTACTTAAACAACAGCTTATTCAACTCTCAGTTCTGAGGGAGTAGCAGGTTGATGGGAAACAGCAGGTGCCTCTAGGTCCCCTGGTTGGTCTCAGCATCTGACACATAACTTAAAGATGTTCAAATGGACTAGAGAAGAAGCCAAAGATTTAAAGCCAGCAAAGGCAAATCATGAGAAAGATCCAGGCAGACCAGAAGTCAGAGCTATAGGAGCCATGGGGAGTTCCAACTAAAAGAGCCATAGGAAAGACCAGTCTATAGGAAAGAGGGAATCATCAAGATACACATGTAATGCTACTTACAGGAGAGCCATACGTGCTTTCCAGAAGCAGTTCTCCTATGAACGCCATGACTCAAGGAATATATATCAGGAGCCAGTCTCTGAAATCCAATCCTCTGAACACATGCTGTTACACTAACAGTAATGAGTTACTCTGTAGTAGGTGCTTTCGCTTTCTATGTTACTAACTCTGCATCTTCATAACCCTATATGGCAATACTGTGCTTGATGAATATATTTATATAAGGTTAGCCGGTATCGTGTATCCCATAATCAAATGAACTGAAAACCCCAAACCTTGATGTATGGGTCCTGGTAGCTAAACTCGTAACCTTACTCCCCAACTACTAACATCCCTTACGGTGGATCTGAGGAATAAATGTCAGCACATTTGGACTATAAACTACTGGAGGGAGTTTGCTCATGGATTCGTTGTTTCCCATGTGGTGACTGAAACAGTGTACATGTGCATCCATATATGGTTATGACAACAGAAGCCACTTTGCAAACTCTTAGAATAAATCATTGTAGCATGGAAAATTGAATCTTTGTAAGGTATCTTGGAAAACCTGGACCACAGAGTTCAGAGAGGTATGCTAGGACCTTCCCTACCTGCTATGCTAATGCAAAGGGGTCTCAAAATTCTCCCAAGCTCACTTAATACCTTTAGAGTCCTGGGTAGGGTCTCTTCAACCTAGGCTCTGAGATAGAAGAGTCTCAGTAGGCTCATCTAAAAACGACATTGAAGTTCTACACATCTACTTGCAACCATCTTCTTTGAAACATCATCCCTTCTTCACTTTTCTTCCTGAAAAGTCTCATACCAAACACCTCTCCTTCACAGACTTTGGAGGACAAATTCAAACTCTTTAAATTACTAGTGTCTTGTTCTGCCAGCCACAAATGGAAGCGAATGCAAGAATATGCAGAAACGAGTGTACACACTCATGCACATGCCACAGCCAATAACGTAACTGCATTTCAGTTGGTGTAATTAATGGGATTGAGTTCCAGGCACTGTGTCCAGGCAATTGCTGGGTAAGTGATTAAAATTTCTAAAAGCAGCATGCTTATATGTAGTCATCACCGAAAAGTATGTCAAAATGCACCTGCAGCCCACTGAGAAAGTAAGGCTGAATGAGAGTTGGACTCCCTGGCTTTGGACTGCCTGGGGTAGCCCACAGTGCGCGAGTAGCCTCCAATTCCATCTCTAAGTGCTGCAGGGAACACTACTCTGTAATTGGAAAATGCTTCCCAAGCAGAAAGTCTGGCTTGCTTAATAAACAGTGTATCTGAAGAAGTTCAAAAATTACCAGAAGAGAAACACAGTGTAGCATAACCATCAGTGTTCTAGAACTGGCTAAAATGGATCTGAGCTACCGGCTGCATTTTCTCTTACAAGTCATTTAACCATGCAATTAGGTAGTTAAGTCCATGCAAAATATTTAAAATTAAGCCTGCTTCTCATCAATCCAAAGATCAAAACTTTTTTACCGTGGAGCAAATGATCAATTTGCTCTTTCTTCACCCCTCGTGCCTAAAGAAGTTCCATTACTATTTAAGAAAAAAAGAAGAAAGAAAGAAAGAAATCGGATGTTTATCTCTACTCAGCAATTTCATGATTTCTATCAGATGGTAGAAGCAAAAATAATAAGTTGGGGGATTTCGAATGAAAAGGCTACAGAGCAGAGCGAAGGCGTGATCACGTGGTTAATAATGTATTTTGCAAATGTAGGGGGGAAATTATGCATGAATACCAAATTTCCATGATAGGGAGGTGAACAGCCTGTTTAACGACGGCAGATTCAAAGCTGGAAATCACATCACTCTGAACAGGTATACAGTATTATATTCCGATTGAGAAAGGAATGCTGTGTGAATGCGCCTGGCAAAAAGGTAGCCGAGGAATATTGCATCTTTAATAGGATTTTTGATTCAAATGTGCTGAGCCAAACCATTTAAAATTGCATTTGAATAGTAAATAGATAACATCATCATTTTTTTTTAAACCCGCACACTTGTGCCAGATCAACAGAGAGCCTGCAAAATAAAGACAGGAGAAGGAGGTATCAGCTCTGAATAGAAAATAAAATTAAATATGTCTTCTCAGCCATGAGGCCATCCTCCTCAAGATGCTAAAGATGTTTAACTCCATCTTTCCTCCCAGCACTGCAGGCAGGTTTCTGAGCCAACAAAACCTCACATCAAAGTAGCTTTTGCAAACACTGATTTAATTTGGGGAGAGTTTGGACTTGACCTTCCCATTAAATTGCTTATTTTATTAAGCAGTTTGCATTAATAATATTTGGTACATGACATTGGGGAAAGAATTTTAGAAACACAACCAGGAAGCAGCTCCACAAAATCAGAATTCTGCTAATTCATAAAGAGTGCCCCAAGGGAAACTAAGAACCCATCCTAACCATCACACTTCCAGGAAGGCCAGGCTTCCAGAATCCTCCCAATGAATTCTGACTTTTAGTCATGCTTCTGTGAAACTGGAAGGTTGGTTTGTTTGTTTGTTTGTTTGTTTGTTTGTTTGTTTGTTTTTGTAGAGTTTGTAAAGTTTCCTCTCAAGATCACTTTGTAAAAAATCTTTTTGTAAAGTCATTTCCTGGGGCTGCGAAGATGCCGAAATGACTAAAGCACTGGCTGTGCCAGTGTCAAAATTGGAACTCAGATCCTCAGCCCACAAGCATGGAGGATGATGATGGTCCTTGGGAGATGGAGATAAGGGTGTAAGCTGGCTCTCTAAATCAGCCTTGATCTGCCAGCTCCAAGTTCAGTGAGAGACCCTGCCTCAGTATATTAGATGGAGGGGATCAATGAAGATGCCTCCATATGTACACACGTGTCCCCTCACAGGAATAAGAACATGCACAGAGAGAGAGAGAGAGAGAGAGAGAGAGAGAGAGAGAGAGAGAGAGAGAGAGTGAGAGACAGAGAGAGAGAGAGAGAGAGAGAAGAAGAGACAAGAGAAGAGACAGAGAGAGAGACAGAGAGAGAGACAGAGAGAGAGACAGAGAGAGACAGAGAGAGACAGAGACAGAGACAGAGAAAGTGAAACAGAAACAAAGACAGAGAGTCAGAGAGACAGAGAGTCAGAGAGACAGAAAAACAGAGAGAGACATAGACAGAGAACTTTCCCTCTGAATAGTAAAGTCATGGTTTTTTTTTTGTCTGCTTTCTTTCAACTACTCTTTTTGGACTTTTCGGGTCTGGGTTACTTCACTATAATGTTTTATTAATTTTTAGAGGATTTCATACAATGTATCTTGCTCAAATTTACCTCCTTCTCATCCCCTCTCCTACTCTCAGTTCCAATTCTCTACTGACTGTGTGTGTGTGTGTGTGTGTGTGTGTGTGTGTGTGTGTGTGTGTGTGTAAAACAATCTTTCTCAAAGTAGATGCCTTGATCCTCTTGCTTTTACCGTCTTTCTGCCTCTCGTTCATGAATGCTTCCTGAGCCTTAATTGTAGGCCTTTGTCCTAAGTGTATTAATTGACTACTTTAGTTATCATGATTTGATATTACTTGATTTGGAGAAGAGTTGGGTGAAGAAGAGAAAGTAGAAACATCTGTATCCTGACGTGTCAACACAACAATCCCTCATATTCTTAGCAAGGCTTCTGAAACCAGGAATCTTTGAAATGTCATTTGTCATTAGCCTGTGGAGTATCTCACCAGGTTGCCATCTAAGGTTCTGCACGTCCTCTCACCATGTGAGAGTTCCCGCTTGCCTAAGAAGCAGGCAGATGTGTGATAGGAATCCGAGAACTGGAACGGTGCTCACAGGATGGCCTGGAGGATTTTCTTGTTGTCTAAATCCAATGGATTTTAAAATTGTGTTTGTGTCTTAAATACAAATGATTAAAAGCATGAAGCATAGCAATAGTTATGCAAGACAATTTTTTCAGTTTTGTTCCTGCCATCAGACACACCAGAGGAGCCTTCATTGATTTCAGTCATTCATCTTTCCAGAGTGTTGGAATGAATGCATTCAAGTTGATATTTCCTGGCTTCACCAAGTAGCTTCAGGGCCTGTGCAGTGGTATCCTCTCTGACCCTGATTTGTTTTAAGACTCCATTTTGTGTGTGTGTGTGCATAATGACCATCTTCCAGGAAGTGAAAGATAACCTTTCCATTCTAATTCAGGAATCACCAATAAGCTCTTTTAAATGTTTTCATGGTCAGCAAGATGGCTCAGAAGGCAAAGGTGTTAGCTGCCATGGCTGGCAACCTAAGTTTGATCCCTGAGACCCATGTGACAGAAAGAGGTCATCAGCTTCTGTAAGTTGTCCTCTGACTTCCACAAATATATACATTCCACGTGTGCTTCATATACACACAACGTTTTTCCAAGACAATTTCCTGGGATAAAACTGGATAAATCCTGTTTTGGATTTAGAAAACTTTTCCACATGTAAGTTCATGATTCTGAAGTGAACTTTTTATAATGACAAGAAAGACACTAACACTAGTCCTTCCTAATCATACTTTGAATCAAAAGGAGATTTTATTGTTACTTCAAACTCACAGATACTGATATTTGCTCTCTGTGCTAAAAAAAAAAAATCTGTGGGTTTTGATTGGTCAACTATACTTCTACTTTTGTTTTTAAATCATTGTGTGCATGTGTGTGTGTTTGGTGCATGTGTACACATGAGTGCATGTGGAGAAATGCACATGTATACACATGTTTAGGCCATAAGTGAACTTCAGATATCTTCGTCCAGTGCTCCTTACCTTATGTTTAAAGCAGCATCTCTCCCTAATCTTGGCGCTCACTGATTGGACTGAACTAACTGAGTGGCAAATTTCACGGGATCTTTCTGTGTCTGCCTCCCTAACACTGGGACTATAGGTGTTTCCTTTTATGTAGGTGCTGAGACTCCAACTCAGGTCCTCATGCCTGCACAGTGAGCACTTTACCAGATAAGCCATCTCCCCAACCTACCCCTCTACATTTGGCAGCGATACCCTAATTTCACTTGAAGAATAAGGTCTTTTCTCATCCTAGGTGTTTCAGGACTGCAGTTATCAAACTAGAATGAGCATGCAATCCTTTTCAGGTCAACCAAAGCCAGATTTACCTTAGTACAGTGATTAGACCTAAAGTAATCACATGACTCAATCCTGACAATTAGAATTTATCCTAGCCATTTTCTTGACTCCTTTGGGAGACAGAAACCTTTTGTCCTCTGTACCTACAAATCAAGTTAACCCATAGCTCCTGGAGGCCATTCCAGGTCACTTCTAAAGAACCCAGCCTAAGAACAAAGCTGTCACAGAAGACAGAACTGAAATTCTGAGGCAGGCCAAAATTGGTAAATACCTGGATCTCTCCTTTTCAAAAATGTGAACTATCTGGCCCCCTTTCTGTTAAAGTCACTTGAGTTGATTTTCTGCCACTAGTGACTAAATGGGCCTTTATATAGGATTTAATTGCAATCACAGAGACCTACACTTATTCTATTTAAAACTGATAATTGGTCTGCTCATACCACCTACTCGTCCGCAAGATATAGTACACACAGACAGAGAAAGAAAAGGGCTCCCCGAATAGTGCTGCTTACCTCTTTTTATAGACACGATGCTCAAAATATCCTGACCCACCAAGTACCAGCTGCTATAACCACTCAGCTAGTTCAGAAACCTGATGACCTTCCAGCAGAATTAATCCTTCAGGTCATATATATATATATATATATATATATATATATATATATATATATATATATATCCCTCAGGTGCTAGCACTTGCAAGCTCAGAAGTCCATCAAGTCACTGATTTCTATTTCAGTAGGTTGTGACCCCATCTGACCCCAGAATCAGAACCTATAAGAGTAAGTCACAGGAATCCTTATTATGAATGTTTTAGCCTGGATCCATTGCCTTCAGCCAATTCACGTTGCTGTAGCAGAATACCATAGACTTATAAACCACAGTGATTTCTTCTCAGAGTCGTGCAACCTGGGAAGCCCAAAATAAGTATAATCAGAGTCTGGTGATGGCTCTCCTCCTGGTTCATCGAGTCCATCTTCTCACATATGAATAGAGCAGTGAACATTTTCTTCAGGATCTCTCTTAAAAGGACACTAATCTCACTGAGTGCAATAGTGTCCCAGTGGAGGGACAATGAAGCATGGAGTTCATTATTCCAAGAAAACTACAGATGCATAGAAAGAACTTCCTTCAAAACACCCATGAACACTCGATGCCCCAGTGTAGGGGAATGCAATGGAAGGGAGGGGGGAGTTGGTGGGGGAGTGGGGGCACACCTTCATAGAAGCAGGATGAGGGGGATGGGATAGGGGGTTTCTGGGGGAAATCAGGAAAGGGGATAACATTTGAAATATAAATTAATAGAATATCCAATAGAGCACACACACACACAAAAGACACTAACTCAGTTTATAAGGACTGCAATCTCATGATTTAACCACATCTTAAAGGCTTCAAGTCCAACCACCATAACATCAGGGATTAGAGATTTTCTGTCTCATTTTTAGGGGAAAGAACACAAGTTCAGTCTACAGGAGGTCACTAAAGACTTTTAGTGGGTATAATGTGTCTAGTCCAACAAGAGATCTCGAGTTTATCATACCGTTTCCCAGTTACCAGATGAGCCTCAAGGGTTGGACCTCATCTTAGCTTCCATCTGATCAAAACAAGACTTTCTAATACCTAAGTTCCTTTTGATCCTGTTTCCTGTTTCTCTGACTCAACAAACAAACACAGCTTCATTCACGAGAAATAAAAAACAGGTTGAAGGTAAATCTCATTAACTCCAGCCTGCAGCAGTGGTCAGCAGATCGGTAAAGCCCTTATGCTTTCTCTGACATCTCTACTTTCAACACTTAAAGCCTGGTTATTTAAAGTCTCTCTGGGCCTGAAGCCATAGCTAAGCAAGAGCAAGAACTGATTCAATACCAGCACCCACATCAGGTGGATCACAAACACCTATCACTCCAGCTACAGAGGATCCAAGGTCTCTGACATCTTCATATTCACATGCACACACAATCACACACACACACACACACACACACACACACACACACACACACGGCAGTAGAAAGGCAAACAGACATGTGATTAGAAGATAAATCTTTAACATTTTTATTATCAAGTCTTTCATTAATTAATAACTTTTATCAAGCATCCCAACATTGAGATGGGGAATCAGAAGAACTTTGTCATCAAACTCACTACTGTGTTCAACTCTGGAGGCAAAGTTCTCCTGCTGTCAGTGACCTCTTAGAATACATCAGAGTGAATTTCAATAACCATCCACTGAGCACAAACCACTGTCAGTTTAATAGAGATATTCATTGTATCAAAACCATACCTCATCTTCAATTATGTGTAATATGAAATAAGAGGTATTAAACCTGAGTTCACCACTGAAGGAAATGGGTACTGTTTAATTTTGAAGGTCAAGGTCACTGAGCCCAGGGCACAGACAACAGGCTGAGAATCTTTCGGAGCTAACAGATTATTATTTCTAGACTTATAGACTAGAGACTGAAAAGCTGAACACCTACAGGGGTAGAGCTCATACCAGAGGAACACAGAGGAAGTGGGGGTTTTAAGCTATTCCAGTTGGGGCATGTTTTTTTATTAGTCCCACACGACACATGAGTCGTGGTGCTAGAAAACCATGCTGCTACAGCAGTGTGCATTCTTCAGTTCCCCATAGAGGTGATGTCATTCTCAAGCAGAAATTGTTTTTCAGAGAATGCAAAATCCTTAGATACTGCAGTACTTTCTGGTTGTCTAACACCAATGTGCAGGGACAAATGGATTAAGGAAGTCAAAGACATGAGCATGAAAACTGAGCCCAAAAATTCATTAGGAGAATGATATTGATCAACACATTGAGAATCACGAGGAAGCTGGAAAGTTTAGGAATCACATACGGGAATGATGGCACACACCCATCATCATAGCACCAGGGAGACTGAGGCAGGTAGGCTTCAAGTTTGAGGCCAGATGGAGCTACACACCAAGACTATCTAAATTAGCAGTTCTCAACCTGTGCGTTGCAACCTCTTCGTTATCAAACGACCTGTTCACTGGGTCGCCTAAGAGCATCATAAAACACAGCTATTTACATTACAATTCATAACAACAGCAAAATTACATTTATGAAGCAGCAACAAGGATAATTTTATGGTTGGGAGGGGTGAGTCACCATACCGTGAGGAACTCCACTAAAGGGTCACAGCATTCGGAAGGTTGAGAACCACTGGCGTAAATAAATAAATGGTAATGTTTTCCTTTTTCATTCCAACTGATTTGCAGCTGTACGGACATATGATAGGCTTATATCTCAAAAGCAGTCATAAACCTAGATATGAGGAAAGTTTCCAAATCTTATTATGCTATTTTTGTTGTATTTTTTTTCCTAATCAGCAAGGGCTCCATGCAGATCAGATTATATTTCCAAGGTCATGCGGCCTGCCAGCTGCCAAGAGACAGTCCATCTTCTCGGTGGAAATATGAAAGAATTGTTATGTGCTTGGAGCATTTGGTGGCCCCTAATTGGTTCAATTAGACCCAGAGCAAAGGCATTTTTATACAGTAATCCTGTAATAAAACTGTACATCATTTAATCCAAAAGTGGGCTCCTTTACCCACTGCCAAATCTGAGAAATGCTTTTCAATCTATCCAATATTAACAAGGTGTCAATAATCTATAAAGGGGAAGCCTTAATCATCCTGCAGCTCCTTTTACAGAGCAGAACAATCATCCCATGGAAAGAGCCCTCGGGATACAAGGAGACTTTAAAAGTTGGGCTTTTCAAAATAGCTAGCCTAGCTCCTGCAGACACCAAGATTTGTTTATTCTGCTTATCTCAAACCACAGCGAACACTGTCCCTGTCTCTAAGTGGTCAGACTCCTGCCTCTTGCATCTTAATTCTGCCTTAGCGAGATAACACCAAAAAGTTAGCAACCATGTTTACTGAGCTTGCTCTCCTCGCACAAAAGGATGCTAAATATTTGATAGTAATCTCCCTTTCTTTGAATTAGCACGAGTGCCAATCTAAAACAGCACATGGTGAACAGAAATTTTATTTTAATTGCGTTCCCCAGGCTCCTCTCCCCTTCATATAGATTCTAAGGATAAAAATTAAAGTCAGCTCTAAAAGTATGTCTTTCTTCCTCTAAGTGACATGAAGACATTAGTCTCACCTTAATCACGTTCGTTTGAACAGCTTGGGAAGGCTCAGCATGAATGTTTTATGTGTGGAATACAGTCCTCCACCTACTCATCCCTTCCTGCCATGCTCTGCCTTCCTCTACTTCCCATAATCTAGTTCCTTCTAGGTCTTTGGCATTTTTATATGGCACGTGAACCCCCAAGCGTGCTAGGACAATACCACGTGCACACTCAGCCATCCCATAGACATAAAGGGAATGAGACGTCACAGTCTTTCCCCAGGGACTGGGCTGGAGGAAGCCCTGACCAAGCCTGGGAAGTATTTTCATTTGCAAGATGGGTGGGAAACGCATCATTTGCTGTCTGTGCTCACCTGGAGAAGCTAAGTTCAGAAGTTAAAATTTAATGAAGAATCAAGTTTGAAATTCCGCACCCGTGCACAATGCTTATAAATACACCACAGCGATGCTACCCGGGTATTATAAATAATACATGTAATGTTGATTAAAATTTTGATGTAAATTTCTAAAAACTTTATTAAAGTTGTAAAATAACTGACACGTGTTGTTTATAGTGGGTTGACAACTTAATTAATCAACTGCAGGCGCCCCTGAAATGCAGATGAGAAGTGTATATTCTCTGCTTTCATTTTCATCCCTGAAGAATGAGCCAGAAAAATACAAAATTATCTCCCTTTCAAAACACCAAATTATCTCTCTTTCAAAACAGACTGAGTATTAATTGTGAAGCATGACAGCACATAGTCTTTGCCCAGACTAATAATTAATCTGGAAAACACAAATCTTGACATTCAAGTGGTGGTAAACGAAGGCATTGGCTGCAGGGCATTTGTTCACACTCGGTCTGCAAACGAGCCCTGTTGTCTTAGTGCAGAAAAAATTTTCAATTTTCAGGTCGCTAAACAATTTAATTCTTTATTAGAGATAAAAAAAATTAAATACAAAAAGTGTTGCCACTGAAAATAAAATTCATATATATACATATATATTGCATGCCGGTTATTTTGGGATTCTAGTTTAATGAGACTTATCTCTTTTTAAATGAGAAATCCCAGAACAATATTGAAAATAAATAAGATGATCGCTAAAGTAATATCTTAGATAGTCAGTCTTTTATTACTTTATTATTGCTTTTCTCTAAGAGTCTCATTGAAGATGAAACACGGTAGGAGTTATAAGATACTGACTCTCAGGACTGTGTTTGTAATCATTAATGTGTGATGTTGACACTCATTCATTCGTTCAACAAATTTATGAACTACAGGGCCCTATGGTAGGCTTCTGAAAGGTTACAAGGGTCAACCAGGTTCAGCTGCACAGAGCTCACAGTATATCAGTACGGATGTAGTATAAGCCTAACAGACTAACTTGGTAGCAAAGATCCTTCAAACTATACCAGCTTCATTTGGCCTTTCTGCATGTCCTTATCTCCAAATCGAGACAGTGGTATTCTTTACACCATAAATATGCAATGAGGACTCAGTGAGTTCACTCCTGATAAACACTTAGCACTGTGTAGAATATACAGTGAGTTTTCTTTCCTCTTGCTGTGTTCCACTGTGATTGATGCTGCCTTGGTCATCATCACTATTACTGTGGTCATCCTCCCAGAGAATAATCCCCAAGATGTGAGCTCCCATATACTACAGAAAATGACTCATCCTTCCTAAGATCTGCATACTTTCAAGTCACCTCAGAGCCTACGTGTTTTTAATTTTCTTCTTGGCTCAGCCATGTACCATACCCCTCTTAAGCTATGACCCCAATTTGATCACGCTGCTACGTCCCAGCATTGAGCGCCAGTCCTACGTTAACCATCAAGCAAAACGCTTTATGTTCAACAGAGGGGAAGAAAAGAGTAGCTGGAAGCACTCTTCCTAGCTAGTGTGCCCTGAACTTCTCACTGGCACATTTGACCTTAATGGAGTCTTTTGCTTGTATTTTCTGCGTGTTTGGCATATATCCATATTTCAGAAGGTGTTGGGGGAAGAATAAGAGAGTGAGATGTTTTCTTGATGTGACAGGTGGTAAAAGTTTAAACTCTTGGTTTAAAGTGTTATCAGACATTCTTTGGCCTCACAGAGTGACAGTTTCTGCTGCATTGTCACTGTACATACTTTCTTTATTCAGATGCTTCTCAATGGCCTGGGTCAATTCTCCCTTGTCTCGAAAACCTCTACGTTCTAGGGTGGCCACAGCAATCCTTCAACTTCCTTAAAATTTTTTTCAACATCATAGCTTGCAATAGCTACTCAAGACTGAAGGCATTTAATTCACCAAATGCCTCATGGAATACACTCTTATTTTAGGCAATGGAAACATCTAGAAGAATACACTGTTAGGCTGTGCATTGGTTAGCAATTATCCCGACTTCAGCCCTGTTACTCACTAGCACATGTGCCATCTGTCTTGCATCTACTGTGCCAATAATTTTCCCCTATAGACATGACTCCTGATATAAGAATAGAGAAGTGAGTTGACCATTTTTTTTCCCAAATTCAGCTTTTGAGGAGCTCTCCGTGTAATCCACCTAACTTCTGTGAGAGGTGTGAATCCCTTTGCTCCAGTTAGCTGCCCTAGAGAGATTCCTGCTACTCCTCCTGCCACTGCCACGCACTGCAAGTTACTGCAACTCCAGCACGCTGAGTACCAGGATGAGTACCAGGACCCAGACTAATTGGCACAGTCTTTATTCGCTTAAATGCTCCTCCTTTCAGGATTATGATCTACTCCCTTTCTGTTTTCATCAATAGACTCACAGATTCATAGCAGATGCTCAATAAACAAGACAGAATGAATGGATCTGTAATTAATGAGAAAAGAACTGAAACATATTTAATACTTTCTTATGAAAGCCCTAATTAGACTGTGTTCTAGTACTCTAATTAAGCACACAAGTGTGCTCTTAGCAGAAACCCTTTATCTTAAATGTTCCTAAACCTGAAATTCTAAATTAGTGATGAGTAAATTTTAGAGGGTTAGTAAAGAGAGCACAAAGGGCATTTGGTCCTCTCAAGAAACATGAAAGACAATTGAAACGTTCCATTCTGTAATATTTTCACCTTCAGCAGCAACTGACTTTAGTCACTGGTAAGTGTTGAGGTTCAGTTTGTTGCTCTGTATTGCAATGTTTAGTGTGGGCCCCCAAGGCCTGGTTGACCCAGGGCAATTCTGCCCTAGGCAGAATTGAGATGGGTGGTGCTTGGTGTTCCCTGGCTTGGGGCTGGAGAGGACCACAATGAGAGAGAGACAAGGTGGAGAGAGAAGAAAGACATCATAGGTTAGGAGTCAAGAAAGCATGGCCATGAGGTCTGTCCAATTGGAGTTAAGGGCAGCCTAGTTGAAACATAGTAAGTAATAACTCAGAGTTATCAATAGGAAATACATTTTAATAGCATAGAGGGTAGATATCTACTCAGCCTTACTTAGTGCTAATAAAGGCTTATAAATATAAAGGTCATCTGTGTCTTTTATCTGGGAACTATCAAAGGCGGGGCAGAAGCCCCAGACAGGATTAAATATCTTCAACAACAAGTGGTATACCAATGTACCTTGAATTCTTATCCTCTGATAGCCACTAGACTAATTCCTCTATCTTTTCCAGAACACCACTCAATGCAGTCATCTATTCTTTCATTCTCTGCCCATTCCCCATGTGCTTATTGCTAAGGTGATTCTCCATCATCACCCTAATAGACATAATGGTAGTTGTGGTGTTACTGACTGTTCTCTCCCACTTGGTACACTTTTTTCTCTCAGCCACTTCTCAATTGCCTTTATCTGTCTCTCCTTGTTTCCAAAACCTCTGAACCTCAGGGTCTTCACAGCAGTCTTTGAAACTTCTTCAGAAATTTCTTAAAGATTCATAGTTTCTAATACCAACTAGACAGTAAAAGGCTCCTGATCTGCACTCAATATGGCTGTCCCTCCCATATTCTTGCATTTGAACATTTGGTCTCCAGCACTGTATGGAAAAAATGTGAAGCCTCGATGAGATGAGTCACTAAGGGTGTGTCTAATAATTTTTCACTTCCTATAACAATCTCCCTCTGCTTCCTGATCCACAAATATGTGGATCACACATAAAAGACCACACCCTAAGCTCATGCTTCTACAGACAGAGCCACACTAAGAACCCCACCTTTTCCACTAGGAGGGACTGATATTCCCTGAAACTGTGAGCCAAAATAAACCTCCCCTTCATTAAGTTGTTTTATAAAGTTATTTCCTAACAGTGATGAGAAAAGTAATAAACACAACTGCATGGTAATTATCTCCAACCCCAATGCCCTAATCAATTCTGGGCAATCTTGTTCACAAATAGTACTGTGTAGACAATATATCCATCCAGATATCAAATAAACATTTCTTATTAGGACCAAACATGTCCCAAACTCAATTTTTATCATTCATACATCACATAATTTAAAACTCTTAGTTTTTTATGGTTACTCAGATCCAACTCCTTGGAAGCTTCCCTGATTGCTTCTCCTATACTCATGCACTCTACCTGCAAATTCTACTTTCAGAAGAAGTCCACAGTCTAATCATACCTCTATATCTTCACTATAGTTCGAGACAATAATCTTCTGTTTGTATTATGTTTTAAAGGTTATATTTTTATTTTAAGTATGTTTTGTATGTATGTAAACTATGTGTGTACAGTGCCAACAGAGGCCAAAAGAGGGCATCAAATACCCTGGAATTGGAGTTGTAGACAACTGTGAGCCTCCAGGTGAGTACTGGGAACTCAACCCCAGTCCTATGCAAGAACAGCAAGTGCCCTTAGCCAGCTGAGCCATCTCTCCAGTCCCTTTTGCTTGTATTACAAAGTGTCCTCATTAATGTTTCATTATGATTTCTTCCTCTACAGTCTATTCTTAACACTCTAACATAGGAATCTTGAAAAATAGATGATGTGACGACACCTCTGCTCAAGTAATCCTAGTGGTTCCCATAACATTCAAGCCAAAGCTGAAGATTCTACAAGAGCACACAAGGTTCTGCAGTGCCATTGCTCCTCATCTCTCTGTCACTTCCACCCCCTTTCTTAACACCTCCTATTCGTCCATAGCTCCAGCCATAGCCCTTTCCCCCCATGTACCATAACCTAGAACAGTTTGTCACAGGGTGGGGATTAGACAGCTCTCTGTGAAAGGGGTGAAGGGAATGAGTACAGGGGGAAAAGAAAAGATACTTGGTTCAAAAAGTATTCAAAGCAACCTGACTACTTTAAAAATAATATTCGCTATTATTTTTACACTATCATATCTATTACATGTGACAGAAATTCTCTGTAGAATATACCTCAGTAAAATTTAGGTTTGGGTGCATATTTTAAAGCTTAATTGTACATACATAGTCATTCTTACTATTCAGTATTTTCAGAGTATGATCTAAGTGACAGTGAGTGAACAAAATGGACACATTATAGAATCCAAAGGTTGTTTCAGAAACAATCTGTGCACTTTATACAAAAGAAAAGGTGTATATTCTGGAATATTTTTTCAGAGGAACACAGGCCTTTATTTCATGGACAAATCAAAAATGCAATGCTGGATAAATTGATGTTATGCTAGAGAAAAGTATACAACTTAAGGTGAAAATTGAATTGAAATAACAGAAGTGACCAACCAACAGTATGAGATTTAAAAAAAAAAAAAACACAATAAGTATCTATAAGCTTGTAATAGACACACTTGTTCAACACTTCACAGATCAATTTGAAAGCATTCACACAAGGCTGCAGAAATTGCAGATCTGGATCTGCAAAACTTCAGTTAGTGACATTTTAATACCCTTGATATTGTTTTAAGAAAAACTTTCATGACCTCAAAGTCCCCAGACTATGGAAGCAAAGTAGGTGCGAAGTCTGAACTGTGAGGTAGGAGATTCTTCAGAGACACAAAATAGTGTGAATGGGTCTCTATAGACAGGGAAGCAAAAGCATCTTCTTGCCCCACTAAATTAAAAGTGACCCTTCAATATTTGATGCAATCATTTAGGATGTGACCAGATACGATAAACATTCCAATCGCTCCTTTCTTCTACCAGGCTTGTCTGTCTCAGTGATTTATCCAATATCTAAGGCTTATGTGATTGTTGGCTTTTTGTTTAAATATGCCTTGCATGGATTACCTCTCTACTTTTTTTTTATTATTATTCAATCTTCTCTCATATGTTATATCCTGACTGAAGTTTCCCCTCCCTCCATTCCTCCCAGTCTTCCCTCTTACCTCTCCTCTCTCCCAGATCCCCTCAGCCTCTGTTTCCCTTCCAAAAAGAGCATACACACCCCCAGGGATATCAACTGAACATGGCATAAGAAGTTACAGTAAGACTAGGCACATCCCAGAAGAAGTCAATGAAATGATTTCTAATGATACTCTGCTATACTCAGTAGACCTGAGCCTAGCCCAGTCATCATCAGAGAGGCTAAATCCAACAACTGATGCGAGCAGATGCTGAGACCAAAGCCAAACATTAGGCAGAACTCAGGGAGTCCTACAAAAGAAGAGGAGGAAGGATTGTTAGAGCCAGAGAGATCGAAGATATCACATGTCTACTTTCTTAAAGTAGAGTACACCGGGTACAATTCAGCCTATTTCTGAGGCTCAGCTGCTGACAGACAGGCTGTATGAGGTAGTGACAATGAATTGAACTTTAAAGACAGAGCTACACAAAAGATGACTAGCTCTCCCACTGGAACGAATTTGACATCACACAAGGTTACATAAATTCCCTGTGCCTCAGTGTTCTCATCTGGGAAACTGGCACGGGAACATGGCCACTGCAAAGACTCAAGGGAACATTCTCAGAGACAACAAGTGAATGTGCTTGGTGACTCATTTCCTTCTCATCCTGGGGAACTGAGCAAACACTACTCAGGGAGGCATTTCTGCATATCTGCTTAGATATCCACAGTTTTTCCTGTATCTAATCCCAGTCAATCCTGGCTGTCTTCTACTAAGATTCCAGCATGCTTTGCAGACACCATCTCATCTATGACTGTTCTCATAACCATATTCTAGAAATTCTCTGGTTCCTCTCTCCTTTCAGGACATTGTTGGTGTCATTCAGTCCATCTATTGTCACTCTCCTGCCTTGTGGCTTGTATTCTGTTTTGCCTGGCTTTAGGTCACTGTAGATAACTTAAGGTTAATGTACATCAGACCTTATATTCAAATAATGAATATGTACTTTTACGCTTTAATTATGGATTTGAAAACAGCAATTCAATCACAAAACATTTTGACAAGAGCAGAAGGCAGAGGTAAGATTTTAATATTCATCAGATGTTTAATGCCAGCATGGTTGGCAAGTCATCCTAGAGAGCAATGTTTGTATTGCTGATAAATAATTATATATTAAACTGTGTCTGCCATTTTAACCATAGTCACTCTTTTAAATCTGTTATTAAGTCATTTCACAGGTGATTTTCTCAGGGTCACCAAGTTAGTAATAACATATCTGAGATGATATGACTCAACCTTTTTAACTGTTCCTACTGCCAAAGTGTCCTACATTGTCTCCAAGAGCCCAGTGCACACTCTGTGTTTTTATAGAGAATCCTAGACTTATGGGATATGGTGGTTTGAATATTCTTGGCCTATGGGAAGCAGCACTATTAAGATGTATGGCCTTGTTGGAATGGGTGTGTACCTGTTGGAGAAAACGGCTCACTTAGGGGGTAGGCTTTGAAGCTCTGCCTAGTGTGGAAGAACTCTCTCAGCTTCCTCTCCAGCACCATGTCTGCCTGGATGGTCTCATGATTCCTGCCATGATGATAATGGACTAAACCTCTGAAACTGTAAGGCAGCCCCAATTAAATGTTTGCTTTTATAAGAGTTGCTTGGGTCATGGTGTCTTTTTACAGCATAAAACCATAACTAAGATGGAAGATATGCTTCTGAGGAAGCTGCCAAGGAAGAAATGGAGTAGAGGCTGAAGGACAGATGTCAAGAAGCTAGCAAAGAAGCTGGGCAGTGGTGGCGCATGCCTTTAATCCCAGCACTTGGGAGGCAGAGGCAGGCGGATTTCTGAGTTCGAGGCCAGCCTGGTCTACAGAGTGAGTTCCAGGACAGCCAGGGCTACACAGAGAAACCCTGTCTCTAAAAAGAAGAAGAAGAAGAAGAAGAAGAAGAAGAAGAAGAAGAAGAAGAAGAAGAAGAAGAAGAAGAAGAAGAAGAAGAAGAAGAAGCTGGCAAAGAGAGGTAACTATGAATCCACGAAGAAAGAGGAAGGAGAAAGCACTGAGGCACAGCAGTGGGGGTTGGACAGTCCCTGAGTCAGCATACTATAATGGATTGAGTAGAAGAATGTCATAAAAGCACAAGCAAGCACTGTATTTCTACCAATGACCAACTTAAAATGGGTTTCCTGATGAATAAACGCAGCATCTACCTTGAAGAAGAAACAATTAGTGTGTGTAAACAGCAAACCAGCTCCACTCATCTCTCCCCATAATCCAGTAATCCAGAAGACAACAGGGCCATAACAGTGTCTCACAAAATAAAACCTGAATAGCCATAAATACCCAGCCTATAACTCAGAACCATGTGCTGCTGTAGGCAGCCTCTCTACCTGTGCCATGGTTTTCCTTGCCTCTCGTATGTTTGAATCCATCCTGGCCCTATGCACTCAGAGAAGCTATAATTCACAGAGTGTTTTAGCTGACAGTTACCCACCTCTGTGTATAATGCTACTTCAATTCTGTGAGCCTCATCTGCACTGTCAATGCAGCCTTTTATAGGAACATGCACTTCACTTGGTCCTCAAAGCCAACAAATGTGGACCAGAAAGATGTATTGGCAAGATCTGGGATTGGGGGGCAGGGGATAGAGGCAGGAAACAATCACTCAGTATCACACTGCTGATAGAGTATCCTCAGATACCAACCACAAAGACTGTATAGAACGTGCTTCATTCTTGAAACCTGCAGGAAACGTGGCCAGAACTGAGGCAGTGTTCTGTATCAGTCTTGTTTAGCTTGTTCTCTGTTGTCTGCCTGCTATCCTCTCCTCTTCGGTCTTAGTGTGCTTTATAATGGAACTTCTTATTCTCCCTTCTTTATTAAAATAGCTGAAAATGTCATCTCTAAAACTTTCCTTCACCCCTGCTTTGACCAAACAATGCACTCTCCCAACATCATATCCTGGCACTCAATAGCATATTAGATTCAAATAAATCACAGTTGACTTTTAAACCCTCCAGCAATTCATGTCTGCCTACATCAACTCCCACAGCTTTCAGCTGCTCTTGTCACAGGAACCTTCTCCCAGCCCTCTTTCCTCCACACTGGCAATTCTTCACCTCCCTTCCTTGCACTCTCACCAACCTCCCCACACTATCAAACTGCTGATGTGAGATGAAGCAGAAGAGGTTGAGTCAGGCATTCTGATTCATATTCTTCCCCTCCTCCTTCCTGACTCTATGACCTTGGAACACAGCAGTGACTGTGATGGTGACAAGGCAAGCATTTATCCAGGTACCTTAGGCGTTAACCTGTTTAATGCCAGCAGCAAATTCACAAGACAGGATCCATCAAGAGGTCCACTTTAAGAATGTGCAAACCACCCAACTTTGGTTATACCAAGTCTACTTAATTAAAAACTGGAAAGCTACTTTTCAAGCGTGGAAAGAAGGGAGTTTATGGAATACAGTCTACAGATGTTACAGTGTCAATTTCTTTCTTTTTACCCCCATTGCTGACCTCTGCATCATTTCCCATAATCTCTGTCTTGCTCACAAATCTCCACTCCATAAATAAAACTACCATTCTCCACCACAGCTAAATACCAGTTCTTCATTCTCTCACAACCCATAAGAAATAATCACTAAGGTTTTTTTTTTTTGCAAATTTTCAGTTTATTTATTATATCTTCCTTGCCCTAGAAACATACTAACTTGAGCTCAGAGCCTCTGCTCTATGAAGCTTAGCTGAAAACACAGACAAGACTCTGCCGTCATGAGAGATGCACCTGCTCCCTTTGTGAGTGGAAGAAAAACACATTCTCACCTGTTCACTGAAATTTCTTCACCTCTGCACAAAGCTTTTCATTTCCTGAAGCCAGACATCAAATGCAAATGTCACTGGAGAAGCTAATATTTGGATGTAAGGCAAGTTACTGGTTTCCAATCTTGTCTTACCAGCAAGTGTTGGCAGAGATGATGATAATTCAGGGGAACTCAGAGAAGCAGACATGGAGATGCTTGTGTCCAGCTAGCTATTGGTCCAGAAACAGCATCATTCTTCACCATGCCTAAAGCAATGGCCAGATGAAAAGTATCAGTGTCCATGTGACTTTGAAACAGAGAAGGCAGATTAACTCTGATTGCACCCAACCTGTAGCTAACCCAGAAGACCCAACTCAGTGACAAGGTGGCCCATTTTGTTGCTGCTTTTATACCCTTGTTGATTTGATAATTTATATTCATAAGTCCAAATTCTGTAAAGCCACTGAACTTACCAATATTTCACATATTTCAAGGTAAGACTGGATTCTACCCTCCTTAAACAAAAATCAAACTATGTCCTTCCAGTCATACCCATAAGCTGTCACTGGGCACTGCCACCCTTCTAAGTCACAGGTGTCATTTGGGCCAGTTATAGTTGAAGCAATCCTGAACCCAGCAGCCATAGCATTCACAGAACATGACAGAGTTAGCATGTGACAAAAAAAATCCACATTTTCTCACTACAGACCATTACTCTTTTTGTCTCAATACTTTGGAAAACTAAAAGGGCATGGCCAGTTATAATAATCTTGTCTATTTTACCAAATAAAAATGAAGCATCACTGGAGAAAAATTTAAATGCTCTACAGCAGGGAAGCAATCCCTGACTCCTCCTCCTCCTCTTCCACTCCGGTGGCATCTCAAAAGCATATGCTAATCGACTGGCCAGTTTATAAACATTTCTGATTTCACAAATAAATTTCAAGTCAAGAGCTCTCTTTGGGGTTAACTTGCTCTCTGCATAGGTTAATTTAAATAGCAGAGAAAATTTAGCTTGAAAGGATAATTATAATATTTCACCCCCTTTTATCACAGGTTATGTAAATGAGGCTTTAATCTTTTCACAGTTCATATTATATTAATACAGGGAATAAAAAGACCTCAAAATATCGTGTACTGTCAATCATTCTAGTAGAATATTCTCACACAATCGTAGTGAGTACAAATTGGACTAATTCCCATCATTGTGTGCTGTGCACATTGTCCACAAGTCAACAGATGGGCTTATAGCTTGGCAGGGTTCTCAGTCAGGCAGAGTAAACTGCCATTTTTTTTTTTTTTACCAGATTGCAAGGCTTTGGATGGGTGGGGTGTTTGTTTGTTTTCTGTTTTCGATTTTTTTGACATTTCTCCAATATCAAGAGTACTTATTGAAAACCTAGGGATAGCCCCAGAGAAGCAAAATTCAACTCATGCTCCCTTTTAACCTACAATTTTCACATCCTGCCAAAGGTAATGAAAGCCCTAACCCAGAGTGACAGACCTCAGCTGCAGCCATATCCTCCACTTCACACCACGGCTCTTGTGGGAGTCTCTGTCATTCGCAGTGTTGAATAGTGAAATGTGATGCTTGGAGAAACGTGCCATCATGGTCGAGTTTAATAACTATCAGAGGGAGGCTGGCAGATACGCTTTAACCCCAGGGTATTAAAAAAACAATCAAAATACTGCTTTCTACCCACACAGTGCTAACCCAACACCATGTGTTTATATGAGAGAGGAAAGAGATAGAGTGGGGGAGGAAGGGAGGGAGGAAGGAAGGGAGAGGGAGAAGGAGAGAGAGAGAGTGAAGGAGGGAGAGAGAGAATCCTTTCATGATCATCCCAAATAATTATTCCTTCAAGTAAGTGACCATGGATGGTGTAAGGCAGAATGTAATGTTTAACATGACGGTGAATAGACTGGCTAACCTCAGAGTCCTCTACTTAACTAGCTACAAGCTAGGAGCACACAAGTTAGTTCCAAATTCTCAATTCCCACAAGGCAGTCTCTGCCTTGCTTGGAGACAATCTTTGGAAAAATTACAATCCAAGTATATACATGTATGTAAAATGTCACAATTAAAGTTGGGATTTGTGCACTGTAAATATGCCAATGTTTGCAACCAAACCACAGTGGCACTCTACAAAGAGTAGGACTTGAGGGTTTACAGTGTGCCAGTGAGGCACTTTGGACATCTTATCCCTACATTTAGTTTTCTTGACAACCGTCTGATTGAGATACAAGTGTCATCATTTCACAAAAGAAAAAAGCAAGGCGCAGAGAAATTAAACATATAACTAGATTTCACCACACTATTGGTAAGGCTCAGAGTAGCACCTGAGCTTAGCGCCATAGGACTCACACCTTCATGCGACTCTCCTATAAAACAGCATCACTGAAATATTTCTGAAAGGCACTGTCTTCCATCTTCTATGCTTTAGTGCACCTGAACGCATGCATACCTCTTGCCTGTGCTGCCCCATTGAGCATGCCCAATCTGTAACTGTTACTGATTTCTTCCTAGCTTCCCAATGCCCCACTTAACATTTAACCTCTAATAGATGCTCAAGATAAATTTCAAGATTTCTTAAAGTTACTTGAGAAATTTCGGCTTCTCTCAGGAACTATTACCTTCCATTAAAGAAAGCTGTCTGCTCATAGAGAAAGGCCACAAGTCTCCTTGAGCAAAGGGAAGTACTGAAAGATGAGCAGACACAGTCTTGGGTCTGGAGCTGTCAAGTGGAAATGGAGCTAAGATTCTGCCAGAGGCACTCCAACCCATCAGTCAGCACACGGGTATTGATTATCTTCTGGATGCTAAACTAATCCCATGATCTCAGCAGCTGCCGAGCCATGAAGTCAAGGTGACGCCTGACATCCTGAAGGAACTGTGCAAAAGGGAAACCTCTATTCAAGCTGTACATAAAACCATTACATTATAACTGTTCTTACAGTGAGTTTACTGGGGGGGGGGGGCTGGGGCAGAGAAGTTTTTTTTTTTTTTTTAATTTATATCTCGGGAAAGAAGTGCAGCTGCTAACAGTAACAAATATCAGAAATGTGGCACCATAAAAGACTGGTAATTTCATCTTGCCTTCTTCTTCATGTTGATTTAAATAAATTTCTTTAAAAACATAGACAACAGAGAAAAAAAAATCCTCTTGGTAAGAATAAAGAACCAGTGAATAAACACACCTTTCTACATGCAAAAGAAGGAAGCCTAACTCATAACATAGACAAAATTAACTGCACATTGATGACCGGAGTGTAGAAGCTAAGACGGTTTAACTTCCAGTACAACAGAGAAACACGACCTCCAGCGGGAGGGCACGTATCCACCAATAGGAAACTCAAAGTGTGAGACACAAATGGTGAAGATGGCAAAGCTGTCTTTACAAACATACCAAGGAAAGATGTTGTTGTCTGTCTTTAAAATGCACAAAGCCCTTGCGTGGACATGATAAACAAACAGCCAAGAATCCCCACATGAAGACAGACAACAACATCAAGTCTTTGGGAAACATAGACAAAACTCATAGTGAGGTATCACCTCATACTTACTAAAGATGGTTTTAGTGGGATAAATTGTTTATGAAACCAAAAGTAACCAATAGGAAGTGCGAGGAGAAGTGGGAGTCCTGTGTCACTGAGACAATGAAATGTGAGCCTGCCTCAGTGGACATTTTGGTTTTGGGGAAGAATAGCATTGGGTTTGTGTATTACCCAGAGATCCCTTCCTGCCTCTGTATCCTAAGCAACTGGAAATAATGACAAGGGTGCAAACATAATGCTGTAACCAAGTGATCAAAGCAGTATTACTCACAATAACCAAAGGTCAGATGCACCAAGTACCATTGTAAATGCCTGTATTGGAATAGTATTCAGTATCAACTGACCTTTGTGGCTGTCCTGGATCTAGCTCTCTAGACCAGGCTGGCCTTGAACTCAGAGATCCACCTGCCTCTGCTTCCCAAGTGCTGTTTACTGCCTTGCTTGTTCTTTGACCATTTGTGTTTATTATCTTGCCTGTTCATTGACTATTTGCATCTATTATATTGCTAGTTCCTCAACCTAGAAGTGACCTTAATACTTGCACGTAATTAAAATGGTATAAAAGCAAAAGGGAGGAGGGGGGATTCAATAGGGGGTTTCTAGGGAGGGGAAATGGGGAAAGGTGATGACATCTGAAATGTAAATAAATAAAATATCCAATAAAAATGTTTTAGAGGAGGAGTATTCAGCTTTGTAAAGGAAGGGGATCCCAATGCACAGTACCAAATGGAAGAACTTCAAAAATGTTACATCAAGTGAAATATAACCAGATACAGTAGAACAAATGCTGCTTGATACTGTTCTGTGAATTATCAGAAAGTTCATAGAGAATAAATTAGAGATGAGTAGGGTCTAAAAGACTCAGGGCAGATGAACAGTTA
This sequence comes from Arvicanthis niloticus, assembly GCF_011762505.2. Lineage (NCBI taxonomy): Eukaryota > Metazoa > Chordata > Mammalia > Rodentia > Muridae > Arvicanthis > Arvicanthis niloticus. The sequence continues at coordinate 57,062,755 of NC_047664.1, read as the reverse complement.
AGCTATGGCTTAACACTCATCACACTCTGAAAACAAAAGGACAATGAAAAGCCTTAAAAAACAATGGCAGCAGCTACCCAGAACTGTGAGTGCAACCAGTGCCATCAAATTATATGCCTAAAAGCAGTTAAAACCACACACTTTACGCTGCATATGTATTTACAACAGTAAACATTATTTATAAGGGAAAAAAAAACCAAAAACCAGTGAGTGAACGTTGCCCTTCCCAATTCAAGCTGTGCTCTCAGCCAACTTTTATGAACACTGGTAGTAGATCGCCATGATGATGTAGATTCCAGGGACCTGATACGTCCCGGTGGTCCTCTCTATGGCCTCTTTCATCATTTCCTTTCTCTCGCCCATGTAAATACAGTTAGTTCCCTGGCACTCAGCCAAGAATCCGTTACTTGTCTGAATTTTCTCCCTGATGAAAAATGGCCACAAAACTAAGTTCAATTGAAACTATTTCATGAAACGACAGAAACCAAGTTATCATCAGTAGAGTCCGATTCATTCAGGAACCAACAGGGAAAAAAGAAGAAAAAGAAGAAGGAAAAAAAAAAAAAAAAACGCCATCAGAATTCCACTCCAGAGTTTGCAATGAAAATGGTTTACAGCAAAATGTTATTCTCCTCCTGGGGATCAATCTGCTGTTTGCTTTCAATACCTTACATAAACTTCCCTCAAGCAAGGAGGTGGCAATTGTAATAAGTAAGGGCATATATTTAGATGCTTAAATGTCTCCTCAAAATGACAAAACATTGACTTTTACTTTTAAAAAGATAGCAGGGCATGAAAAAATGTCCTTGTAATCCATGATGGGACCCTAAAACCTACCATTTTACCTTACACAGTCACATGATAATGAACATCAATATAAAACCATCATGACCACAGCCAGATGGGATTCTTGGAAAACATGTTGTAGAAAACATCAGAGGAGCAATAACCTTAATTCTGTTGCACACACTGGGTGAGCAGCACTCTCAGAAAAGGCTTCTTGTGGGATCTAGGGACATAGCTCAACGGCTGAAATGCTTACCCATCCTTGGTCTCATGTAAAAGTCAGATGCAGTAGCTCACATGTGTGTGAGCCTAGGGCATGCCTGAAGGGTGAAGGGAGGTAAAGTCATTGCATGCCATGGTGAACAGGAGGGACTATCTCAAACAAGGTGGGCAATTAGGAGATTCACTGGAGGTGGCCCTCTGACCTCTACACATATACTGTGGTAAAAGTGCACTTGCACACATGTGTACACAGACATACATACAAGCTATCACATACACAAAGAAATAAGTTTTCTTAGTAGCACTTATTTGTAACAAGGGTATTTATTTATGCATAGACCTCAGATCTGTATATTATTTTTTTTCTCTTTGTTGAACATAGCTTTTTCTTTCTTACATAATATATCCAGATTATGGTTTCCCCTCCCTCCACTTCTCCCAGTTTTTTCTTCCCTCCCCTCCCCTCTCCTCACCTCCCATCAGAATCTACCCCTTTCTGTTTCTCATTAGAAATCAAGTTCATATTTTAAAGGCCACAAACAAGAACCAATTCTTGAGAAAAGTCAGTTATTTATGAACAAATAATTTTTTTAACTTTTTATTGATGCTTCGTGTTTCACATCATGCACCCCGGTTCCACTCATCCCCCTGCCCTCTCCTATCCCTCCCTCTTCCCTTGTAACCTCCACCCCCACAAAGAAAAAGAAAAGAAAACCACACAAACAAAAACAAATAAAAAAGCAATGCAAAACAAAGCATTTAAAACATCTCATCGTGGAAACTGTAGTATGTCACAGGGTGTCCCACAATGTGCTGGCTGGTTTTGTGTGTAAGCTTCTCACAAGTTAGAGTCATCAGAGAGGAAGGAGCCTCAGTTGAGGAAATGCCTCCATGAGATCCAGCTATAAGGCATTTTCTCAATTAGTGATCAGTGTGTGAGGGCCCAGCCCATTGTGAGTGGTGCCATCACTGAGCTTGTAGTCGTGGGTTCTATAAGAAAGCAGGCTGAGCAAGCCATGGGAAGCAAGACAATAAGCAGCACCCCTCCATGCCCTCTGCATCAGCTCCTGCCTCCAGTTTCTATCCCAGCTTCCTGTCCTGACTTCCCTTGGTGAATAAGAGCAATGTGGAAATGTCAGCCAAATAAACCTTTTCCTCCCCAACTTGCCTTTTGGTCAGATGAGACACACACTATATCACTCTGTCCACACATCTTCATTTGCAAATGTTCACTGCAATGAATTCTAGTTCAAGGTCTCTGGCTTCTGTCACACCATCAATATTGGATCCTTACTGGAATTCTGCCTCATTATCTTATTGTTGCCCTGTGTCATGGAGATCCTGCAGCCTTGGATCAGCAGAATTGGTCCTTTCACATATTCTAACAATTCATAGCTAATATAGATTTTTGGATGGGCCAACTCAAAGCCCTGGATCTCGGCCTGGGTGGTATCTGAGCTGGTCAGCCTGCTGGCTCTCCTTTATTAGCACCACCAGGAAGAGTACTCCAGCACTGCTACGTAGGTCACCCAATGCTCTCATATTTTTGGGACCGGCTCACCCCATGCCTTAGCCATGAAGGCTAGCTCCACTGTATTGCTTCGGTGAGATGAATGGCCAGCTCTCTCAAGGGCTACAACCAGTCAGAGGCAGAAGTGGTATGGTGGGAGGTGGGAGGGCATCACCCTGGTACTCACTTCACCTCAAGGCAGATGAGTAGTGGGGCCAGCCCTCCCATTCTCACTCTCTGGTGGCTCACCCTAGCCTTCCACCAGGGCCAGCTCTAATGTGCTGACCAGGCTAGGTGTAAGACCTGCTCTCCCAAGTGCTGCAGCTGGTGAGGCACAAGGCCAACTTACCTACCCTCATGACCCCAGGGCCAGCAATCCTGACTGCTGCAGGTGACAAAGGGCAAAGTGAGGGGAGGGCATCACTCATCATCAGAAGAGTGGTGGGGCCAGCTTTCCCTCGGTCTTATCCTTGGGGCAAGCTGTGTTGCCACTGAGGGCCATGTCTGGGTCTGTTGCCATGCAGCAGCAGGGGTCAGTGTTGATGTCCATGGCTCATATTACCACTAGAGACCATGGGATGTCCACGGTCTTGGAAGTCACCTGGGACTACATAGATGTCCAAGGGCTGTGTAAAACTGGCCATGCCCCACTTGCTGGAACACTCTGGAGAGGTAGCCTTACCTCTAGACAGAAGAGAGGGCCCTGCACCTTGCCCAGACAGCACAATGGATCTGGCCCTGGTATCAGGAGCATAGGAGAGCTGGTCCAAGGGCATGAGCTGAGGAGTGCTGACCTCTCTACTTCAACAAATAATTTTTAAGCATCTATTATGTGTAAGGTATTAAAAGAAGAAGGCTTTCGGTGACTCCATCTTTTCCTTAAAATCTGCAGTTTGCAACGTCGTCTCCTCACTTCACACTCTCTAGGCCAAACCTCACTCACTCATCATGGGTATGTATTTCTCCTCCCCTGAAGACTCCAGAAAGGCATCCACCAGCCATAGGTTCCCTTCCTCCAAGGCCTAAAGCAAAGCTTGACTTATAGTTTAAATGCTTATAACTTATTGATTGAAGCAGAATGACCAGTACATATTTGCTGATGGATGAAGTTGAGCAGCCCCTACTGAATAGACCTTATTCAAGTAAACAAACACAAATTTCACCTCCAAGTTCTCCAAATAACCATCAGAAGTAAGAGTCTCCCTGTCTCGGAAAGAATCATTGGAAGGAAATGAGGTCAAGCCCAGAGCACAACAAAGGTGCATTCTCACACCTGGTGTTTGTGCATATGATCTCTTTGCTTTCCTTTCACCACTTTCTATATGTGCACTACTAAGATGCAAAGCATGCATAGTCTACAGTGTCCTGAAATAAGTAACACAGCATCACACACTCACTACACGATAGCTTCTTTGCCTCTATGATCATGCATAAAGGGAGCACCTTCTCACTGACTTATTCACCAAGGCTGACTTTAGCTCTGGTGCATTATTTTGGCCTTCACTGTCATAGTATCTTATGCTGATATTAATAAAGACTAGCTAACTCAGGTGCCATTTATTTTTGTTCGTATAATTTCCTAAAAATCAAGTACTCACCAGAAAGAAATAAGCTAAAGCACTGGTCAGGTCAGACCATGCTGATCATAGAAGACAATGGGGATGCTCTCTGGACACAGACAAGCTGTTCTGAGGAGCCACCCTGCAACTTCAGACTCTTTTCAGTATCAAGGCTTCTGAGATCCGAAGCCAATTAATAATTGCTACTAACGCTTCTGAGTCAGACACACATTTGAATTTCAGTGATTTCTAACTATAACAAGGAACAATTTTCCTAAGCATGTTAGTTAACCTTCCTAAGTCTTAAAGTCCTCGTTTCTTCCAAAGCTTGTGGAAGGGGATTGGAGACTTAGCTCAGTAGTAGAGCATTTGCCTAGCAAGCACAAGACCCTGGATCCAGTCCTCAAATCCTAAAAGGAAAAGAAAAAGGAGGAGGAGGAAAAGAAGAGAATGATGGAAAGAAGATAAGAAAGGAGAGAGAGAGAAGCAGCAGCTTTCGTGAAGATAAGGGGGAACTCTTGGCATCAATAAACACTCCACATCTCCACAGATGTTAGCAACTGGGAAAATGGCTGTGGAGATGATAGTGGTCAGATGTCAGTAGACATGGAATTTCAATGTCAGTCACGGTTAAGTGCTAGTTCAGAAAACCATGACCTGCAGAGTGGGAAAGGATAGCAAAGAGGGATAAAACAGTGATGTGTGGCTCAAGGCCTCTACCATATGCCCACCGCACACATGCCAAAATGCCAGTATCCCACCCATTTCAGGGGTGAGAAAATGAGGCCCAAGGAAGTTTGACATTATTTGTCCAAAGTCACTTAGCTGGCAAGGGAGGAGAGTTGACATCCCAGTCTCCTTGAGTCTTCATGATTCTAAATCCAGGGTCAATTTAACATCAAAGCCTCGTTGATAAGTCTAGCTGATCTTTCAACATAGTTGAAATCCAATCATTATAGTGACCCATTCAGGCAGGCTTCACAAGGCAAAAAGATTGAAGTGCTATAAATTCTTGTTAATGGCCAATCAATCATGGCCGCCTTCTGTGCCCACGTTATCACCATCTTTCATGTTGCACTCATACACACAGGCTTCCCCTCAGCTTTCCCCAGCAGCCAGAAGTCACTCTCAGATGATAACATTCAGCTCCATTGACATTATCAGGTAGCTGGTGACATTCAATTAGTGAAAGGCTGGGCTCTTCTATTAAAAACACTCCAGAAAAGATCGCTAGATCTCTGCAAAATGACCACAAACCCAAGTGGCATTTATACCTGTGCCAAACTAAACAGAGCACTAGGCTTTGACAACAGCAGCGCCTTTGTATTATGGCTTCTGGTGCCCAAGGTAAGGGTCTCCTGATGCCATTGTTCATGTCCTGCCATGTTTATAACTTCCGTGGGTTCACTTGAGATGTGTCGAGTTTTCAGAGCAAGAATTATTGTTGCTCTGTGAAAGCTAAAGTTACATTTTAAGTTTTAATTACTGTACCTAAGAGATTCATAAAACAGAAATGCCTCTAACCTGTAAGCCCCTTGCCCAAGGACAAGTACTTTCTGAAATGCGGGAGGTAAATGTTTATCTGAAATAACAAGCCACATGCTTTTGCTTCCTTAAACAAGTTTGTTTGACCCAACTGCACCAATTATGTTTGATTATATGTAGGTGGGAGGTTCGTAGGCAGGAAATACATCAAATGTGTGCTCTCTTCTGATTGGCTTGTAGCTTTGCCTTTATAACCTCTACAAAATATGACTTGCCACTATTTTCTGAGAGCCCTGGAATGAACCTAGCCAGAGTCCATCATCATGGACAGTATTTGATTACCACATGCAAGATCTTGTGTAAAATTCTGTATAAAAGGTGTTAGTTCAGGGTAATCTACAGACTGGGTTCTGAGTGTCCTCAGGCTACTCCCTGCCTGCTTTACATCCCATGGCTCGGCATTTGAAGACCCAACAAGATAATATTCATTCGAAAGAACCCAAAGTTCACAAACACTTTTCTTGATGAAGAACAACCTGTGTGCTTTGAAACTCATGAGGTCAGAATGTGAGACTGTCCTCTTTAGAATTAAAGAGATCGCTTTAAGAAGTCCAGACCCAAGCAGGAATTATTCAAAATTCCAATACCATGGTTTTCTCTTTTTATGTCCTAGAGCCTCACTTACAACGTATGGAAAATAGTTTTATTACATCTGTAGTGTACAGAGGTTTTTTTTTTTTTTTTTTTTTGCTCTTGCCATCCATTACTCTAAACATACAGTATGATACCATTTGCATGGCATTTATATTAAATTAGCTATTAAGTAACCCAGAGATAATTTAAAGTATGCAACAGGATTGTATAGGTTCCAACAAACACCGTCCTATTTATAGAAGGGACCTGAGCATCCTTGGGTGTTGGTATCCACAGGGGTCCTAGAGCCAATGCAATACAGATCCTGGGGAACTAGATACTATTTAAAACAAAAATATATAAATATATATATTTTATAATATAAAAAGCATCCCAACTTATTTTTTTATCAACCCCCTCTAACCTTCACACCAGAACCAAGGAAATAAAAAAGACTTTTAAAACTACAAATTAAATTAAATTGGAAATGTCAAATTTCATGAGTGAAAATATTGAGGAATCTAACGGTGAAATGTTGAAAAATCCTTTATGTTATTTTCTTCTATGTTCTCTCAACTCTTTAGTGCTGCTATAGAAACAGGTCATCTGAAGCTACTTATATCAAAAGTCATGTAATAAGGGACTAAATAAATTTAAACAAGGTAGAGGGACAGGACACTTCATCAGAGTTACCAAAATTGTTCCTATTTTATTATTTACATGAAAAAAATGCTGCATTTTTCTACAAGCCAAACTTTCGAGACATTGTCTGGGTTCAGTGAACTTGACTCCTCTGTGACTGGTGGAGAATTTCATTAAGTAGTGCCCCCAAAGAAGACCCATCTTGTCTCTGGTAGATTTCTCGGCAGCCAGTGGTGTTTAACTACACCATGGGGTGTGCAAAATAAATAAAGGTTAAATGATTATCAAAATGTGACCAACATCTGAGCAAACAGCATGCACCTTCACAGGAGGGATATCAGTATTAAAGCAAAACACACTTGACTTTGGAAATGAATCCGTGGGAGACAGATGCTCTGTACTCCTCCTCACTGGGGAAGTGTTGCAGAGAATCAGTTCAGAGTAGGTCCCCAGTACCCAGCCCAGCCTCCGGGGGGCTCCCTGAGCCTTCCTGGCCCATCACCACTCACTTTCATGTCTAGAAATCTCAAAGAGTATTGGTATTTGAGCTCCGACATCCCCTTTGGAGACGATTAGAGGTGAAAACAACAATGTCTGTATAATGATCGGATGAGGACTCCAGAGGGGAAGCCTTTTATCTGTGGTCTCTACTGGTAAGCACTGTAGGAGACACTTAGAGCAGACAATGCTGGGAGCAGGAGATCTCTTACTAGAGTTAACAGACGAATTAGACTTACTACCAACCAGTTTGAAGAGCCTGGATCATCTCATTTAATCCATATACGATCCCATGGAGTCACTGTTTTATTAACCCTAGTTTTCAAATAAGGAAACAACAATAATGCAAAAAAAGCAACTTGCCCAAGGTCATACAACTAAGAAATGGGGAAGCTGAACTGGGCCAAGTTGGCTGGAGATACTCTCTTAACAGAAGTGTTACAGTGCCACCCTCTGGTCCTCATGGAGAAAGATCCTTTGCCAATGAAATCCAGTGCCATGGATTGAAGGTATGTGTCCCCTGAAAATCTACTTGTTGAAAAGCAATCCCCAGTGGGGATTGAGCATTAGGAGGTAATTAGGTCAGAAGGTTATGGCCCTCAAGAGTAGGAATAATGAACTTACAGTAGAGGCTTTAGATAGTTCCCCTGCAAGGAAGCATTACAGGGAGAAATCAAGTCCACAGATGAGGACATAGACTCCCTCTGGTTACTAAATGAACAGGTACCTTGAACCTGACCTTCCCAGACTGTGGGACTCTGAAAAATGAAGTTTTGTGGCTTAAGCCCCTTCATCGCTGGGAATTTCTTGTAACACCCAGATCAGACAGCAGTGCCAATCATATTATATAAGCTTAATCAAAATTTAAGCCTGTGAAATGAAAGAGCTCATTAGAGAGGATGAATACTGACTTTATTTAAATGTGAACATTTGAAAGTTACACACCAGGCAGGAAATGAATCTTGAGATTGGGCGCTATGCAACCAACAAAACCAAGAGGGTAGAGAACGCAGAGGTAAGAAGGGAAAAAAAAAAAAAAAAAAAACAGAAGCTTCCATGGCAACAGATCAAAATCCAAATATAGTTTTAAAACAATAGTACTGTATATACAAGTAACATTATACAGATCATATTTATGTATTTAGAGATATATGTGAATATACATATACTGTATAGCAACAATTAATATAAAGGGGCCATGAATTTAAAAGAGCATAGAGAAGCAGATGGGACGGTTTGGAGAGTAGGGAAGAGAAGTGGGAAATTATGTAGTTATATTATAATCTAAAAACATAAAAATAAACATATTTTTAATGGTAGTGCAGCAGATCCTGTCAGCAGCTGCATCTGCTTGCCTAGTTCTTCTGTGGCTGTCCCTGTCTCTTTCTCTTCTGGAAACAAGGCCTCTGGTATGGCTACTTCTGATGGTATCATCAAAGTGTTCAAGGATATGAAGGTGTGCCAGCCCTCAAAGCCAGAAGTGAAGACACTCAGAAGGCTATGCTCTTCTCTCTGAGAACAGGAGCAACATCCTAGAGGTGAGCAGGGAGATCCTAGTACGAGACCTGGGGCAGATAACAGAGGACCATTACACCACCTTGGTCAAGATGATGGCAGACAAAGGCTGCAGCTATGCTTTCTATGGTTCAAGCTAGAGACCAAAAAGAGCAAGAAGGGAAGCCCTGGTATTCATCTTCTGGGCACCTGACAGCTTGTATTCCCCAAGAGTAGATCTGGGGTTGCCAGATACCTAATGCTCTATGCTGCTCCAAGAATGCCATCGGGATAAGGATACTGGGGATCACGCATGAATTACAACCAAACTACTACAAGGAGGTTAAGGACCACTGCACACCGACCCGACAAAAAAAACTAAGAGGCAATGCTATTATCTCCTTGGGAAGCAAGCCTTTGTGAGCCACCTCTGTCCTCCTGCCTGGAGCATCTAGCAGCCCCAGATCTGCTCTTGGGGGATACAGGCTACCTCTTTCCTGCCATGCTGGAGGTGATGGGGTATCCCCGTGGGGGAAGAGCAACTCCTTCACCCCAGTTGCCAAACACCCCACCACACCCACTCCCCAGACCATCTGTTCTCCACCCTTGACAAACTGCCACTGGTCTTCTAATTCCTCTTGGGTTGAAGCAAAACAATTCCCTTCCCAGGCACACAGTTGCAGGGAACCTTATTTCTTAACAACACCCCTACTCCTCATTTCTCCCCATCTTGTGCTGCCAACACTTAACAGCAATATAACTGAGCTTGTCAGTTTACTTCTGTGTGTAAGTGGGATGCTATGAAAATGACCCTCCCAGCCAGCTGGATGTCCTCCCTTGCCTCCAGTTCTTGGCCACTTCTGAAAGCAGAACCACTTAGAGGCCTTCAATGTAAACAATTTCTGGGCCACATTGGCCCATGCCTTTAATTCCAGCACTTTAGAAAGTACTGGCAGGCAAATCTCTGAATTCAAGGCTAGCCTGGTCTACAGATCAAGTTACAGGACAGCCAAAGCTACACAGAGAGACTTTGTCTCAGGAGAAAAATAAAGAAAAATTTTAAAAATAAATGGAAGTTCCTCCAGTGACTTAGTGTTTTACAGAAAGACCATGGTGGAGTCTTCATGGTGATCATGATTCTTACAATAAAATGCTACTTAGATTTTCACATTTTCCTTTGTCATCAAATCCACTTAGAGATAAACTTATAAATTCTGACTTTCAGTGGTGGTATGTCATACAAATGTTCAACATGTACACATAACTCTGTCCTTTAGTGATGCTTTATTTATACTTTAGTTACTTTTCCCCAACAGTTCCATATGACTTTATTAAAGAATCCAAAGGAAAATATCTGAACTGATGTTCACTGATGCTAATGTTTGTTTCTGTAAGGTAGCATTTGGTAAATTATTATAATTGTTAAAGATCATTATTGTTATTATAACCCTTGCTATAATTAGAACGTCATTTGTTTAATAGTCACATACACAGGGCCAGACATGGAGGTGCACGCCTTTAATCCCAGCACTCAGATGGCAGGGGCATATGTAATTCAGTGAATTCAAGGCCAGTAAGGCCAGATTGGTCTACAATCTACATAGTGAGTTCCAGTACAGTAAGAACTACATAGAAAGACAGTATAAAACACATACACACATGTGCGTGCACACACAGAGACACACACACACACACAATCACATACATAGCTAACATTTACAAGATGACAAGAACTCCTCTTGGCATGGAGAATGATAGCTCACATCTGGAATCCAGACAGAGCCACGTAAGGGACCAAAGAAGATATCAACGAAAACAGAAAAGATAGTGAAAGGTTCTAAGGCACCAAGGATAGACAGAGCCATAAAGTATGTGGTGACTTCTAGTACAGAGCTTTTGAACTTGAACCAAGTTTAGTAAGTTGGATGGCACATTAACTTTCCATAGCATAACACATTGAAAATGATCAAATTCAGTCTTTTAGTTCATTTTCCATGCCCTACCCTCCTGCCACCAGCCTTACTTAACAATCTCTGCAGTCTTATGTCATATATCTCCTACTCAAATTTGAGGTAACCTCCCAGAACAGCGATTGCCCAAGTGGGGCATGTTAAATACTTGCTTGACTAAGCTAATGGCAATGTTGAAGGTTTTATTGACATTAAACCCTTTCAAAATCATCTGGCAACCTGGCTAAAAGCATATATACTGTGTGAATCTCCTTCTGTAATGAGGCAATTAATCGTGAGAATTAGCAAACTTCACTGAGAACTAGGCTTGTTGCTGTGAAAACACAGCTCCGGGCCTCTGATGAAATCCCTAGTCAAGAAAGCAGCACCTCGGAGTAGAGGAAGCCTAGAGTGATTGACAGCTCTGGTTATTGATTTTGGATTTTGAGAACAACTCCCAGGGGGCTGGTATCAGCGAGGCAGAGGCAGAATTTGATGAGGCAGATGGGACCCTGAGGGAAAACCTCATAAGGCAGAGTGTGGAAGTGCCCTTTCCCTGACCCTAGCAGGCGTGATAAGAGATGGTCTCTTTCTCATTTTAACAGGGATTCATTCCCACCAGGCTGCATCTGAAGAAGATGACAGCCCAAGAGAGACTTGCTCTTTGAGGAAAAGGGCGGGGGGGGGAGGGGGAGCTTCTCTTTACACACAAACTTTCAAATTGCCACCCACAGCAAGCATGTGCTTTGGGGAAGAAGGTGGGTATGAAATATGTGGTACCCAGGATCATGTGAGATCCAGGATTTAAGTTGTGTTGCTGTTGAAAGTTTTATTTCATCCATCTCCTGAAAGAACAGCTGTTGTCTATCTACCTATCTATCCATCTATCCATCTATCCATCTATCATCTGTCTCCCTGTGTGTGTGTGTGTGTGTGTGTGTGTGTGTGTGTGTGTGTGTGTTCTATCTTCAGTATGTCAACAGATTACATGGGCCTTTGTAAAGCAGTACCCCCTCACCTAACACATTCACAACTACCACCAGAGACAGATGGCGGGACAAGGGAAAACAATGGAAACAGCAAGCTGTCTCTTGTCTAAACCTACAGTTTGCAGACAGGCTCAGCTGAGGAAGTACTGTAAAGTCATGAGGGTTTGGCTATGGGTACAAAATAATGATGTGCTTAACTTCTTCCCATGCCTTGGAGACTTCTCTAACAGAAAACAGGAGTATTTGACAGGTGTATGCAGTCAACTCACCAATGGAACCACAAAGGTGTCTGGGGAAAATTAACTGTGGAGCAGTGAGGGCGGTGTGCTTTTGAGGAAGCTTTTGCTTTCCATCTCCTCTGGATATGTGTTCACTGACTTTCTCATCTCTTCACGTTCTGCTGCATTGAAGCATGAGCAGGTGCCAACGTTTTAATTAAAAATTATGACAGGACAAATTTAAGTTGTAAACATCCCAATCGAACTGTTAACTAAATTGCTCTCTGCAAATTAGAAAGGGTCCCATTGTGTGATTCTAAAAGTAAAGCCCTCACATGCTTTGTCCCTAAAACTCATGCTAACATTCAATTCCCAGTGCTGTGGTATTGAGAGAAGGTGATATCGCTAAGAGAAAGGAGGTTATATGGGCTACTACTGTGTACAAGGATCAGTGTAGTTCCCTGGAGAGTGAGTTGCTATCACAGAAGTGAACATGTTGTAATAAAGCCAGGTATCTCTGCTCATTTCTTTATTTAAACACGTGTTTATTTTTACCTTCTACCCTGCAGCCCTTACTAGAAGCCAAACAAATACAGATACCACATTCTTGAACCTTTAGAACTATGAGCAAAAGAGAAAATTTTTATTACAAATTAATCAATCTCAGGTATTGTGTTATAGTAACTACAAGGAGACTAAGATAAACCGTTGTATCAACAGAAATATTGTTAGCTTACACCACTGTTCTCCATGCCTCAAAAGCCGTCCCTCTTACTTAGATCTCTTTATTACCACCCGGTTCTCCCTACCCTAAACAGCCCTACCATCTTGCCCAACAAACTCAAATTGGAGTAGAGAAAGTCACTGGGAATGCAAGTTGTCCACCAAATCCTTTCTGCCAATCTTCCAAATTGAGTTTGATTCGCACGAAAGCCTGAATCCACAGGATGCTTAACTAGGCTACATCTCCCAGCCTCATATTATCCCTGTGGGCCTGGTTGTAAGGATGTGTTTGTCCTGCTCCCACCCTTTCCTGATGACTGGAAAGTCCAGGTGGTGTCAGTCTAGCTTCAATTATTCAGAAAGGGCAACTCCCAAGGCTGCTCCAGAACAATAGTTTAGAAAGTAGAGTTGCTACACTGCCAGCTTGGAGTTTCTACGTCAGCATAGACACTCTTTAGTAGGTCATAGTATTGGGGAACAGCAACAGGAAGCCATGGTGTTGGTGAACAGAAAAAAAAAAAAAAGTCATGTTATCAGGGAAGAGCAGTAGCAACAGCTTCTTCTTTACCTACTGCATGCTCTCATCAAAAATGCTAGCTTGGATGGTTGATTTTTATGTGCATTACTGCAGATTATGGAATACCCAGTAACTGATGAAACATTATCACCTGGGTGTGTTTGTGAGGTATTTCTAGAAAAGACACCCATTTGAATCAGAACACTAACAGAAACTGTGTTTGTATATGTATGTACACATTTGAGTGTGTCTGTATATGTATACACATGTGTACATAAGTGTGCATGTGTATAGAGGGTATATGTATGTATACACATGTGTTCATGTAAGTATGTCTATAGGAGTTATGTATATATGTAAATGTGCCTTGTGTGAGTATGTTTGTGTATACATGTTCCTGTGAGTGTGTCTGTATATGTATACACAGATATATGTGTGAGAACTTCTGTATACGTATGCATGTGTATATGTGAGTGTATCTGTGTGTATACACATGTTTACATGGGAGTGTATCTGTGAGTGTGTACACCCACAGGATTGTAGAAGAGATTAAGTTCAAGTGTTTCTCCTCAGGAAATATTCACATCATTTTTGAGACAGGGCCTCTCTCAGAGGTGGCTTACCACATAAGGTTGGGTAGAAAACAGTAAGCCAAAGGGACTCATTTGTCTCTAGGTCCCTGTGCTGGGATGACAATCATACATCACAGAGACAGCTTTTCTACGTGGGTGCTAGGAATCAAACTTGGGTCTTCACGCTTGTGGAGCAAAACTTTATGAACTAAGCAACCTTCCCAATTCCACTCTATCTCTTCCTGAATTTGGACCATCTTTCTTCCGCTGACAGGATCCCCATGGTTCTCAGGCCTTTGGACTCCAAGACTTACATCAATTCTCCCTCACTCTTGGATGACATTATATCACTAATTTTTCTGATTCTCCATTTTGTATGTGTCATATCATGGACCTCATGGGCCTCTGTAATCCTGTAAGCCAGTTCAGGCAAGACTTCTCTGGATCTGTCTGTCCTGGGGGCTCTGATTCCCAGGAGAATGGCAATTCACTTATTACACAGGAAATGTAACCACTGACTGCTACACAGCTCCTAGCTCCTCCTTTAACACGTTTCCTGTTTGCTAGCCTCCCTTTTCACCTAATCAAATCCTCCTCCATCCAGGTTTATTTCAAATGTCACTTCTCCCAGGACAAGAGCCAGCCCAGCCCCACCTGTACTCCCGGTCATCAGAATGCCATGGTTTCAGTTAAATGCCTTGCACAGAGCCTGTCTGTAAAGGAGACATAGTAAGCCCCTGTCTGTTCATTGTTTACTGTCTTCAAACACAGCAAAGAAAGGTCTTCTTGTGAACTTAAACATAACCTTGAGAGCTATGGCCTGTGTGAGCCTTTGAACGGTGTGCTAGTTAACTCCGATGAGGAACAGATCAACTATGAAGAGAAAAAGGAGTTAGACCAGAATAGTCTAAACACTGTGTGTTCCTCCAGATAACATGGTGTCTTAGGGGAGAAATAGGAAGACTCTAAGACAAGGAAAAACAAGCCAACTAACAACCAGTACCAGGCAGGTATGGAAGGCAGAACTGGAAGAAGAGAGAGGAAGGAAGGTTCTGAGATTATAAGCATCAGCTCACAGCCCTTAATAGAACATTCATTTATAAATAAACAGTGGCATTGACTGAACTGATTTCTAAATGCCACCAGTCATCCTCCTCTCTCGCTCTGTAGCTTTGGATTAGTTTACCTAAAAACAAATGTAACTGATAACACATGACCAAAGAAGATTGTGTAGAGCAACCCAGTAATCCCAGAACCCAGCAGGTTGATGCAGGAGGATCTCACATTTGAAGAAGGCCTGGGCTACGAGACGAGATCCTCTCTCAAAAACAAACACAAAACCTAAAACTAAACAGAGAATATTTGAGAACGTGGCACGTCAGAAAGGAAGTGTTGGGTGTGTGTGAGCTTCTGGGCCCCACATAGCATTCTAAATGAATAGACACGTGGTACTGTCTACAAAGAGAGGATGCTGACGATGGTGCAGGGGAGACACAAGATAAAAATAACTGACAATTTGAGTCAACCTGTAGGCTTAGATTTTTCAAAACCTACTTTACTAAGGGTTAGCAAATGCTTCAACCCGCCTTCTGGTCTACCATCCAAAGGTAAGGGAGAGAAGACAGTAAATATGACAAGGGGATATGGGCCTGTTTAGAAGTAGTTTTTTGGCATGATTCCAATCTCTGTTGTCAGGATATCAGCAGTCTAGTTCAGTAGTGTCAGGATACCAAACAGGAATCAGTGGTGGCCAATCTAGCAGAAACAGCCTGGTCTCCAAATCAACAGGAGTCAGAAGTAGTGAGCAGAGCCAGTCAGGATCCCAGAAGTTCTCTGTTGTGCCTCTCTCAGTGGAGTAAAGATCAGCAAAGAAGACTTGAGACCAACAAATCGTTGCAAGGCTAGCTATGCAAGCTCGCTGTCACTGTCCCTTGAGTCTTATTTGTACTCTCTCCTACCATTACATGTCTTCCCATGGGTCTTGCCTCAGCAAAACACCATGTGAGTCTGCATCACATGACACAACCAGAAACTTCTACCTTTATTCATTGATATATATTATTATTCATATCCCCTCTGTGTGTGTGTGTCTGTGTGTGTGTCTGTGTGTCTCACTTTCTTTCCTTCTCCCTTTGTTTCCCTCTCCCTCTTGTTCCCTTCCTCCCTCCCCCATCCTCTTTCACACATACACAATTCACTACTCTGGGACCATTAGACTAACGAGGCTTGAAGTAGGACACTACAAGGAGTGGAAGGGAAGCTTTACACAGAAGTTGAAAAAAAAAAAAAAACTTATGAAATCATCCATTACAAAGCATTGTGGATCAAGAATGGGCTTTCATCAAACTACCAAGATCTCCCTTAATGATGCCACTAGACACAGTCTCAGATCCAGCTGTTCTAGGTTTCAGACTGAGAGAACTGTTGTTCACTCACTTAGTTACTAACATTTTTTAAGGACACATTATACATCGGATACTGTCTTGACATTAGTATTCTTTAGCTCTTTTCTTTAAGTCACAAAAGTAAAGTTCAGCTTCAAATGTGTCCTAGCAAAGGATGCTTTTAGTTAGGTGAGACATTCCTGGAAGGACAAAGCAGCATCTAGACTACACTACTTGAGAAAGCCTTAGAACTTAATGTTCTGATCAATTAGATTTTTTTTTCATTAAATATCTCTTGACTTAGCCAGTGGTGGATAAAGGCACTGAGTTCAAGGCCAGCCTGGTCTACAGAGCTAGTTCCAAGACAGCCAGGGCTACACAAAGAAACCCTGACTCAAAAACATTTTTTTTTTTAATTTCTTGACTATGAGCCATTTCCACAGTGCAGTGCTGAGAATCAGAATAATAAAAGGGATGTGAGATCTACATTTGAATGCCTTATATGTAGCTGGAAACTTAATAAAGCTGATTAATGCACTAACTGGCCCAATGGCATCAATATGCTGATCACTGGTATAATGATGAGCAACTGATTGTACAAGGAACAGCAGGCAGGATGCAGTCAATGGCTAAGACTGACTCCCTGGGACCCAAAGAATCTGCCCTTTCCAGGTTTGTCTGAAGACTTTGGCCACTGTTTATAACATAAAGATACAGCCAAGCATGCGAGCTGCAAAACCACTTCTTGTGAGACGACTAGGACTTTAAAACCTTTGGAAGAGGGCATTTTATCTTGAGTGTCCTGAATTGTGCCTTCAAACTCAGCACTGGGAGACTAAGGTAGCAGATGGAGGCCAGCGGGATTATAAAGTGAGAACTTTCATTTAAAAAGAAAAAGACAGTAGATGGAGATGTAGCTTAGTGGTGAAGTTCTTAGGTAATGTATAAAACATACAAAAAATGAAAAGGGAAAGCAAGAAATAAGGAGGGTGATAAAGAGGAGAGTTAAAGAAAATATTTACTGGGACATGTTATAAATAATTTTAAGTATATCTCAAAACATCATTTCTTAGACATAATAAATAACTCTGTTCCACTATAGCAGTAAATGAGTGTAAATGGTAATGTAATGCTGAGCCATGAGTAGGCTGTAGGTAACTGAAGTATAAGCAACACAACCTGGAATTAATCCCCTCATGTCATTCATTAAAATATTAAGGTGCTATGGCTAATAGCAAAGCATAATGCTCCGTGTGTGTGTGTGTGTGTGTGTGTGTGTGTGTGTGTGTGTGTGGTGTATACAGCTGCACATGTCTGTGTGTGTGGAATCAGAGGCCAGTGTAAGACCTCAAATGTCTTGCTCTATCAATTTCTTCCTGATTTCTTTGACACGGGGTCTTTCTCTGAACCTGAAGCTAGACTGGCAGACAGGAAGCCCCAGTGCTTCTCCTGCCTCTGCCTTCAGACAGCCCAGGGAACATAGACACAAAGCAATGGCTGGCTTCTGTGGTGCTGGCATCCAAATGCTGATCTCCATACTTGCACAGGTACTCTTACTCATTGAGCCATCTTCCCAGCCTCCAGAGCCCTTTCCCAGCGCATACAAAGAACTAGATTTGCCCACCACACCAGCACTGATAAAACAAAGCTCAAATGGAGTCCACACACAGTCACTAAACCCACAGGAATCAGATAATTGGAATAATCATTTCTTTCTATTGACAGCCATGTGAGTTGCAAGTGTCCTTGCTTAGTGTGGTTGTTTGAATGAAAGTGGTCCTCAAAGACCTAAAGGAAATGGCAGTATTAGAAGGTGTAGCCTTGTTAAAGTAGGTGCAACCTTGTTGTAGGAAGTGTGTCCTAGGAAATTTTAGAACCAGCCCTACAGTCCCAGTAGGGTCTCTCTCTCTCTCTCTCTCTCTCTCTCTCTCTCTCTCTCTCTCTCTCTCTCTCTCTGTCTCTGCTATTTCTCCAGAACCATATCTGCCTGCATGTCACAATGCTTCCCACCATGACAATAATAAACTAAATCTCTCTAAACCTCTGAACCTGTAAGTCAGCCCCAATTAAATGTTTTCTTTCATAAGATTTATTGTGGTCATGTCTCTTGACAGCAAGAAAACACTAAGATACTTAGTAAACAACAGGTTCAAATGTTGATTATATTGCGGTTAACAGTTATGATTCTATTGCTGTTAACAGGCACCATGACCAAGGCAGTATAAAAGAAAGCATTCTGATTGCGGGCTAGCTTACAGTTCCAGAGGGTTATAGTCCATGATCATCATAAACACAGCTCCAGGCAAGCAGGCATTGGTACTGAAGCAGTAGCTGCAATCTTACATCTAATTTATAAACTAACTAAGAATGGTGTGGGCTTTTTTGAAACATCAACATCCACCCCTGTGGCAAATCTCCTAATCCTTCCCAAACAGCTTCACCAACAAGGGGCCAAGCATTTAAATGTATGAGCCAATAGAGACACTTTCATTCAACCAACCACATGGACCTAATTCATGTCTAGTTTTTGTTGTTGTTGTTTTTTGTTTGTTTGTTTGTTTGTTTGTTTGTTTGCTGATCATCTTTCATGACTTCTGGGTTCTGTAAGATCATTAGGGTGAGTTTTCATTTCAGTACTCAAAAACTATAAAACTTAGTACTGACTGTGAATGTAGAACTTAAGAAGCCAGCTGCAAAGCAGGATGTGTAAGACTAGACTAGGCAGTTTATTCTTTGGTATTTATTCTTTGGTATCATTTACTTGGGAAAAACTAGTTGGCTAAGGTCTCTTACTCATACAGCTTGGACAGAACCCATTGTTTGTACTCTGAATTGCAAGTAACAGAAATTCAGATTTATTTGGGCTCAGATTATTTGCAACATGCTGTCCTCGCCTACGTCACCCTCCCTCACTCCTCCACACCCCCCCCCCCCCGTCACTAAAAGATTAAGGAACTTCATTGGCTTCTGTAGTAGAGCATTCCAGAAAGAGCTAATGTTGGGTTACAGCTATATTCCAGGCCTTGCATGACATTATCAGAATGCTTGTCTGTTTCTATACTCATATACACATTCTTCTCTTTTGTCTTTTCCCCCATCTGGTTCTCACCACATTGTGACAAAACAATCATCATCAAAAGATATAATTCACACTTTACCAGTAACGGCCCCAAAAGAAAGGAAATAGGTTCTCCAAATTCCAACATTAATAGAGGGCTGAGTTAGACTACCTGCATACTTCCATATGCCCATGTGTGAACAGGTCATCCTGACTCAGCTTGGCCATGCCTGATGTAAAGTTGCTGGGATCAATGAGAGAGGGTAAAATTTTAGATCAGGTAATGTTAACAGGTCACCCACTATCCATTATATGAGCCTAGTATGTCCCTTCTCAAGTGCTATACAGTCTCAGGACACATAAATAACATCAAAGGCCAAATTGTGTCCCAATTCACCAAATGAACATTTTGAAGTCCTGGCCCTTGACTTCAGGATGCAATACAGGCTTGTGATAGGACTTAATGGTGTGATTAATCAAAAATGAGGTCATTGGGGTAGGTCCTAAAGTAATCTTAGGTTGGTGTCCTCCTGAAAAGAAGGGATTTAGACTCAGGGAAACACATACACATGTACATAGAGAAAATACTATACAAACACAGAGAGAAGGCATCAGTCCGCAAGCCAAAGAAAAAGGCTGCAAAATAAGCCAAGGATGCCAACATATGACCTTGGACCTTCAACCTTTAGAAACGTAAGAAACTAGGTTCCTGCTGATTCACAAACTAGTGGATTCAGGATTCCACTTCCCAATCTGTGCTGTTTTGACAGTAAGGATGACATAATAGGGAGTTGTGGTAAATTCTCCATCAATGTGAATTATATCATATTTCTCCAGTCCACAAGAGCCTGTGCCCTTACCTCTTGAATCTGGTTTGCCCTGAAGATTTGGTCGTCTTTGTAGAATGTAGTGGGAACAACATTAGATTTCAGTGGCCACATAAAGAAACTGGACCAGCTTCCTCCAGACAGAGAGACTTTATGTGTCATATGCAGAGAGACATTCAGCCATCTCAATTACTCCAGCCAGACCTCCTGAGGCCAGACATGTCGGTGAGCTGGTCTTGTGACTTATTGTGAAAGCATGAATTTCTGAGGCTATGGAAGACCACAGTATACTCTACCTTGTCCTTTAGAATGTTAACTTCTTGAGAAGGATCCAGACATCTTGAGAGATATGAGACTGCCTGGGAACCTCCACACAAAGAAGCCCAAGAGAGAAGCCACACAGAAAGAGATGCACCACTGGCCTCTCCAGCCAGGCCTGATATGAAGAAGCCGTCATGGATACCTAACTAGTGACTTTTAATATGACTTTAAGTCATCCTGAGATCTGAGGCAAGAGTTGTCCAGTTGAGACCTGCAATACACATGCACACATGCACACATACACACACACACACAAGCACAGGCATATGTAACTATAAATTTTCATTTTAAGCAAGTAAGTTTTGAATTTGTCTGCTACAGACATATAGTAACCAAAATTATCTATAGGAGGGAATACTTAAGTAAAGCCTATCTACTTCTTCCTATTACAATACCATATCAATCATATATTGAAAGCATAGCATATTCATTTGTTATGGCCAGTATAAAAAATTAGCATATACTGTGGCTTACACAGTAGAAATTTATTCTCTTAGAGACTGCAAGCTCACAGTCAAGGATTTAGAAATTTGGTTTCCTCTGAGGCTTCTCTCTTTTGCTTGCAATGGCTACTTTCCTGCTTTGTCTTCTCATGGTCTTCTCTCCTTATACACACAGGCACGCACACAGGCACACACACAGAGACATACACGCACATGCACACGCACATCTGCTTTTTCCTCGTGTACCCTCATGTCTTTTATAAGGACACCAGTCAAAATACATCAAGGCCTGCTCTCAATTTAACATCATCTTCAAATACCGTCATATTCTATGGTAATGGGAGTCAGGACTTCAACCTATGAATCCAAAGAGAGGCATTCACAACTCGGTGTGAAATACTTTGTACTGACCAAAGCAATGTCACTCAAGGCTGTTGCCACTTTGAAATAGCTTCTGTCGTCTATAAATGAACCTGACTCAATAAGCAATGGGACAGGGAAGGAATACAGGGACTTATTTGAATCTGAAGAGGATTTGCATGGATGACTCAGTGTTGTACGTATGGAGTGAAAGACCTACATCCTTTTATGACTCTCCATGGCTGTTTCTGTCTAGCCTAGAGATACACTTGCCGTGTCTTGTCACTGCCACTTTAATCCCTAAGCAGGGAGGAGATTGAATGACCATTTATTCTTCTGCAGGCCTGTTTGGTCTATGGGTATGAACTGCTAGTGCTACAAGGAAGTTAGAACTACCTTTCATTTGCCTGCAATGCTCCAAGGAAGGGATGGGGGAGCAGTAAAATAATAAATACAGAAAGCTTTCTGCAACAGAGTTGTATCACACACACACACACACACACCATCTCCTGCCCTGGGAGCATGTCCATGGCTCTTGCGCTCCGAATAATACCCAAGTCAGCACTACAAGTCCACAGAATTATGTGATTCTGTTGCCAGTATCCTTATTGATTTCCTCGCTGCCCTGAGAGAAGCTGTAGAGCCTCCCAGGGACATAATCTCCCATTTTCACAGAGGGAAAGGCCCTTCTTGACAGAGGCCTGGGGAGAGTCTATTAGCTCACTGTTGAAGGGTGAGTCTGGGGGAGGGTTGCAGGCCAAGCCCAGACAGCTTAGTGTGCAGGATTTTACTTGCCATCTAATGAGTCTGCAGCCTCGACCACAGGCTTAAGTTCTTCACCCCTGGTTTAAGTTTGCCCAGACACTGGGCCCCTCTGTAGGTACTCTAACATGAAACATAGCCTGAGCTCCTTGACGCTTAGTTAAAGCTGACTTCTGCGAGTTTCTGTGTCGCTCTCCTACTGAGTCAGCAAAAGATAGCTTCCCATTCTGTACGTCTGTTCTTGTTCCAGAAAGAAACTGCTGTGGATGAACAGATATGCATTCTCCTGAATATCATTACAGGAGGCAACCTCTCGACCTGCCCCCTCTTCTCCCACAGCATTTAACTAAAGGCCTTCTCTCACGCTGCTGTTTATGGAAGAGGTTGGAGAATTCTCTGCCCTCTCTGCCAGATTCTCATTCCCACGGGAACACACGGAGCACTGTGGAAGCTCCCACACTTCACCCAGGGGAGAATTTAAGAGGAAATAATCCAATTGGAAAGAGGTTAGGGGCTTATTTTGGCATTGCATTTTTTAGCAACTTTTGCTTCCAGTTTTCAGGTTTATTTAGAGTTGCTTGAAGCTATTTGCATAGATAGCAACCTTCCTGGTCTCCTTCCTCCATATGCTATGAATTGTGCTGAGAGCCAGTACCCTAAGTCCGTACAGAGAAAGCTTTCTTCAGAAGGTAGCAGGATTAGGTGAAGTCATGAGAACAGAATCCTTATGAGTAGGACTGGTGTCTTTCTGAATCATTTCTTCACATGTGGATGGGCAAAAAGACTTTCATCCTTTCTCCATCACATCTGAAAGGGGAAACAGACTTCTGTCAATGAACCAGACTGTAATTAGGTCCTCACCAAACTGAATTGTCCAGTACATCGACTTTGGATTTGTGGTCTTCAGAACAGAAATAACTAGACATCTGTTATATAAGCCTCTCAGACTTTAGTGTTTTGTTACAGTCACTACAATAAGATAAAATTGACTCTAAAAGATGGATTTTACAATAGGAAACACATGAAGGTGTGAGAGAGTCTTGGAACCCTACAGAGTTTGAAGATGTTCTAGAAGCCACCTGGGTTCCCACAGACAGACTCTGAAAGATGATTCTGGTGAAAACTATAAAGGGAAAGGCCCAAGGAACAGTTTCTGACTTCCTGATAATTTGTGGGTGAACATATAATAATATATGATATATGATATATATAATATATGATATGCAAGATACATATAATATATGATATACAAGATACAATATACAACATATAACATACAACATACAATATATAATACATGATATATAATTACATAATATATAAAATAAGTATATATAAATGTAATATAATACATATAATATATAAATAATTATATTATTTAATATAATTTATATTATATATATATGTTATATATTTTATATATTATATGTTATGTGTTGTATGTCACATGTTATATGTTTTATGTTCACTCACAAATAATTACACAAACAAATCATTGGAAGAAATATGGGCAGGAAAGATCATTCTGATAAGCTCTCAGAAGCAAATACAAAACTTGTTATGCAAGACAAAGGACTGATAATATTGGTGAATTTGGGGGTAAACTTGGGGCTGAATTGTATTCCATGCTCTAGCCATTGTAGAAGGAAAAACTTATGGGCAATGAAATTAAGTTTTATTCACAGTACTGGATGTAACATCCAAGGGTCTGTGCACATTAAGTACTGTATTGGTGAGCTACGTCCTCAAATCTGAAATGAGGGTCTGGCTGTTGTCATTTCTATTTCTTATTTGTTTGTTGAAAGTTTCACAATTTCTACAGCATCTCATATCCGTCCATGATTACCTCCCTCCTTCTCCCACTAGCACCACCCCATCCGTCTCCCTCCCAGCTTCACATCCCCCTTTCTTTGTAATTAAAAGGCTGATGATAGTTAAGTCGTATGTTGAAGGGACTGCTTAGTTCCCCTTGACTACACTGAGCAAATTGCAGGATTGAAAAAGGAACTGAGGACAGAATTACAAAGCAGAAGAAGCTAAGATGTAAAGATTTGAAGTTTCTCTACCTGTTCACAGTGTAAAACACAAGAAATTGTGTTTGGTTAAGACTGTGAAGTGCATAGGAAGGAACCCTTGGATGAAGCAAGCAGGGTGGTCATGAACCTGGCATTTAATCAGCCAGCCCAGCAGGAAAAGCACCAATCTGACCTGAAGTAAAAGAATATGGGGAAGAAGGCAAGAAATCTATCCACCTTCTCAGCTTCTCTAACTCGGGACTGTAGAACAATTTGGCTTCAACTTGACCTATCACTTCAGAGAAGAAGACCCAACTGGTAGTTTGGAGGGTTTGATTCTGTTTCCTCAGTTTCAAAAAGGGCACCTTTATTGGCCTTTTAATAGACCAGATAATCTCTTCCCAGCCCTATGGCAATCTAGGTATCAAGCAGGGTATTGCAAAACTAATTAGAATTACAAAATGATAATGTGGGCCTCAAGATTCCAGTGGCTAGGGTATGTCTTGTTCATAGTCATCTTTTACCTCACACATACACACAGGAAATCAACATTTGACTATACAACACAGTCAGGTATAGCCAGAGGGCATACAACAGAGCAAACCCTGCGAACACACAGCTAGGCCTAAGAGAGTCTGTAAGCTCAGACCTTCCTGCCATAACTAGGCAGTGCCTAAGCAGACCACAGAAAGACCTGCAGAAATATCTAAATTTGAAATTGAATTAGCCTATGCTAACATTTTCCCAGACTCCCCTAGAAACATCCAGTGGGTCACCTGTATGCATGCACTCTGACTACTAAGGGAAAATGTTAGCAACCAAGTGGTCCTTAGGAATTAGAGCACATTTTAAGTTCCTTAGACTCAGGAGTGTTAAGCTCTCTCTCCATAGGCATCTTGCCCATTAGCCAGCCTGTGCCTTGATCCAATACCCTTGAGGGCTCTGAGCAGCAGCTTTACAAGGGTAATTGAAAGAGTAGTTCTGGCTGTCTATTTATCATCTCTTGATCACCTAACACCATGGTACCTATTAAGATGAGCTAGGAGACACTGAGCTAAAGGTTACCTCAGCTGGAAACTACTCAGCAAGTTATCCAACAGGAGACAAACAAAGCAAGATGTTCCTTAAATTCTCCCATTTTGGACCAATCTTTATGTGCTAATTAATCGTGATTACTCTATATAGTAAGCATATTTGAGGAGATTAATCTGCACTAGCCTGGGGTAGCATCCTAATTAACAATCTGCTGAAGCAGCAGTCTCCTTGTAAGTGTAAATACAGTGTTGCATCCATTTGCAAAACAACAGTATGACTATACATTAGGCAGGCACACTAGTAGATACTGCACTTGTCTGTTAAAAACTTCCTGTTCACTGACCTTTCTGACTCCCCTCTGAGCTAGATGATCTCCTATTGCCAAGTACTGGTGGAATGTTACTCAGGATTCTTAGAATATCTTTATCAAATAAATAAGATGATACATAGATGATGATAGATGACAGATATATAGATGAGGAATATATAGGTGGTGATAGATGATAAACAGATAGATGAAACAGATGATAAATGATAGATATCAGCAGATAGATAATGATAGATAGATATATACATACATAGAAAGATAGATACATAGATAGATTCATAGATAGATAATATAAAGATAGATACATACATACACAATAGATACATAGACAGGTAATATAGAGATAGATGGTAGATAGATAATAGATACATAGATAGATAGATAGATAGATAGATAGATAGATAGATAGATAATAGAGAGATAGAGAGAGATCAAGACCAGAAATTGTTGTAGAAAAAGGGAAGCTTCAAGATGAATTGCTCACACCTTTTTAGCAGTCTTTGAGTTGTTAGCTCATACAGATCTAAGCAAGATATGATACATAATGTATACTCTGTCCTTATTCAGTTTGTTTATTAGTAAGTACATAAGAAATACAGCCACTTAAAAGAATGCATGACTGTCCAGCCATATCTACCTGAGGTATACCCAACCTTGGCCTTCCCACTCCCACTATATGCACCAACAGTTTCTAAGTCCACATAAACCTCCCACACCATGGGGAGAACAGAGGAAACTCAGAAAATAAAAAATCATCTTCCTTTTATGCTACCTTAAGCTTAGCTGAATATTTCTTAACTGTTCACCCTAAGTCTGTGAAAGAAAAGGGAAGTTTTACAAAGACTGAGTTGAATGGAGGAGAGGGTTGGCATTGGCATGTGATTGTTATTGCAGTTGCAGGCTAGGGAGCAGATAATAGAAGAATACTTCCACCTGAGTTTCTCCAAAGAAATTTAACAGAATGAGTACAGAATAAAGGGAAAGACTGGTCACAGAAGTTACCATATGGAGTGGGGGTAGAAAGGTAGGGGACTGGAGGAGAGGAAAGGGAAAAGAATTATGTGAGCTGGGGAAAGAGGAGAAAATAATTGGGGTGGCAGAGGAATGTGAGGCGAAGGGAAGGTTGACCTGAGATACAATATCAGCCAACTAGACAGAGAGGGTTGATGCCTATATGGTGCTTCAGATTTGTAATTTGATGCTCAAAAAATGTTGAACTATTATATTTTTTAAAAGAAAGGTTCTTCATATGTGTTATATAATCTATTTTGGGTATTTTCTGAAGAATGCCAACTCTAAGACAGAAATCAGAATGCAGGAAACATAAGAGTCCTCTCAGGACAACACAGAAGGAAAGGACACAAAGAAAATATACTTAGCCCAGTATTATACATAGATTTGTTTGTAGGGGAAATTATTAAGGGTCTAGTATGTACCAGGCACTAACTACTGAAGGTACGATGCTGTAATCACTTAAATCTCTTAAACCCATGTCCTCTTGGAGCGTTTGTTCAAGGAGAAAAGACCAAAAACCAAACAACAAATGCACATCTGCAACATAAAGTTGGATACCTCTCACATCACAAAGAAAATAAAGCACAATCAGAAGACACACAGATCTACCTGGTGACGTCAGATGAGATCACCAAGAAAGACCACTCTGACCAGATACGATACAAATTAAAACATGGAAGAAGTGAAAGGTGAGCCATACAAATAGATAGAGAGCATTCAAGGAACAACTTGCAAAATAAGTCCAAGAAATAACTCTCTGGAGCACCGTAATATGGAATTCCCATAATTCATTAACCTACATTTTAATCAATGAGTGTTCAGGATGCTTCCAGGTTCTTTCCATTGCTAAACTACTTTGAAAACCATCTCTGCATGCATTACTGCTTACTTTGATGAGTGTGGAATTATCCATGGAATCTACATGGGAACTCATAATTTTACCAGGCTGGGTTCAATATTTCCAAAGCTGCTAACCTTAATTCTTCCATGAAAAAATTCAAATATCCTATTTTCTCGTATCCCCACTTTCTGCTATTAACTTACCATGATTAGTTTGACCTGCTAGGTAAAGGCCACATGCAATAGGTGGTTTATAAACAATGCAAAATTAATATCTCATGGTTGTTCCATTTCAAGGTTTGGCACTGGAGAGAGTCCTCTTCCTGATGCAGACAGTTGAGTTTTCTTGGTCCCTTTCCACAGGGATGGAGAGTACTGATGTCTTCATCCCCCTATAAGACATTAACCCTGTCAATGCCAACTCTCCATGACTCAGTCACTTCTCAAAGCCTTCCTCATACTTTCACATGGGGGAGTTAGTCTTCAACATATGGAGTTTAGAGAAACATAAACATTTAGTTCATAACATAACATTTTAAACATTTTTCAATCTGCTGCCAATATGGGCACTTTGTTCTCTAATTTGCATTTCCATGGTTAGTAGGGACAGTGAGCAGCTTTTTCTGTCCTGGTGTTTTCTCCCAGTTGTTCATCCATGCCTTTTGCAGCATTGCGTGTGGGTTACATGTATTTTATTTGACAACATGAAAAAGCTTTTTGCAAGTGAACAGTATTATCTCTGCCAGTTTATTGTTTGATTTTTCTATTCTATATTTTATAAATTATTTCCTATATTGATATAAGCTTATAATTGTATAAATTTATAATTTAAGAAATAAAAATCTATAATCTAATCTTTAAGGTGTCTCACTAGATGAAATTTAGTAAAGGTAAATATAAATAGATCATACTTGAGAATTAAAATTCAGAAAAATCCTCACTGATGAAGATTTTGAGATTAAGAAATTAAGAATCTGAGATACTCAAACTAAAATTAAACCAATGTAAGTTATTAAATAATGTAACTTATTTTATATTCATCAAAATAAAATAATAGAGGAATCCTGATTATCTTAGGGTCACAACAATGCATGTTAACATGTTAATCTCCACTTAGCATTCTTGCTTGAAGCTTTTGAGTGTTTCTCCAAAATTCCAGTGTGGTGATTGTCAATCCAATTTAGTTTTTCCCTCAGCCTCGTTTCCATTCAGATGCTCAATGCCTCCTTGATTGCATGACTCAGAAGCAGCTTCCTACTCCCTCCCGACCACACGCCTGTCAAATCCTCTCTCACAGGCAGGCGCTCCTCAACTCCTCCTCACAGATGTCACCTGAATACTGTTCAGCATTTACTGTGCTTTCTCATCCTTTGTCTCCCCAAGGATTCACTGCAAAAAAACCTCCAGCCTTCCTCTGCCATCTGCTCTACCTCTGCTTTCTATTCCCAAGCCCCAATTTCCTCTCCTTCTAATTATCCCCAGCAGAAGTGACTCACAATCCTCACAATTGAGTTTCTCCAAAAGTGAAATTCCAGCAGTTACTGAGCAGGTGTACTGAGGTAGATTTCACTCTATTTTAGAGTTCGGTTATTTTGAAGTTGGAGAAAGATTGCCACATCTGACTGTAGTTTGGAAAATCATAAGTAAGGTCACTAACATGGAAGATGGTGGTCTGCTTTCATAGCCATGTAAAATTAGCGTAAAGGTATGAATTTCTGTAAGCTTGACAGGAGCTAATGAAACAATTATGGTGACACAGAATGGAAAAAAAAGTCATACATGTCTATATAAATATTCGTCAAAAGCAGAAGAAAGGTAACCTCAGCATTATCTGTCTCATCCTGCATCCTTCTAAACCAATTAGACAGTGAAATCAGAGACAAAGGAGATTCACTTAGACCAAACTGATCGTCCTCTGGACCTGAAGGCTGGGGGAGAACCAGTAACTCCTGAAACACGACTCTGGAGGAGGTGAGAGTTCTGAGAAAGTGAAGTTACACCATACAGAAGGGAATGCGTGTTTCCTTCTCTCTGTGTTTCCTAGCACTAAGTGAAGGCCCTGAGTTTACAGAGCTGTTGGGATGGCCATGGCCCCAAATTCATGAAATTTAAGTTGACAGGAAAGAGTGGTGTATCTGACAGGCTTGGGAAAATGAACTGGCCAGGCAATTCACACCACCACACTACAACCTCTTCCTAAATTTGAACCCTGCTTCAACTTTTCTGAAGTGGGGGAATTAGCTATTGTAAACCCAGAGGAAAAGTCCACACAAAGATTCCTGTTAACAATGTGTGGTCAGTGCTTCCAGGAGAGAATGGGGAGGGATGAAGGAAAGGAAGAAGCCAACAAGTATCCAGTCACTGCTGGCCTCAAGGCAATTCCTAAAGGTCCTGAGGAATCATGTAAGCCACAATATAATTTGTCCACAGTATGTGTCTCTGTTCTGACACAAAGCAAAGATGCCAGTAGACTAACCTTTGTAGTACAAGCATGGAAGTTAGCATTCTGATAAACCTATAGAGGTATAGTTTGCTATGTCTCTGATCCTGATTTCATGTAATATTTAAGGTCAAACAAAACTCAAGGGAGCGAAGACCCAGGATCCACTTCCCCCAGGTACTGAAAACTCCCTTGGCCTTAACTGAGGAGAATTAAAAATTGACAAGATGAATCATAGACTTGATATTTATATACAAGGTAGATCTCCAGCAACCTGATAATGTCAACAATGACTCTTATAACTTTGACAACTAAAAGCAAACACTACCACCATTCTGATATTAGAAGAAACCATACAATATGGATATAGCTCTAATCTCATAATTCTAGATATCACAAATGGTGCCACTGACCTGATAGCATTGCAGGTATAATAGTCTTATAATTCTAATATCACAGTTATAACCAATCAGCCTATTATTAATAATGAATAATTAATAACATAAGCTTTATCCTATTACAGCTGATGTCATAACTCTGGTATATAATAAGCTGCACACTAAGAATAAATTATAATAGAAAGAATCTCAGTCCCTTGTAACATCATGAAGCAGGTTTACCTGATGTGGAGTCTTTATAAACATCAGTAGCTGTCATTCTGTTGCTTTGGCACTCAGGCAAAACTCCTACTTAATCTGGACATTTCTAAATCAAATTTAAAATAATATAGGAAATAAATTTTTATCTTAAGTTCAGTTCTGGTTTGTTTTGAAGGTATTAAAAATTGTTGTACTTTCAATTCCCAAATTGTGTTCAACATGTTACATAGATATTCTTTCATCCATGCATGCATTTATTCTTCAGAAAATATTAATTTTGCACCTGATGCCTGCCAAGTACTATATTAGACTCCAGGGATGTTAGACAAACAACATAGAGTCATTTCTCTGAAAAGTGCAGATTTAGCAAGAGAGACAAAGCAGAGAGACAGATTCTTCAATGCAGAGTGTCAAGTACTATGATAAATGTCTGAACAAAGGGGCTGTGGGGATGAGTTATTTCTCTGCTTGCTGGAGGCAAACGTGCAAATAGCAGCATGTTCTGCAAGGAAAAGATGCTGTATGTCCTCACTCAACTGTTAGTGGCCTCCAAGTCATCTGTTGGCATGTTACAGCTGCCCCTTCTGATAGCAAAGGAATCCCTAGAGCAAACTCATCAGTACAGAGTGAGTAAAATCAAGGGTGGAGATGGCATAGCAGTATGGAGAAACCATCAGCAATATACATAGTCTTTTCTCTAGCCCTCCTCTGAAAGACCATTAAAGGGGCCATGTACACACGTCCTTGAAAGAGTCTTCGTCATATCCTCTCCTTTATCTTGTTTCAGAGCATCACTGTCATTTAGACTTTTTGTTCTTTCTCAGGAAGATGCCCTTGTGAAATTTACCCAAGATTGAATCTTGTCTTCTAGCTGTTTAATGTTTTCAAAACTGCAGTGAGTTTACATCTAAATGATAGTGCAGCTATTCCCTGAGATGAAAAAAGGGGTTGTTTTCTGATTTATTTTCTCTAATCTACTGGAAT
The DNA here is from genome assembly GCF_011762505.2 of Arvicanthis niloticus. Taxonomy (NCBI): domain Eukaryota; kingdom Metazoa; phylum Chordata; class Mammalia; order Rodentia; family Muridae; genus Arvicanthis; species Arvicanthis niloticus. The sequence continues at coordinate 57,031,548 of NC_047664.1, read as the reverse complement.
TATTCTCTCAGGGGAAAAAAAAAGTTAAGTTATTTGTTATCAGTACCAGATGTATGGCAAAACTTAAGAAGTTCTCAGAGTAGAGACTTGCCTAGGACAGAATAAAAGAATGAGCCACGGTGTATTTCCAGCCAGACCTTTTCCTTAGTTATGTCCACATGCCCACTAACAGGCCAGAGACAAGCTAGTGATGGTGCTGGCTGTGGACTTCATTATTCTTGTCAGTCATAAGTGGGTCATTAGCCTCAAGGAGTGACTGTCCACATGAGCTTTTAATGATAAGATAATGTTCAGAGTAAGAAAGGATAAGAGTATACCCCCTTTGTGTGGCAAACAAAGGACGAAGAACAGGCTTTCACATTTTCCAGAGTGTTCTCACTGGTACATCCCCTAAACCAACTGAGTGTTGACCACACTCCTAGCCACATCCCCAGCTCTTTCCTTTATTCTAACATCTCTGCCTGTTTAATTCTCTCTCCTTTCTAAGTCTTCTGCCTTATTCACATGGGGTAGATACTCAACAATGAAAAGGAGCAAACGTGAAAAGCAAGATGCAAGAGAAAAGAAGACAGAATCACCAGTAACTGGGCATGAGGGTGACAAGCTTTCCAAGATGCTGTTGGTCCATGTGGAAGACCCCTGGCTCTCTCACTATCCAGGCTATTGACAGTAACACTCTAACTGTCCATGAAGGCTGGGGAGCTGGTGGATACCGACGCAGTTTACATCAGTAATACTTACCCATGAGACAAGACTGTTGACAAGACTGACGTTCCGATTAGGGTACACAAACTTGCAAAGGAGTATTTGTGCCCAGTGTTTAAAAAAAAAAGATCCAGGTAGGCTAAAATCTGGTAAAAGATTACCACAGTCTGTCTGCTTCTAAATTCTCATGTCAGCATAAAGGAATTGCTTAACCCATGGCCAAATCATGTGAAACCAGAGAGTATTTCTTTATACAACTGGTTTTTGGTTTTGGTTTTTAAACATTTAGAACTAAAAATGAAAAACACCCGAATTAGTGAAGTTCCATAAAAATGAGATGCACTTCCTCAGAGACAAGACAGTACAGCTGCCTTCCTCCCTGCTGGGGCAACAGAGAAGTGGAGGAATTGGTAATAAGTGGATATAAGAAGAAACCAGAAGAACTAGCTATAAAGTTGTAATGGTTGATGCTGTAGTCAGACAATCTCTCAGAATTTTGTGTGGAAACAAACAGAGTGTTGTCATTGCAGTTCCATAGGGCTTTGCAGCTTTGTGCGCTCTCTCTCTCTCTCTCTCTCTCTCTCTCTCTCTCTCTCTCTCTCTCTCTCTCTCTCTCTCTCTCTCTCTCTGGATTAATCTGTCCTTGAATTAATGGATTAAGAGGGTGGCTCTTTTATAAAGTGAGTTCTCTGGCATACTTGTTCTGTTTTATCATGAAATGACCTAATCCATTGATATAAGAAGGTATTTTACCTACACCAGAGCCATGCTCTTGAAATTCAAGACCTCCAGAACTACAAGTTATATAATCTTCTATTCTTTATATATTTTTCAGTCTGTGATATTTACTTACAAGAACAGAAAATGTACCATGATCTCACACATTATACATGAAGATCTTAAAGGGTCTCAAACAAAAGGATAATTCTGTACCCACTTACCAAAACTTCCTCAAAAGCCTTTTGCTAGTATAATAAAGGCTCAAAGTAGAGGAAGAGGCACACAAGATATACCTCCTAGCTACAGAAAGGTTGAACCTTCCAAAATTAGAGGATTATGGGTATATACCTCTATACCAAGCTCCATGATGTTTTACATTGTATGATTTCAGACACCAAGTACACTGTAGCTCACTATGAAGGTAGGCAAATCAAATGGGGATGGGGGGATACTTTTTTGCATAAAGCTGGTAAACCAGACTAAAAAGAGAGAAAGACTCCCATGATCTAAAACCTTGGCAGCCAAGTTGTACAACAGTAAAGGACTGACTATAGCTTAAAAAGCTGCTAGCTATAAAGTATAAAAAGATTACCAGAGTCTGTCTGCTTCTAAATTCTCATGTTAGCATCAAGGAATTGCTAAACCCTTGGTCAAATCGTATGAAACCAGAGAACATTGCTTTATAAAACTGATTTTGGTTTTGCTTGAGTTGTTGTTGTTGTTGTTGTTGTTGTTGTTATTCAGGTCTTGAATTGGCAGTAAAATTGTACCTGTGGGTGACTTTGAACTCTTGATTCTCCTGCTTATCCCCAAACCAGAGGATTATGAGTATGTAACTGTATACCAAGCTCCATACTATTTTGAAATGTATTATTTGAAAGTTTCAAATGTAAAGATAGTATATTTGGATCTATTCTGCCCTTCTCTCCCTTCCAAATTCTCCCATTACTCAACAGCCACATTTCCCGTCCAACCTCGTGGGCACTTTTTTAAACCCACTGAGACCATTTAGTATTGCCAATATGTGCATGCCCCTAGGTCTGATCTATTGGAACATGGGCAGCCTATCAGGAGCTACACTGCTGAAAGAAGGGGATCTACTGCCCTCAGAAATCAATTGATAATAGTTCCTCAGCTAGGGGTGGGATTTCATGAGCTTCTTTGCTCTTATGCAAATATTGTGCATGCAGCCATAGGCCCTGAGTCCTTATGTGCAATAGCCCTGTTGTGCCCAGAAAACACTAGTGTACAATAGTCCTACACCACCTCTTGCTCTTCCAATTTTTCTGCCCCCTCATCTTTAAAGATGCCCAAGCCCTGGAGAAGTTGGAAGAGGAAAAAGGGGGAGATGGATGAAGAGAAGAAGGAAAGGAGGGGTAGAGGGAGGGAAGGAAGGAGGAAAGGGGGATAGAGGAAGAAAGTGATGTAAATGACATTTAAATCTAAGTACTGAGAGCTTATTTATTCCCTGCCCACTGACTGACTGTAGGTTTCTGCATTTATTGTTATCTACTTGCAGAAAGAAGCTTTTCTGATGAGGACTGAGAGCAACACAGTCTGTGAATACAAAGATAAGCATTTAAGGGTCAGTTAGGAAATCTTCAGGTAGATGGCTCCTTGCCATTCTCCTCTGATATGCCCATTAGAGGCCCAAAACAATGAGTTCTTCTCATCTTCTTTGAAGCCTCCAAGACTTGGAAACAACAACCGAAAGGAGCCTTTTCTCTTTATATGTTAATTGTCCTGGGTATTTCATTATATGGATGTAAAGCTGACTAGTTCTCTTGCTGTCTGTTTCTTTCTTACATTCTTTTGGGAGCTTCTCATTTTTTTTCTCTCTCTCTCTCTTTTACAACTCTGCTGTGCAGAAATCACTCACAGAGAACATTCAGTTACCTACTTCAACATTTAAAAAGAAAACAGCAAAATGTTTTTCTTATGCAATTCCAGTAGATTTCTGCACCATCATCCTGATCCTCAACAAGAATTTCTTCAGTGAGTTACGACCCATCGACATATGACCCATAATAATACAATACAATAATGATTGGTAATTGAGGGGATGGAGGGCACCAGGACAACAGGCCTTCTGAATCAACTGAGCGAGGTGCGTATGTGCTCAGAGAGACCAAAGCAATCACAGAGTGTTGTGAGGAGCCATTTTATTGCTTTATGAGATTTCTGTGTGTGGAGCATGTGTGTCCGCATCTACATCTGTTTCTTGTGCTTTGGGCGAGGGGAAGGGGGAGTCTTTTTCTTGATTAATTGTTTTGTCCTATTCTTATTTGATTGTTTTTTATTTTGTCTTATTTTATTATCATTTTATCAGCATTATTATTATTATATTTTAGATGCCTGTTTATGTTCTAATAAGAGAGAGAGAGAGAGAGAGAGAGAGAGAGAGAGAGAGAGAGAGAGGTAGATTTGGGTGAGTGAGGAACTGGGGAGGATAAGATAGGAGTTGAGTATTGGAAACCATAATCAGAATATGTTGTATAAAAGACTAATTCAATAAAATATTGAAAAAATAGTAATAATTAGTAATTAATAAATCATTCATTTGGGGGTTTAGGGGTTTTTCGTACTTGCTTCCATAGACAGGAAGGTGTATAAAATCTGAAACCATATTTGTCTCATTCATCCATCAAATTTTAGAAATGAAAACTAAGAACCAAGAGAGATCATGCATTTCCAAAGTTTCTTAAGTAGAAACTAGTTAAGAAACGTCTAGAAACATCTAGAAAACAACAACATCGATTCAGACACTAGCCAACTCATAGAGCTCCTCTGCATCCAACCTGCTGCACCACCCCTGTGTCTACCTGTTTAAAATTTCACAAAACTATTAGAAGAAAACAGAAAATCCATAATTGTGAAGGCATGTTGTAATATTCTGTAGAGAGGAAAGTGAGACAATATGGTCAGTAAATGATAAGAAACTGGCTTTGAAAATAGCAAATGCTGAGGTGCTTCTGATAAGAAAAGCCACCCATCCTTATATGAGCTGTTTCTCACTTAACACTGCAATGGTTAGTAAGATGCTAGACATTAGTAAAGCCAACTTCTGCAAATACATCCCAAAACATTGCAATAAGCAGAGGTATCTCTTTCACATTCCTATATCACACTAAATGGTGTTCTTGAGTGGTAAGCTACTCATCTGTGTGGAGCCAGAAGAAGGAAGAGAGCCAGAAGAACTATATGTCCAACGGGAAGTCTTGAAGGTAAAGATCTGCTTTGGAAGCTGGGCCATGCCTCAGAAAAGTCTGGAGAGTGCATATGTGCAGACTCCTGGTTCTAGACATTTGGTTCTAGCAGGATTACGACTGCACCCAGAAATTTCATTTCCAACAGGCTCCCATGTGATGTTCTGCAGTGCCACATGGATGAAGCACCGTCTGCGTCAGTTCTTAGACCCTTTCCTGGCTAGCACTCAGTGACATAGCCACCCTCTGTTTAAAAGTATCTGGAAAACACAGCTTCCATGAGAAGGAAATGGGTTTGATGAATGCTTGCCGTCTCTCCCATCTGCTTTATTTTTAATCACCAATTTGTCCAGGCAACCAAAGAACCAGAAAATCAAGAGGGAAATTTATAAATTACTGTTCCCTCCTCTAGTCAATCTATTTGCCACTCAGGGAATCAGCTAGCTAAGAAAACATCAATAGCTATATTTTGAAACTCTGTCACTATGTCAAAAGGGGGAGGCAAAGCAATAAAGGGGAAGTAAAGGCTGAGAAATACACAGGCACCAGACACGTGCATATACAGGACCACATTACTAGCCAAGGAGATGACACTGTAGTTCAGGACATAGCCAAACCTTTTCTTGCAAATTGAACCACTAATGGCTCCTTAACTTTTGATGCAATATTAGTGCTCTGAGCATCCTTAGCTCCAGCCTGCATTTAATGCACATGACTCCCCAACCTTAAGGTTTTACTTATATTTTTAAAGATGCCCCTGAGAGCCCTTACCCTGGCCCCACTTAGCCACTGGTCATGGGATAACAATGCTCTGTGATGGAAGTAATTGCTTCTAACAGTCACAGCCCTCTGGGGCTTCTCTCTTCCCTAGGAGTGTATCTCCAGGACTGGAGGAACATAGAGAGGTAGATTAGTCTATTCTGTCCTCCAGGCTGGAATGTACTTAAGAGACATCCCAAAGAAATAGCATCCAAACTCCAGTCAGTAACCTTTCATAATTTCCATCTACTGTTCCTAGTAAAGAACTCTGACTTGGCTTAGTGCTCTTCCTGGATTCATTTTTTTTCTCATTTTTTTAGCATGGGAAAACAAATCACATTTGTCCAACAGTATTCTAAGTTCAGGAGGATTTCAAAAACATAGCCATGCAATACATAACTTAACTTAGTAAACACCACACTCTATGAATGCTCAGCACTGAGGTCATAGAGAACATATGGAAAGTTCTATTGGCAGAAAAATAGAAAAATGGTATTGGTAACAGCAAGCCAGGGTGTTAAAGTAATATTTCTTTAAATTACTTTAAATTAAATCTTTAAATATATTTAAATCTTTAAATTTAATTTAAAGATTTAAATATATTTAAATTTTCTTTATATATTCCATATATATATAATTTTTAAAATTTTATATATATGGAATATATATATACATATATATATGTATATATATGTATATGTGTGTATATATATATATATGTATATATATATATTCCATAGTTCCCCTTTAAGAAGAGCCAAATAAAAATAAACAAAGCAGGCAATAATGAAATCGCACCTTCTCTTAGGAGCTACCAAAACTGGGCTACCTAGAGATGTGAGGACCATTTGATTAACTGACTACAAGCTCAGGTAGTTAGAAACCCCCACCTGCAGCATACATTGACCCAGTGCAGCAGCATCCAGAATTCTTTTAGTACCATCTTTGAAGAAGTGCTGAACTAGATTCAGTATCAAACACTAACAAAGGCAAGATTGGTTTTGACCCCTTAGGAAACTCAGAGAAGTAGTCCATTTAGGGAATGGAATTAAGTTGTCTCCAGTATGCTAGGTCCTATTACTTGAAACTGGCTGTGCTGAGTGCTATGCTGAGAATGGTAGAGCTGGGTCTAAGATCACTGAGGAAGTAGCAGGACCATTTAGTGATGCCTACCTAAAACAAGGAAAATGGTATAGCGCATTGCCCGATTTTTTTCTGCCCCAATCTAATATTTCCATTGAACAAAGATAGAGACCCAAGAAGAAACCACAAAAGCCTCAAGTATGCAGTGAGGTGAGCCTTAGAAGTCTTTGTGACATCCTAGAGGAAAATCAGACATTTTTTGTTACTTTTCTATCTTCTCAAATGAAAAAAACAGAACAAACAAACAAACAAACACACATACACACACACACACCCCTGAACTGAGTTGAATCTGAACTCTCTCCATGTATATTTCAGGTGTCGATTCCAGAAAAATATAACAACACACACAGCTGGAATCACAAAAACAAACCTTCCCAGTATCCAACACAGGATTTGATTTGGTTTTTTTTCTCATTTTTTTCCTTGTTTTCTCACTTTGACTTCATTCTCACAGAAAAAGCCTTTGTGGCTCTGCCTTAAAAAATGTGACCCAAGAATGAACGAATCCATCGTTCCTGGGACTGCCTAACATTTCATAAGGAGCGTTAAGATTCCAGAGAGCTAGGGATATGGGAGTAAAGAAAATGGGAGGAGAGAGACAAGGAAGGAGGGAAAATACAGAGTCTGGGTCCTACGCACACAGGTAAATCTTAGCTAAAAACCTGAGCCCTAACACACTCCCCCACAGGCAGCTTCGAACACTCTCAGTTATCAACCTAGGAGTTGTCACAGTGACAGTCACCACCTCCTAACCCTTGTGCTTCTGCTCTTAGGCACACACCTAACTCCAGCTGTGGTGCAGGCTTGACTGAGCGCTGGTAAAAAAAAAAAAAAAAAAAAAAAAAAAAAAAAAAAATCCCGCTTTTGTCTTTACCCAATGTCACTACATTATGTAAAGTTGGATTTTTTTATTTTTTGGTTTTTTTTTTTTTTATGGAGTCATTACCCCAGTATACAAAAAAGCACACACACAAAAAAATTCTCTTACAAAAGTCTAGACCCTGGAACTGTATTACATTTTGATTGGTAAGTAAAGCTCTGATTCCAAGAGGCCTAAGCAGATGAAGAATATCACAATCCATTAACAATGTCTGTCATGGTTGTAAGAGTCCACTCTCATTATTCATGAATGTGTTGAACAACCCTAACTTTAATTACAAAATAACTACAATGCCAATCTAAAGCTAGCAAAAAGAGGGTGGGGGGAATGTCATTCTTCAGTGGATGACTAGGCCAAAAAGCATTTACTTAATAGGAAAAAGGAATATGGTACAGAAGGCAGTCAAGGATCTAGACCAACAATTAGCCTACCTTCTGATTGCCTGCAAGCTTTTCTCCATGGCTTCTATTCTACCTACTGCCACAAAGGTACATCCTCTTTAAAAGACTGCTAAGACGTGCATTCTGATCTACTTGTTCTCCTTTCAAAGCCACAGTGCTATTCCCTCATGCCCACATACTCATTAATCCAAACCTACAGTTCTAAGCACGCACCCAAACCTACATTTGCTATTCTTACACAGAGCATGGCACTGTACTATTGACAAAGTGCTCTGTATCTACTGTATCAACATTAACATGATGGCTGTGATGTTGAGCAAAATATTTATATGATGCTGTCACAGAAACTAGATGAGAGGCATGAAATCACTGTATAATTTCTTATATCTATGGAATAATATTTAAATATATTAAAAATGATACATTAAACAAAATAAAGAAGTACATGCTAACAGGAGCCTGATATAACTGTCTCCTGAGAGGCTCTGCCAGAGCCTGACAAACACAGAGGCAGATGCTCTCAGCTAACCATTGGACTGAGCACAGGGTCTCTAATGGGGTCCCCAATGGAGGAGCTAGAGAAAGGACTGAAGGAGCTGAAGGGATTTGCAAACCCATAGAAAAACAACAAATATCAACCAACCAGACCCCACAGAGCTCCCAGGGACTAAACCACCAACCAAAGAGTATACATGGAGCCACCCATGGCTCCAGCTGCATATGTAGCAGAGAATGGCCTTGTCCAGAATCAATGGGAGGAGAGGTCCTTGGTTCTGTGAAGGCTCGATGCCCCAGTATAGGGAAATGCCAGGGCAGGGAGGTGGGACTGGGTGGGTGGATGGGAGAACATTTTCATCGAAACAGGGGGAGGTGGGATGGGATAGGGGGATTCAGGGGGGAACTGGGAAAGGGGATAACATTTGAAATGTAAATAAAAAAATATCCAATTAAAAAAAGAGAGAGAGAAAACTAGAGCCATACATGAGCATTCCGCTCATCCCTGTGTGTAAATACACTGGAAATCCCAGCTGTGAACACTGTCTTTAGCATAATCAGGACCAAACCACTGGTACCAAGAGTTGGAAGCTGTGCACTGCAAAGTTACATGGACTCTATCATAGGCCGATTTCTTCCTAAAGAAATTATAAATTGTTATATAATTAAATATACATTATTATATAAGGCTAAACCTGATCATAATTTTATAAATTGAAAAACAAGTGAGACACTTCCCTGTCTATAAATATCCAAGAATTTAAATGTCAGCACTCTCGCAATGAATATAAAATCAACAAGAATGCTATGATGCTCTAGGCTTCGGCTCCTAACTTTGACTCCCACAAAGTAGGAAGTAGGAGAAAATGATGGCCTTACCATGTTTTATGCCCAAGGCAACCAAATCAAAAAGACTGTCACAAATGAGGTAAAAACATCAGTAGTGAGAGAGATATAAAAATTTAACTTTTGTGTTGTTAAAATTTTTAGGTAACAGAGGAGAATATGGAAACAAGAAGCAAACTTGAAAGAAGAAAGGAAATGTTTCCAGTTCCTCTGGCAGGATCTCATTGACAGTCATTAGGATTCTTCTAAGAAGTTTATGGGGTTTGTGATATTGGCAAGCTTTCCCATCTAATCTACATGATAGAAGATGCTCTACACACAAGGTGATGGAGGATCAGGTATGAGATCAAAGAAGTCTGCCTGCCTATAGGTATCATGTAATTAGTAAGTGAGTTTCTGGGATGACATCACTGGAGACTTTAGAAATAAGGCAAGTAAGACTGAAGTCAGGACTTTAAGACCAACAAAAAAGAGTAAGAAAAGGCTTGGGTGAAAGTAAACAAAAGAACTCATTAATCAATCCCTCTCAATCAGATGCCAGGTTGAACAATGTTTTTAGCATGACTTTGTTTTCTGAGCATTCTATAGCAAGTTGAAGTATGTTCCTCAAAAAATATATCTACTTCTTAGCAGTGGTGCTGAACATGTGACCTTCTTCAGCAATAGCCTTTGCAAATGCGATTTGTTAAAGAGCTTCTCCTAGGTTCTCGGCGACCCTGATTTCAACATGCATCATCCTAACAGCAGATAGAAGAGAGAAACTTGGAACTCGGAGATGCAAAGAACAAAGTAATATGAAGATAGAGCCAAAGCTTGGAGTTACACTGCCCCAGGCAGAACAAATGTCAGGAGCTACTAGAAACTTCAAGAGACAGGAAGGATCCCCAATGAGTCTTTGGGGGGAGTATGATCCTGTCAACACCTTGATTTTTCACTTGTGGCCTCCAGAACTATAAGAGAATAAATGTCTATTTCTTAAGTCACTAATTCTGGGGGAAGGTTTTGCAATAGATCTGGGAGAATGTATGATCTGATTTAAGGGACATCTTATGTTGCCCTAAGTCCTTAAGTGTCTCACCCTCAAACACCTTATATCGTATACCTTTAAATTACCATTCCATTCCTATACAGAAATCTTCTGCTTTAATGTGCCTAGCAAGAGAGGTGGTTTGGGGGTGTTCTATGGCAGTGATCACATGAAACTAAGTGTCTTGGCATGCTACATGTCAGCCAAGGGTTGGTGAGTGACTGCCCAACAAAGTCACCCAAAGTCAGGATATCTGGCATGCCATAGACACGCCAACTACACCACAGTGTGCTCATCTACAGTTGCGAAGAAAGTAGAAAACAAAGACATTCACCCCAGGTCTCCATGCCTTAACCCAGAAATCTACAACTTCTGCATGGAGTCCACCAGCAAACACTAGTCACATGGCTTCATTTCATGTGAAAATACAGGAATGTTTTGCATTACAATGACTTTTGCTCTTGTAAATGCACACAGTTTAAAAAAAAACTATTTTTCTCTTAATAGACTCAAAAAGAGAAAAATATTAGTTTATACAGGAGGTAGACATGAAAATGTGATAAAACTCCTTTTATATTTCTCAAGGGTATACCACAAGGCCTTTTCATATATCATTATTTTAATGCAACACACAGAAAAATGTTCTTTAATATTTTTAATTTCTATGCCACAAAAGCATTGAAAATATTTATTCAAGATACATCTCAAATCTCTCACTATTGGCATTCTGAGACAGATAAGTCTCCACTCCTGCTTTCCACACCACTCCTGCTTCCAGCTACTCTGCACTTTTGATTGTCTGAGACTCTAGGAAAGATATATCCTAGGACAACAGAATTCTTATCAGCAGCAGAGCTGAGACCATGAAAGGAAATTGTATCACCATATCTATGTGCATGTGTGTGCACATGATGTGTGTATATATATGTATGTACAAATGTGTACATGTGTGTACATGCCATGTTTCTATGTGTACATGTGTATACAATTCTCTCTCTCTCTCTCTCTCTCTCTCTCTCTCTCTCTCTCTCTCTCTCTCTCTCTCTCTCTCTCTGTGTGTGTGTGTGTGTGTGTGTGGTGTGTGTGTGTTCGTGTGGATCCTGAATTTAGGGCCTTATACTTGCACAACAAGTGTTTTTCCCATGAAGCATCTCTGTGGCCTTGAATGGAAATTTTTTATGCCAAACTGTTATTACAGAGGTTTCCTGAATCAACTACTGACCACTGTGGAGTCTCAGCAGCAAGAAGAATCTTAGATGTTCCAGAGGATGCAGCCTCAAGTCTCCTCTTGATAAGACACTGTCATCAGGTTGAGACTGTGACTTCAGATGACTCTTCCCAAGCAAGTGGAAAAGACTTGCCTTGCAAATGGCTCACACAAGCCATTTGCAGGTCTTCTATCCTTTCCCAGATCATCTCTTCACACATCTTTTTTTTCATCAACACTTAAGAGCCCAAATGCAATCCAAGTTTACTCCCCATCATTTTTGAAACAACAAAATCTGGATCCCAATAATTACCATTGAGTGTGATAAAGAGAGAAAGGAGTAAACAGTCTTCAAATTGTGATCTGCTGCAATTTCCAGCTGAGGTAAACAAGCTTTGCAAACACAAACGTTTGCAGAAAATTCTTCCTGCACTAGTAGAAACTATCTTAAATTGAGCCAGGTGGTTCTGGTGTGACTCCAGCATAGCACTCGCTATTCCCTTAAGGGCACACTCCCTTCCGGATCCTTAACTGTTATTTTTGTCTACAAATTAATAGGCACCGTTAACCTGGAGTTGGGATTTAACCGGTGGATGGGGAATTGGGACCTGAGAGACTGCTGCACAAAGGAGAGGAGCCAGGTTCCTCCCTGGAGCACTGTCAGTGCCTTGAAATGACGCCTTAAGGTGAGAAAGAAATGCCTTACCTTGCAAGGGAATTAGCCTGAAGGAAGAGCAAAGGAGAGCTCATTTAACTCACAGTAAGCCATCCAAAAGTAGAGGAACTTATTAGAAGAAATGTCATGTCCTGTCACCAACCTTGCACTGTGCTGTCACCCACTTAAAATGGGGGATCTGGTGGCCTCTATTTACAGTCCTCACTGAATGGCATTGTTGGACACCACCAAAAACAAGGTCCCAAATACAGCTTCATGAAGTGAGAGCAACCAGACTCTCCCTAAAAGGACTGCTAAATGGAGTCACCCTTCCTTAGCTAGTTGGTTGAGTTGGTTGAGTTTATCAGCAGGTAACCTCTTGGTTGGAGCTTTAAAAGATGACTGTTGATGCTGAGGATGCTAATGGTTCTGAACTATCCTAGAAGACATCCTTAGTCCATGTTGACTTCATGAAGGTAAATGTGTGTTATTATGGCTCCTCAGCAGATTCTGTGAGGATTTAATAAATTTAAATCAGCCATATTATGCTATCAATAAATGATTAACACCAGCACACTCATATAAAAACAATAAACCAATTTGCTCAGTGAATAGTTTTTCTTTAGTCTCATTTGATGAAGTTTCAATATTAATGTCACAACTAGTGTGGCTAAAAACAACATTACATCATCAACCCATATGATAGGCCAGAGTAAACACTCCACTTAAAACCTATTGGGGACTGTTGACAAAGTGCTTGCCACACACACATGAGGACCCAAGTTTGATACCCAGTACCCACATTAAAATGTCAGATGATCAGCATCCCAACGCTGGGGAGATAGAGACAGGAAGAACTCTGGAGCTCCCTGGCCAGTCAGCCTAGCCTGCCTTACCTCAGGGCCCACTAACAATCTAAAAGGAAAGGAAGTTAAAGAGCTCCTAAGTGACAATGCCCAAGTTGTTGGCCTACACACACAAACACACACTATCTTCTGTTGAAAATGGAGGTTAAGAAATGGGGGGGGGGGCAAAATAAAGGGGGGATACTTCCCTTCTCATCTTCCAATCTGGAGTATTCAGAGCCAGGTGATGACTAAAAGAGAGAGGCATTAGCTGAGCCACCCTAGAATCAATCTATGAGAAAGAGAAGTGAAAGTGAGTACATACTGATCCTGCCAACGTTTGCACAGTAGTCTGGCCATACTTAAAAATCAGACCTTCTACACTGTTCAGCTCCTGAAGTCTGTAAGTTGTCTTTCTTCTTTATCATTTGTTTAGTTGAATTTGTGTTATCTTATACTGAAATTATAAATATTTACATACTTGTATGTCTAACAGTCTTGGTAGTAAATTTGGAAAACAACCAAGAATAGATTCTTCACACGAGAAATATATGTGCTAGTTAAAATAATACCTACAGTGCCACTTGGAACAACAGGCATTGGTTATCATGAATTAAATAACCTGCCACCCTGGAAGTTTTCAGGAAATTAGAGCCTGACAAGTTATTATGGTTCAATGGGAAAGGGAAGTGAGGTTACTCAAGGTCCTGTTTTTAATTCCAGCTGTTAAGTACAAAAAAGGACCCATTACTACACTGACATGCATCTTCTCGTAGCAGATTTTGAGCCCTTGAAACCTCCACCCACCACCATCATGTCTGGCTTTATTGTTGAGGATGCCTGAAGCTTTGGATTCTGAAGTCGAAGCTTTTCAGAGCCAAGACCTGACATGGCAATCTCAGCTACACAAAGTACAAAGACTGTCAGAGATGCTCTATAAATTACACATAGCAGTGATGAGGGAAAAGGAGGCACAAAGGAACGGTGCTCCTCTGAGCCTTGCAATGATGATATTTCAAACTAAAACTAAAAAGTCGGGGAAACAATTTGTACTACAGACAATGGGAAGATTGGGAGAGCTGAGTTCTGAGTTCTAATATTAAATGACTGACCTAGAGATGGAACCAGAACCTTAAAGATCCAGAACATCCCACCTCAGTGCACAATGCCTTGTACATATTTCTGTAAACATATAGAAATGAGTCTTTAGTTTAAAAACACAAAATTGTCATGGAGCTGTTTCTTCCTTGTATAATATTTGTGTCTCAAAAACTGAAATATAAACTAATATGGGAAAACTCTCAACCATTTTGAAAATAATTTTGATTTTTGATGTTGTATGTTAGAAAAATATAAAATTCAAATAAGTAACTTTACACACACGAAAATGACACAAGAAAAAAATAGAGACCCCTAAGAGATATTTTCTGGTAGTAAACAAATATGATGCATATAGACAAATCAATTGACATTGCTATTCTATGAAGGTGTCTTAGTTAGGGTTTTACTTCTGTGAACAGACACCATAACCAAGGCAAGTCTTATAAAGGATAACATTTAATTGGATCTGGCTTACAGTTTCAGAGGTTCATTCCATTATCATCAAGGTGGGAGTATGGCAGCATCTAAGCAGACAAGGTGCAGACAGAGCTGAGAGTTCTACATCTTCATCTGAAGGCTGCTAGTGGAAGACTGACTACCTACCTTGCAGGCAGCTAGGATGAGAGTGTAAAGCCCCTGCCCACAGTGACACATCTCCTAATAGTGTCACTCCCTGGGCCAAGCATATACAAATCATCTCAGAAGGGTTCCCTGTTTTCTCCCTTCACTAAATATGGGATTAAATGGCCAAGATTACAGATATTCAAAGGACAGGCATAGAGGTTCACATTAACATTTGTTCTTTACAGCATTCTTGGAAAGCAAAAGAAAGTTTCAATGGCCAGATGGTTTTCGTTGGAACATAATCCTCATGCAGCTAACCTTCACCATTTTCACATAAAATTCAGTGATTTCTAGTGTATTCACAAATTACTGAAGCTGAATCAGGAAGTCTATTTTTAAAAAAACTTGATGATATTATTTCCTATATTTGTTCTTCATTTCCTAATGTCTTGAGGAGGAATGAAATGGTATTGTTTTGAAGTCTTTCTCTGCTGTTAATCTAAGTGCTAAGCTATGAGTTTCCTGGTAAGCATTGAACAAGCTGCCTCCTCTAAATCTCAAAGTGTCTCTTGTAGTTTTCATCCATCTCAAAGTATTTTCTTATCTTCCGTGTGATTTTTTTCCCTTGATCTATTAATTATTTAGGAGTGTGCTGTTTAATTTCCATGCACCTCTGAGCCTCAAAATTTTCCTTCTGTAAATGATTTCTAGTTCCATTATACTATGACTTATGATCAGGGAATCTACTTTCTATGGTTTCAATCTTTTTACATTCATGAGGCTTGTTTTACAGCCTAAAACATAGTCTATTATACAGACAGCTCCATGTATCCTTGACACAAATGTGTATTCCTCTATTGCTGAGCACAGCATTCAATAAATGTGCGTTGGGGTCAGTTTGATTTATACTGTTGCTCAAGTCTTCTATTTCCTTATTGATCTCAACTCGGGCTGTTTTGCCCATTATTGAAAGTAGGTTATGAATGCCTTAACTATTACTATTAGAGTATCTGTTTCTTGCTTTAAGTCTGTCAATTTTATTCTATGTGATTTAGGGAGCTCTGATGTTGAGTGTGTTTGTGTTCATAATAGTTATGAGTTTCAGATGGATTATCTTATTAAAACTTTTTGTTATTAGTAGCAGTATTTGTATGTGTTTATGTGTGAGAGAGACAGACAGACAGAGACAGAGATAGACAGACAGTGGACATGTGCAAACCACAGTGGGCATATGATAGAAGACAACCTTCTGGACTAGGTTATCTGTTTTCTCTTTGGGTTACAAGATCAAACTGGGATCATTGAACTTGCTCAGCAAGGACTGTTACTCTCTAAGCCTCCACAATGGCCTCAGATTGCCCTATAATTATAAAATGACCTTTTCTTTCCCTAGTAACAATATTTGACTTACATTCTATTTTATCTGATTATACAGATTCCTTGCTTTCTTTTTTCTGTCCTTTTACTTTCAATATTTTTGTCTCTTTGAACCTGACGTGGGTCTCTTGTAGAATATATGCCAAATTTGCTTCTTTTACTTTGAAGATACAGAAAAGGACTGAAACAGGATATTATGTAGGCTACCCTCAAACTGTCTTTGTAACTGAGGTTGACTTTCAATACATAATCCTTCTATCTCCACCTGACAAGTGCCAGGATCACATATATGTGTCATCATTCCTAGCCCAATATTTGCCTTTTAATTGTAGAATATAATCCATTTACATTTAGTGTAATTACTAATAAGCTAAGACTTATTTATGCTCTTTTCATGGGAATGTTATTTATGTATGTTATTTTGTCTTATATTTTCCTTTATCCTATCATTACCTTCTTTTACATCACATATGCATTTTCTTCTATTGCATCTTAATTGAGATATTTCTTTTGCTATGTAATATTATTTCCTCTGTAGTTTACATATGAATTATAATTATTATTCAGTGTAGATTTATTATTTCGACCTTCCTTCATACTACTGTTACATCATTTGCATCTTTATCCATTACAAGTCCACTAATCCTCTTTTGTAATCTTTCTGGCCACTTCTCCACAATGTTTCTTGAGTCTTAGAGGTGTCATACTCTCAGCCCTAATTACACAACCCCATCTCCTTTAAATCATAGTGGTTTTGTTTAAAGTCTGCATTTAAGCTGCCATTTCTATTTACTTTCTCTTCTTCAATGTTCCCTGAGCCTTAGTGGGATATCTACTCTTAGCCTTAAATAGAAGGTTGTATCTCCAGTGAATGGTGGTGAATGCTTAGACTCAGGACTAATAGGAGGATGAATACTCAGCACTAAACAAGATGATTTGTGCTTATCTGTAGTTACACTCCCATGTGTTGCTTTGAATTTCCAATGTACTCAATTTCATCACCTCAGAGCTTCTGTGTTGTCTGTTAATGTATTCCAGGAGAAAGACTGGTGAGTTAATGCCTTTCTACCTAGGAGTGATCAAACAGTGCATGGACAGTGCAGATTCTTCCCTTCTCAGAAGTGATTACTGCACACAGGCTCAGAGTCCCTCCATGGTACCAACAATTGTTAACGATGGTGAATGGCTTCCCATCACACTACCCATCCACAGCCTCATCTTCCTTGCCACCTCCCCATGTTTCCTTTACATGATCAATATCTCCTGCATCCTCTACCCTCTCAATCTCATTCAATCCTTGCCTCAGGCTCTGGAGGTCCTAAACTAAAGTTCTAAGGTGGGTATTGGCCTTCAAATGCAGTTAGTTCCTAGATCTGCCTTGAAGGTAGACTGCTTCAGGGATTCTAGGATCTATCCCCAAGACCAGTTATAACCAAAGCCTACACAACTATCTCAAGTATTTTGCTGAGACGTCCTTTCTTATGACACATTTGGTCGACATAAATGAAATGGCTGCTTAAAAAAAAGACGTTTAAAGTCATAGTAAAGCTTTTTGAATATGTATAAACTTCATGAAAAGTAAGTCCTCTTTACACAGTGAGACTGTTTCCTGACATGCTGAGAAGACCACTTTTATTTTTACTCTTCTTTCCAGCTTTGCCTTGTTCACCAGGAAGCGCAAAGGAAAATCAGATACATTATATTCATTGAGCAGTCATTTACACCATACTGATTTTCATTATTCGTACTATTTTCTTGCTCTTTTACTTCAGTTCAACCTGTATTTTCTTTTTCAGAGACTTGAGATAAAAGAAATAAGGCAAATCTCAGAGTATAAAAAAAAAAAAAAAAAAGAATTAATTAACTTCCCAAGGCTACTAAAGCCAAACAATTTCTTCACATTTTCTATAATTGACGTTCTTTAAGTAAATGGTCTGAGGTGTACTGTAGGGCAGTGGGCTGTGAGAAGCAGCTGGGTGTTTGGTTGAGCATGAGTTTCTAACCTCAGAACCTTTATCTGACGGCAGGAGTTCAGCTCTGCTCCCAGACCCTGTTTCTTTTCACTTAGCTTCAGTCCTCCAACAACCCCTCCCACAGAGAGGTTTATGACCATCAGTCACAAGGAACGGTCCCTCAGGCTCTTCCGCATGCAGATGAGGTATCTCCAAGCTCTCAGGTCAAGCAATACACATTATCTGCTGTCAGACCCTAACCCACCCCAAAACTGTATATAAGGGCTCTATTTAGGGGAAGTAAAGTGCGTGCTCAAGAATCATCCTGGTGTCCGAGAGTTTTTGTCACAAGAGCTGTAACACTTGGAGAGAGCCTTGCTCTCCCGGAATCTGCCTGGGACACCAAGCTGCCTCCTTGTCAGCTAGCCGGCTCCTTATCGGCCCAGCCCGGGCCTGGACCGGCTTGGAGAGACAGGTGCAGCACCTGGGAGAGACTGGTCAGTGTCAGGGCAGGCAATCTCCCCTCCTGCTCACACTCTGTCCTTTGGCCTCTACCTCCCGCATCAGGCCCGGCCAGAGACCTACAGACAGTGGAGCTGCAGGCCAGAGGCAGCGCAGAGAAAATATCGAGCCCTCCCTGCTCTCACCCTGTTCCCAGTCCAGAGATCGTTGTGGGACACCCTCCAGAACAAGAAACCCACAGTGTACTGTGTTGGCAAAAGAAGCCTGCATATCAGGAACTTCCACTATAAACGATGACAACTGACCTGAGCCATTCACCCAGTGACATTCATTTGGTCTTAAAATTTGAATATACCTTATACTAAAAACTACATCCACTAAAAAGAAAGATTGACAGAGTCAACAGACCCCCAAGGAGGAGTCAGGCTGCACTGACAACCGGTGATCCTGTGCAATTGCATACGTTTCCCCTGGAAAACTGGTGTGGGAAAGACAAGGGTTCCGATGTCCCTTTGATTTTCTATTCAGAGGCCTGGGAGACACTCTGCTTCACTGACTTTTTTTTTTTACAACAAGCCTGACCTCAGTTTCCTCATCTGTTAACAAAGGGGCAATCAATCATTTGTGCTGTCTTGCCTGCTTCTCTGAGCCTGGTGTAGCTAATTAGGCATAGCTCATAAAGCCTGGTGAGTCTTCCAAACACAGCTTTATGTAAATAAGACATTACACCTTCTAGGGCTGGAGGAGGAAGCTTTGCACTTTTCATTTCTATATCAGCTACATATATATATTTGCCACAGAAGCAGTTTCATCACACCAGAATTCACAACTGGGGGAGGGGGGGCACTTCTCTGTTTTACTTCCCTATAATCTAGAAACATATGGCCTGTGGATTTATCACAGAGAAAGCCAGAAGGGGCCAGGTAAAGTGTCACCAGGCAGAAGGAGCGCAGCATGGGGGAAGTGCTACCAGAAACACCATTAAAGGAAAGAAGTAATTAGGCCAGGCTGCATGGGACAAGCAGAGGGAGAAAGTAGGACACTAGCAGAGGTAGACCTTTGTCACACATCCATCCTCAAGAATGGGGCCAAGAGAAAGGACCCCCTAACAATGAGCTAGTCACCTCATCTTATATGCCTACAATAGCCTTCCTTCTGTACTCTCTAGGTGTCAAGGATAGGTTCCAGGACCCACCCCCACCAGTACTCAAGTCCCTTAGATAATGTGGTCAAGTATTTGCACATTCTTCTTTATACTTTAAACCACCTCTAAACTTCTTACTACATCTGACACAATGTAAAGGAGTTTAAGGGATAATGACAAAGGAGGAAAATCCATACAAGTTAAATGTAGGTGCTACATAAATGTAGGTGCATACATAAATGCTTCATAGTCATTCACATATTTTCAATTTGAGCAGTTAAATCCAAAGATTCAGAGTCCTACTGATATGAAGTCCCTACTCAACTTCTACTCTGTGACCTTCAAGCAAGGATCCCCCTGAATCTCTACCACTGTTGTAGGGAAGCCACTTCCTATGGCCTTACGTGACCATTGTCCCTCATGGGACGGAGGTTGCTGTAGTGAATTACCAAACTCATTGGCAATCAAATAAGCAGAACTATACAATAGCAACCATGTCTGTGTTCATGAGAATGAGGCTATTAACACTTCTTCACAGAAGGTGTGCAGGTCAGATGGTCACCTAAAATTTCAGCCACCTCTTTCTCCTGTCTTAGGTGGCTACTGCACTTCTTTGTAGACTCTCTGTTTTCCTGGCAGTCTCTGGACAATAGAGGCACACCAGACTCCTGAGGACTACTGAGTCCTCTATTCACTTTGGCATCTGCATTTCACAAACAGGCATAAGATCCCTACTGTGTATCATAGATTTGAGTAAGGGCTATACAGGGCCACTAAACAGATTTCTGGTCTCAAAACACTTAAAGTTGTAAACAAAGAACTGACAACAGGATCAAGTTGGTTGATGGGTTGTCTGAAAATCTTAGGACAGAATACCCAAGAAAGACCTCTTATTAAACATGTGTGCGTGATATATATATATATATATATATATATATATATATATATCACATTATTTATGTATGTATATATGGATATATATATATATATATATATACACACACACATATGGATATAATGAGGAAGAGCTATCTGTGCAGAAGAAAGATACAGGGTTAAGGAGAACAGCTGATTCAGTCTTGGGGTAGTAGTAAACTTCATTAGGGAAAGAGAGGGAGAGGATAGGGAGAAAGTGCTAGAAGAGAGGGAAAGGTGGGGGGTTAAGGGGTGAAGCCAGAGAAGGTCCTGAGTCACTAGATGTTCTAGGCCTGGGATTGGCTACCATGAGGATTGAGAGTTTGTAAGTGAAATGGGAAAAGCCTTCTCAAAACTAAAGCAAATGTGTGACTGGGTATGATTTAGTTGCATGTTTACAGATCACTACGGCTGTCCTTGCAGAAGACATGGGTGGACACAGAAAAATGTAAGAGTGGGCAAGCACAGGGATCCAGAAGAAATCAGATGTTAGCATAAGGCGTGGAGGTAACTGTGGGATTGTCCTCCAGCCTTCATCCATGCTGCCTGAGCTCACCCTCTTCCTGACCTTATCCAGTTTGTATGTCTTACTAGGACAGTGGCCTCTGCAGTCTTTGTTTTTTCATTTAAAATCCTTTACTCCATACAGTTCATTCTGGTGACGGTTTTCCTTTCTTCTTTTCCTCTCACATCCTTCCACCATCATGTTCATCCAACTATATGGATTCTTTCCCTGTACTTTTAAAACAAATGGCCAAATAATACAACAAACAAACCAGAATAAAACAGACAAACAGGAAAAAAGAAAAGAAAAAGCACACACACACACACACGAACACACACACATAAAAAACACAAAATCAGGTCACCATAATAGATAAACAAAAATAAGTAGGTTTAAAACAATGCTCAAGCAAAGCATTGTAAACAAAATGTCTCCAAAAACACCACTGAGTCTGCCTTGCATTTGCCATCTACTGCTGGGCATGGACCCTCCCTTAGGTGTGGTTTGTATACCCAGTGAGACTCCATTGGAGAAAACTAATTTTCTCTTTTGCAAGCAGCTTTTGCAATTTGAGGTAGCTTCTGTTTTAGGGGTAGGAGTTTGTGTCCAGTCTTCCTCTCAGTGCTGAGAGCCCATCTGGCTCAGACCTGTGCAGGCCTTATGCATGCTGTCATGGTCTCTGTGAGTCCATAATTGTGTCAGCCCTGTTGGATCTAGAAGGCACTGTTTACATGATGTCTTCCATCTCCTTTGACTCTTACAGTCTTTCTGCTTTTTCTTCCGCATAGTTCCTGAGTCCTGAGGGAAGGGATTTGATGAAGACATACCATTTAGGACTGAGTATTCCAAAGTCTATCACTCTTCCCACATTGCCCAGTTGTGGGTCTCTGAATCAGTCCCCACACTAAAATCAGGAACAAGACAAGGATGTCCACTCCATCCATACCTAGTAAATACTTAATCCCACTGCATCTTTAACCCTTAACATTCAGTCCTACACCAAATTAGCTTTAAACACCATGACCCAGTAACATACTAGACTGCAGCTATAACCTTGCTGCTGAATGTCTATGGACTCTAGACTATTTACTGTGGGCTTAATTATAAATCCCTGTGTTTGGCTAGTTTCAACTGTTCAACTTGATACAACCTAGTATCTCTTGGTAAGAGAGGATTAATGAAGAATTACCTAGGTCACATTGGCCTGTAATGGGTTGGCTTGATTGTCGACTGATGTAGGAAGACCTAGACCATTGTGGGTGGCACCATTCCCTAGGTTCTAAACAGTGTAAGAGAGGAGAAAGCTGGCTGAAAGCCAATAAGCATGCAAATAGGCCTGCATGAGTGCTCTTGACTGTGGATGTGATTCATTGTTTTAATTTCTGCCTTGACACTCCTTCAGTGGTGGACTGTAACCTGGACTTGTAAGCTAAATGAACCTTTTCTTCCCAGAGATACTTTTTATCCTGGTATTGTCAGGATATTTTACATAGCAATGGCTCCACAGCACAAAAGTAATGATGCCCACAATTTGCATATACTAGAAGGAAGTGTACAGTGGGCCTTTTCTTTAAGTGAAAAGGTGAAAGTCTTGACTTAATAAGGAAAGAAATGAAAAATGATATAATGAGCTTATTATGATCTATGGTGTCAGAATAAATCTTCTAGTTATGAAATAGTAAAGAGGGAAAAAGAAGTGTCTGCCAGTTTGACTGTGTCAACAACACCTTCTCCTGCCCACCTTAGGAGCCCCGCCCAGCCACCAATATTGCATCTGTGAGCACTACAACATATGGACTGGGGTTGTAGCCCCATTTTTATCCCCAACCTGTGATGTGCAGGCTGACTTAGAGGCCGCCCCTGCTTGCTAGTGAGGTATTTGAAAATGGAACTGACTGCTCAGATGGAAAAAGGTCTTTGGAGTTCCTGGTCTTGACACATAGAAAGAAAAAAACATAAATAAATCTTAGGAAGCCAGCTCATAGCAAGCTATCGCTTGGGCTCTGCTATTTAAATATAAAAAGAGATTTGACCTCCGTTTGAATTCTAAGCCTGTAAAGCCAGACCCATTGCTTACCTTTAAGACCAGCGAAAACAATAATGCTATTTTCATTTGAAAGAAAGTGAAAGAGCAGAAAGGGCCAGCCTCCTGAAAATTGTTCCTGGCTCACTGAAAAATCATGCATGCCCACGTTTTCTCAAAACTTAACCTGAACCGGCAGCTCAAACACTCAAAGTCACAAGAGTATTCTTATTTGCTCTTAAACGTGGATGGGAAAAAGGAATTAGTGAGGAGATTGGATCTAGAGGGAAAATAAAAACTGGAGTGGATTCGCTCTTCACTCTGAAACTGATCTACCGCTGTGTGAAGAGGCCTTGGCTGGTCCAGCTCACTCACATAAAGCGGCCTGAGGCCAGATTTGAGAAAACAGTATCCAGCATTCCAAGCCTCCTAGAAACAATTTATTTCTCTTCTCGTCTCAAATGCTGGTATCTTCAGTTTGAGGTTGAAAGCGTGAATCTGGGATACGGTCAGTCTTTAAGAGTCTTCACTCCAGCCTGAGCCTGCCAGGCAGGACATGAACAAACCTGTGGTTGCATCAATATTTGTTCAACATACTACTGACCGTGGCCTTAGCTCTGGGATTCTGGGTGGAAGCTGGAGCTGGTTTCTCACAAGACACACATAAATATCTCTACAAACAACAGAAGTTCCATTTACTCTTCAGTTCCCTTACTGGCCTTTACCTCAGGTCAGCAGAGGGATCTGTTAAAGTCAGGCCAAGGCAGACATGAGTATGACACAAATAAGGGAAGGTAGCAAACAATCAGCACTGTGTTGTCATTCACTTGTGAAGACATAGACGGGGTTTCTCTATGGAACTGACGGTGACCTTGCATTTCTGATCCCTTAGCCTTTTTCTCCCAAGTTCTTGGATTTCGGGCATGCATGCAACCCAGGAAAAGGTCCCGAAGCAATGTACTAAAACTACAGACTAGATATTTTCAACATTCTTTTACAAACTTGCTGTGTCTCCTGGGGTCTCTCTCTCTCTCTCTCTCTCTCTCTGCCTCACTCATTGCTGCTTAGGGGTTGGGGCGGTCTAGTGAAGCACTTGAGAGATATCCCTTCCCTGGTCAACAGGGTCTGAAAAGACGGTAAAGCAGGGCAGAGGACTCCCACATGAGAAAGTCTGAACATACAAACCAAGGGAAAGGCCTGTTTCCCCCACATCTAAAGCAAATGACAAAATGCTTGATATTCAGCTTCTCTGACAGCAATTAGCCCAAGTTCATATGAAGCATGCAAAGGAGAAGTTAAGCATAAGGAAATTAGAAGGGCTGTGTGACGTCAGGAAAGCACTTGCAAAGGAGATGATGGTGATACTTGAGGGTGATACGTAGGTGATACCTGAAGTATCATCTGGTTTCCTGCCCTTCAGCTTCATGGCCTCTATCTCTTCAGCACCTCCCTCTGGTCCTTTAAGCAGCATCTCAGCATCTCAGCATCTCAGCATCTCAGCATCTCAGCATCTCAGCATCTCAGCATCTCAGCATCTCAGCATCTCAGCATCTCAGCTACACATTTGTATCTACATTTAAGTACCATTTTAGCCTCACCAGCCTCAATCTTGCCTTAGACACTTGCCCTTTGATGTCTCATCCCACAGAATTTCTGACCATGACCAATTCTTTTGCCTCATCCTAGAAGCACTCTCTAAGTTTGCCCACCCACTGACAATACCAAACAATTCCCTGCCATGTCCTTTGTTTTGAGCCTGAATCACTCTGTGTAGGGACAACAGCACAAATGACTCTTGTCTCTTTTTAGTCATCTCCAGTAGAATGTGAGTTTCCTGAGAGCAGCACTGGATCGGGCAGATCACCCCCGTGTTTCTAAATGTCCACAACAGCATAGGCGTACAGTAAAGAATCCATGGGTGTATCAGAAGGGAGGAAATGTCATCCTGGTCATGTACTTGTCTGATCCTCAATTTTAAATGTGATGAAGTACTGAGGGAGAAGAGATACACACAGTGTCATCAGGTTAATAATGACCATCAGTACCTGCCGTGGGATAGTTCAGAGCTAAGCAAAGCCAAGGGACAGAGGACTCTTAAGGCTGTAACCTTCCTCAGGGCTGGAACCACTAAAAGCTGTTACTTATGTTGTTCATTCTCCAGGCACGAAGAGCACCCAGCAGACAGTTTCCTGAACCCCAAAGTCCTGGGAACCCTTCAGGAGAGGGAGCTTAGGGAACATCAACTGACTGTGTGAGAACAAAATTTGAAAGCAGCATTGTAACAATAACAAAAATTCATGGTCAGCAAAGACCACCAACAATTTGTTAAATATAGTCATAATAAAAATATTAAGCCCCTGCAGGGGCAGGGTGACAAAAAATAAAGGCATGCAAGGGCGTGCCCAGACAAGTCCAAACAAGCCCAAGTGAGTAATGGGCTATCTGGTGTTTACTTCTCTCTCCCTCCCTTTTCTGGGAGGTCTGAGTTTCTACAAGTTCTGCCAGTTCTGCAAGTTGCTGATGTTTGAAATATCCAATCATATGTAACCGCGCCAAATTTTCCCGCTCTCCCCAACCCCTACCGATAAATATCCCAAGTTCCCTGGGTCCAGGGCCGGAACCTCTATCTCCTGTGTGAGATATGTTCCAGCCCGAGGGCCCTCGTCATTAAACCTCCTCTGCAATTGCATCAAGAAGGTCTCTCGTGTGTCCTTGGGGCGCGCAGGTCCGGACTTGGGTGAGGGTCCCCTTGCGGGGGGGGGGGGGGGTCTTAAAACTGTATCCAACGGAAGCAGGAATTCAGGGGGAAACGTGCTCCCCAAGCTCCTCCCTGAACTCAGCTCAGTGGCTGGTCAGCCTAGCCTAGTCTATTCTGAGAACTCCAGGCCAATGGGAGGTTCTGTCTCAATAAACAAAGTAGAATGATGTCCAAGGTTGGCATCTTGCCTGCATATAGAAACATGTATACATACATGTCCTAGTGAACTTATACCCACATGTATACATATGAATACACACACACACACACACACACACACACACACACACACACACCATACTTACTGTATTTAACCTATTGAAAACTGGAGAGCAGCCTAACCAGCTATAAAGATGTTCAGAACACTTGCCTTGGCCTACTGCTGGACCAAATCATCTTCACAAATCCTCGTGCATAATAAAGTACAGAAAACCTCCCATAATTCATTGAATACTGTACAGCACAAAAAAAAACAGAATGGTTATTCTGTACTGTTGGCCAAAGCAAAGATTAAAATTCAAAGTCTGTTTTTCACTCAGTGCACCTGGATTTCATGTCATGGCAACGTACAGAAATTCTGGTACAACCATGGTAAACTGGACCATCTACATTTTCACTCTGCATACAGATGTATAACACAGTCTTGTTTTCCACCACCTCCTCTGGCCCCTTTGACGCCTCTACCCTTCCTTTCTGTTCCCACCACAGTGTATCTCTGCCCTTTGCTTGTCAGACATGGGAAACAGCATGGTGGCTGCAATCTGCAGCACCATCCTTTCTGTGTAAGTACTGCCTCAGGTCGTGGTGCAGAATAAACTGGAGGCATAAAAAGGAACTGTGTTCTGAAGTTCTCACTGAGCTGGGAAGCAGCAGGAGACAGCAGAACAAGAGATTTGAATTTCATGCCCTCCCTCACCTAGGCAGCAAGCTTGAAAATGCAGAATTCCTAAAATGCCTACCTTGGACTTGACAAAACTTGTGCTCAGGGTCCTCGGGAGACCTGGTGCTGCTCTCTCTTTTGTATTTTCCCCATGGACCTGGCATCTGCAGTTTTAGCACAGTGTGAGGGACAGTGTGGATGTGCAAAGTCCAAATAGTCACTTGCTCTTTGTTTGTTTGTTTTCTGTTTGTCTGTTTGTTTGTCTGTATCTGTTGCTTAGGAGTTTAATTATGTGCCTTGTCCCAGGCTTCTAATCACAGGAGTACTGAACATTATCAGTACATTATCATTATATGAAAACCTGTAAATATAGGGAACATTCAACATCTTTTTTTAATGTGTAAAAAAAATGAGGGGTGGAGAAAAGGAACTGTCAAGTCTTGCCTGAGGGACATTCATCCCATACCTAAGGAAGAGTTAAATATCTCCCCCACCCCCCCAGCCCCCACTCCCACCCCCAACCTTCAGGACCTGTGCTCCAGCAGCACGAATACCTGGCTCCTGGCTGCTATAGTACAAGGCACCCAGGCTTGTCGTTTGCTGCTGTTTCCCATCACCACTGAGGAAACAATTCCCACCGTGGACCCCACTGGAAGCACTTCTGTATTCTGCCCATTGCATCATTAAAGTCAATGGGCAGTGTAGAGCTCTGGGAGGAAGGAATTCTGTAGTCTGACCAATGCCTGAGTAGTCACAGGCTACTCAGTTGTGCTTGTTTATCTTAACTTCTTACTACAGTCGCCTGCAGGCTTGGAGAACAGCTCTGCAGGGATGAAGAGATGGGACAGCCAGTAAAAGGCTTGCCCAGAAATCCAGAGGACATGGGCTGGATCTCTAGAACCCACACAAAAAGAGCTCGGTGCTGTGTCGTGCTTGCAACCTCACTACTGGGGATGCAGACCAAGCACATCACTGGGGTTTGCTAGCCAGAGCTGCTGAATCTAATCAGGGATCCCCAGATCCCAGTGAGGGATCCTGTTTCAATAAAATTAGGTGTATGGTTCCTGAGTAACATCTGAGGTGGATCTCAGGTCTCCATATAGACATATACACATACACACACACACACACAGACACACCACCTTACACATACCACGTATACACACACACATACCACATACACATATACCACACACACACTCACACACAAAGGTACACATACACACACATAAACACACATACACATACCACCTTACACATACACGCACACATACCACATACACATATACCACACACACACACTCACACACAAAGGCGCACATACACACACATACACATACCACCTTACACATACACACACACATACCACATACACATATACCACACACACACTCACACACAAAGGTTCACATACACATACCACCTTACACACATACACACACATACCACATACACATATACCACACACACACTCACACACAAAGGTACACATACACACACATACACATACCACCTTACACATACACACACACATACCACATACACATATACCACACACACACTCACACACAAAGGTACACATACACACACATACACACACATACACATACCACCTTACATACCACGAATACACACACACATACCACATACACACATACCACACACACACTCGCACACAAATGTACACATACACACACATAAACACACATACACATACCACCTTACACATACACACACACATACCACATACACATATACCACACACACACACTCACACACAAAGGCGCACATACACACACATACACATACCACCTTACACATACACACACACATACCACATACACATATACCACACACACACTCACACACAAAGGTTCACATACACATACCACCTTACACACATACACACACATACCACATACACATATACCACACACACACTCACACACAAAGGTACACATACACACACATAAACACACATACACATACCACCTTACACATACACACACACATACCACATACACATATACCACACACACACTCACACACAAAGGTACACATACACACACATACACATACCACCTTACACATACCACGAATACACACACACATACCACATACACACATACCACACACACACACACACACACACACACACACACTCGCACACAAATGTACACATGCACACACACAGCCTTGGGGGGGGGGGAACTGCTGTGTAAGCCCCTGGGCATGTGCTGGGCCCCCGATAAGAGCTTCCTAGGAACAGGTCAGAGGCAAATTGGAACAAATAGGAATCTAGGACTGAAAGGGGGAGGGAGGGGAGAGCTAAGAAAACGAGATGGGAATAAAGTGAGAACTGAAGTTATTGGCTCGTGATCATTCTGATCGGTACATACAGAGATGGGACTTTGGTTAAACCTGGTTTTATCTGACTCCTGCGTTCATTTCCTTCCTTTGTCACAGGCTTGCTTATTCATTCTCTAAATCTCTCTTCCCTAAATGTAGTTCACCTCCATGACTGCTGACTTCCAACAGCATGACTCAGTCTCCTCTTCTCATTCTCCTCCTCTGGGCAGCTCTCAAGATTACGGCTTGCCTGCCTTGACAATTTTCTTTTAAAGTCTAAAAATATTATCCTTGAGCTCTCATGTGAATCTATTCATAAATTCCTCTATCACTGAGACTAAGAACCCCAAGAAGGAATGCTTATCCTCTGCCCTCACCCCCACTCCCCTCACCCCACCGCTGCACATCAATTAAATCCTTGGCTCTTTACTTGCCTGGCACATGTACACTAACTAGGGTGTCACGGGTGGCTGTAAGTCTACAATTCAGAACCTGACTTTTGGCATGATTCTTATAACAAAATTGGAAGACACACCAGATGTGTGCCATGACCCATCACTGGTACCTATCCGAGGTGATCGCAGGAGGGCAGGATGAGGCCACTGGCAGGAATTGTGTGTATGTTTGCAGCATGGGAAAAGCCAGCCGAGGAAGGCAGAGTGGCTAATAGAAATGTGAGCGTCAGCTCCTGTCTTCACCGTGTGAGCACCTCCACAGACATCTCAGCTTTTTATAGATTGCATTGTTCACTGCTGGGCTTGTTGGTGCCTCCTTAAATTGAGTGCCAGGTGCTAGCCCTGCTCTAAAGTAGACCATCCTGCCCCAGGCCAGCCCTGGTGCTTCATGTGTCAAGCAACTTCCTGCTTGCTACCCAACCTTGCCTTTAAGATCTGTCTCTAGATCCTCCTGCCTGGGCTGAGAGTCTTTCACCATCTCAAGATTCTCAGCAAAACAACATTTAGGTTTGGTAATACCTGCATCCGTTCAGTTTACCTTTTCTTTTCCTTTGTCCTTTTTTTTTTCTCCCCACCCTATTGTACATTTTATATATATTATATATATTATTATATATAATATATATTATAATATATATATATATATTATAAAATTTCCCTACAACTCTAGAATCAGAAGGCTGAGAACTCTGTACCAGAAAATCAAGCTAAATTGTGTCGTTACCCCGAAGAACCTGGGGAGTGAATTGAAAGGAATACATAAAATTCACATCACCTGCAAATGAGTTGTCTTAATGCAATTCTTGCCAAGAGCTGCCCGCAGAGGGGCTGTTTCCACGTAAAGTGCAGCTGCTTTCCACCAAGCAGTGGCCAGGGCTGTTTTGCAAAGTGTGGGAGCCTCACTAAATCTAAGCACTAGCAACTTGCCTGAATCCTGGTCCTGCCAGCTTCTCTCCCGCCACACCACCCCTAAACGATGCTGTTAGGTAGTGCTTGAAGAACCCTTATAGAGATCAACTTTACTAATGTGCACACAGCATAAAGGAGGCTGGGCTACTGTCCAGAGAGAAACCTCGTGCTTTTTCTTTTTAAATCAGAGAATAAGAACAAGAATTATACTGATCAGGCTGACACTGTGGCCCTAGAATAACTTCCCTGGGGATTAACATTTCCTGACTTGGCACTTTGCAGAAAGGTTACAACTATGTACATTGTACAGTCTGTATGGTAATTAGCAGAGTTGTACAGCACCAGCCGGGACACTTGTTGAGACTTCAGTACAGATGCTGAAGTCTCTGAGTTTCTGATGACAGCTGTCACTAAGAATTGGCAGTAAGTTTTTGCATGGCTCTCTCTCCTCCACTTCCTATATATTTTTAAATTAATTTTTAAAGTGCTTTTGATTCATGTAATGATTAACTGTGGTAGTTTTTTTTTTTTTTTTTCCTAATGTAAAGTTACCCAATGCACTCCACAACTTAGCAACTGCCCCACAAGACAGGGATCTAAACAAGTTAAAAACAAACCTAGGTTTTGTGTTATGACTTATTCAAAGCACACGTTGCTGATAGAAGTCAGGAATCAATGAATGGAAAAGAAAGCCCTTAGAAAGAAAATATGTAAAAAGGTAGGGGCCTGGGCTAGCATAGGTAAAGTAGGGCTGGTTTATTGATGCCACCTTCTAGCTGTACCCCGCACCCCCATGGGATGAGTCAAGCTGAAAGTGTCCCTGGAGCCTCTTCTACTAAGGACACTAATCTCATTCATAAAGGCTAATCACCTCCCAAAGGCCCAGTGAAGGTAAGTGGAATTTCGACCTATGGCTTCCGGGAGGGAAGCACACGGAAAGCTCAAGTATATGAAACCCAACCAGGTCTCAAACTAATGAGCAGTCAAACAAAGACTCCTGACCACTGTTCCACATAAACCCTATTCTCCTAAAATCTTTGATTTTTCCAGTAACAGAGTTTCCGTTCCTATGCCTCTGACTCAGACCTTCCCAATGTCATTCTGGCTCTGTAGTAAGAACATACTCTGCCAGAGCCTATAGCAAAGTAACACAGGAGAGAGGCATTCGCTGACCCACACTGCTTCCTAGCACTAAGAGATTGAGCCTCCACAAGGGCACACACAAGCTGCTTTGGGGCAGCTCCGCTTTGCAGCAGCTAACTTGACTGAGGCTTCCAGGAAGTGAAGCTAAAGGAGTGGAAAGGAAGACACCCAGGCTCTGCCAACTGGTAGACACTGGACCAGACATTTCCCAGACCTCCTCCCAAACCTGGGTCTGTTTGTTTTACTATTTCCAAAGAAGCCACTGCAAAGTTCTTTACTGTACTGTTTGAACTATTCTTTGTGTCAATCTTGATTACATGGGACAGAAGCTCAATTGACACCCACCAGCTTTGGTAGGGAGTAGGATTTGTCAGTGGTGAGTGCCCCCACCCTCTACTGAGAGGGAAAAAGGAAGGCAGCCTGTGGCAGCTAGACCCTGGAGACAGCTAACTCCAGACTCCTGGAAATATCCCTGTTTCAGAATTTGTATTTCTCTAATGCAGACTGCTTTTCTTCATGTTTACATGGAGGCAGAGAAAACAGCCCTCCCTCCCCTGAGCCCTTGGCCTTGACATCCAGCCTATAGCTTCTACTTCACTAATCAGAGATTAACAAGGAACTGGCCTCAAGACCAAAACTCCCAGAGAGGTGACTTTATGTGGATCATGTGTCCAGTGAGAGATGGTAGATACAGAGTGCCCGCCGCCGTTGCCATGGGACACAAACACTGTCTGGGAAGAAGGAGTCAGTCTCTCCTTAGTGAGTGCCTAGCTCCATTTCTAGACTGGAATAAGCCTTCAGTGAAGATGTCCTGGACACAAAGGGTAAAACGGGAAATAGAAGAACTCGAGAAGCCCTGGGCTGGCTCAGGATGCCAGTTCACAGCAGCATCTCTCCCCAGCCGGTAAGCTCACTACCTGCAAATGTGCAATAAGAGCCCAGAAAAGGGGACTCCAGGGGATTCAGAAGGGAAGATGCCTCTGACCATAAGATATGGCTCTCCTGTCACTGCTCTTCCTAGGCTTCTTTTATCTTCCCCTGCAGTGACATTTTCCTTCTCAGTGGCTAGCATGAGAAGCCTTCCCCCTGGGGAGAGATCTACCTTGTCACTTGAATGCTTTGACAAACCCACTCAGGGACTCAGGTCAGCAGAGTCTTGGGATTACAGAGGCAACTGGGGCTCCTCTACGTAAGCTACAGATGTTGGTTGGTGGGGAGGGAAGGAAGCAGCAGGGAGAGAAACAGGAGACTTCAAGTGAAGGACAAATCCAAGGATCCTGGAACAAGAGAGACATGTGGCTAATGGTGCGAAGGTCCCTGGATAGGTTACGGAAAGCCTCCACACCAAACATCCTTCACATCCCAGTGATGCACATTCACTAACTGCAAGGCATTCTTAGAAAAGTCTGCAACAGGAATGGATTTTACCTCAGAGTCAGAGTAGGCCTGGTCCTCTGATCAAAAGCAGCAATCTATGGCTCGAGTTCCCGATACACATGTGACAATGGTCCTTATGCCATCACACTGACTGCACCCACAGCGAAGCCAGGCAGGACATCACTGCAGGTGAAGACAGCTGGCCTGAACTCCCCTCTGATCCTATGAAAGCAAGGTAAAGGTTTAACATTTCCATCTGTGGAGTCCTGCCCTTGTCGGTGGATCCCAACTTCCTGGGAGGGTGCTGACCATTCTGCACTGAGGTATGCTGTTCATTCTTCTCCTCTGACCTAAGCTCCTTCTCACTTCTGATCTCTCTGCTCCCCTCCCCCACCAAGTCCCTAAGGCACTATGTTGTGCCTTCTCTGGCAGATTTTCTGGCAAACCTTCAATGTTCCACTTTCTAGATCTAGGTCCCCCTGAGGTGATTATGGTTTACCAGCTTATTGCAATCACTGTCCAACCATGTTGGGTTAGAATTTACTTGCCACCTATCTATTTGTTTTTCCTAGGAGACTATAAGCTCACTGAAAACAAGTCCACATAGCGGTTTTGACCACTTCCCTACTCCATGCCAACCCATGTTCAAAACTCACTCACTGCCTAAGAGACTGAGTGACTAGTGCTCTGAGAAACCATCACAGCCTCATCAACAAAGATGGGTCCTCTCCCTCTTTTGCCCAAGCCCTCCACTGCCACCTTTCAAAGACAGATGGGGTTTGCAGTCATGGCTCTGTCATCACCAAACCATTCTTATTGTAACATTCTGTACAGTAAAACAACTGCCTTTAAATCCCAAAGACCATCCTGGGCAGACAACACTAAAAAATGAAGCCATTGAGAAGAAACCAATCAACTTTCAGTGTCCTATGGCCACTGGTTTAAGTTTTGGAAATGAATATTAATCCCTGAGGCCCTCAAGTATGTCCCTCCCGTAAGGCAATGAGATAATCATAGAACCATTGGCAGAAAACTCTAGAAGCCTCTGGACTGGCTTGAATCTCTGAAACATAAAGTATATACAGCATGGCCCCCATTCTCAGTCATTCTGAACCATAGTTCAGAACTCTAGACACTACAGACAAACAAGATGCACCCATCAAGGCAACCTCAAAGAGAAATTGGTACATGCTGGAGGTACAGAGAAAACTGCCTCAAAAAGGGAATAGGATCAGTATTGTGGGAGAGTAGGAAGCAGGTAGCTTCCAAATAGGTGACAGCATTGGGAAAAAGTAGACAACCTTGGGGACAGAGTTTGTTCAGGCCCCATTGGAATCTAATGTCACAGCTGGAGCAGGAAATTCATAAGCTCCCTTGGAAATTTTGGGGGCAAATTTTTCCTCAAAGTAAAATTTGAAGATGGTCAACTGCAATGTAAAGGAAGAGTTAGAAAAGAAAACTCTTGCAGAAAAGGCTGTCCAGACTCCAGAGTTTCCAGGCCAGGGTCAGAATAGGGCCAGCATACACAATGTATGCATCCATGATGGGTGTGGTATCCATCCAGGGAGCACAGAGGGATGAAGGGAAGAGGGCATCATCATTCAACAAGTAGGATTGAGGGGAGTGGGGCGGATTGTCAGCAAAGGGACATTTAGCTTTGTCAGAGACATTTTCATTTTCACAGCGAAAACACTTCATGCAGTATTTGAGTGGTTGCAAAACAAATTTTAGAGGGAGAAGCAAGAAAGAGAATGAAATAGAGAAAAGAAAAATTGAGACAGAGAAGGGAGATCCAGGAAAGAAAAGGAAAGGAAAGCCATGTCAAAATATCCTTCAGTGGATTAAGGGAAGGAAAAGTCACTGGCAGCCTACGTGCCACAAGCTTGCAGGTACTGAAATGTAATGAAAGATAAGACAGAAAAAAAGATGTCTTCCTTTGGGAATTTATACTTAATGGAGGAGCCCGATAATTAACAAATTAGCAAACAATACAAAGTATAAAGCTAACAGTACAAGGCAGAAAGTATTTCTGTCATTTATTGTTTCCTTAAAATTAACCAGACACAAGCAGCTTTCAGTAGCAGTCATGACCGGCTCTGTTGCAAAGATCCAGGGAGGCAAGGCTCAGTGGGAGCAGCTCCTCTCTGTGCCTCTCACCCCTGGGAGCATCTTGAAGAAGGGATCCTGGGGTGAGGGATCTCATGCTGCACACAGCTATTTCCTTTGAATGGGAACATTCTCTCCTGAGGGAGGAGAGACGTTCATTAGATCCAGGAAGAAACATGTCTGACCTGGGATGCAAAGGAAAGAGAAGACTCAGAAAGCTCTTGAAAATTAAGATTCACAAGGCTCTGCCCCTAAGGTTATATAAGCAGTAAAAAAATGCTAGGGAGAGGAGACTCTTTGACCAGTGACCTGTTGGTAACTTGTCCAAAAGTTCCAAGGATGCAGGTTACACTAGTCATCACCTGTGCTCACGCTGGGTAGACTTTTTGATGATGTGGCTTTCTTTGAGTGACTTGTGCTCCTGGAAGTATGCTCCTCCCCCAAACCTCCCCCCCCCCTGAACTCCCAACTTACCCAAACTTCTTGGGGTAAGCAACCCCAAGAAGCAAACCAGTCTACTAGATAAACTTAAGTGGAACTGGTCTTTGATCTGTTCGTGCCCTACCTGATGTAAACAGACACTATTCAAGGTTGCTCTGGAAAAGTCACGTGACACCTCATCTTGTGGTTTGTGTTCTCAGGTCTGCCTTGCAGGTGGTATCTACACTGGGGTGGCTAGCTGAACCAATAAACCAATGGCACATGTAGCATGGGCTTCCTTACCTTATAGTAGTTAAGTTCTTAGAGCAAGAGTCCTAAAATATGTGTGTGTGTGTGTGTGTGTGTGTGTGTGTGTGTGTGTGTGTGTGTGTAGCGGAGTCAAAAAAACTTGAGGATTCTAAACAGTGGTGGTCTGATCTGACTTATACCATGTAAAGATGCCACTGCACAGATATGAAGATATGAAGATATAAAGACACCCACACCAGGACCGGCCTGTGGATCTCACCTTAGGAAAGCCAGACTGGAAAGAAAATGCCAATGCCCCAGCATAATAGCCATCAGAAATTCAGGCTCCAGCCAGTTGGCTAGCTCACTTTCCAGGCATTGCTCAGAGGTAGTGGCAGAGCCACAGACCAGAAACATTCCCCAAGGAAAGGAGAAGAGAAAGCATTCCAGAGATGGCTCCTTGGTATTACCTGTCCTTGGCCACTGAGGAAGTTTCAAGTGGTTGAGGCAGGAAAAAGACAGCAAGCAGTCTGAGGAGAACACTCCTCTATCCTCTGTCTCCGGAAAAGGTCGTCCATGTGATGAGGTATTAAAGGCTGTCCCAGCAACAGTGGGAAGGCAAGCAGCATGCACGCATGCATTACTTATGAGACTCCACTGAAATGTAAATGGGGGGGAGTTCATTGGTTCCCTTGGTCTTAAATGGAATCATAAAGAATTCATCAGGTCCAGCCAGGGCCTTTCAGATCTAGAGCTCAGAGAGAAATATGTGGCATGCTAAGGTTACATTAATAAAAAATAAATAAATCCATGTCCAGGAAACGCGTGCTTGTACACTATAAAACTGCCCATTCTGTAGATATTAATGTTTAATGTGTTTGTAAAAAGCAGTCGGCTTTGCAGAGCACAGCAACAAAAGTGTCCGGCACCCCTCAGTACTTAACATCTCAGCATGGCTCCTAAGTGCCCTGATGGAGAACAGGCAGGTGAGGGGAAGACCAGAGTTCTGGGGGGGGAGTGTCCAATGGAGACAGGGCAGAAAGCTGCTGTGTCCAAAGGAAATGGGTCACTTCCTCAACTGCTGCGAATCCTGAGAGTCAAGCTGGTACCCACCCTCCCATTCCACCACCTCCCGGTACTGAGAAAACCTAAAAGGGGATGATGTTTTCAAAACTAGCATGCGATGACTGGACACATGCTTTGAAAAGACGGTTGGAAGGCAACACATCAAAATAACTCCTGTTTGATGGATAAATACCTAAGTACACAAAAGTCAGGGTGTTGTTGCTGCTCTTCCTGCTGCTGCTGCTCTTGTCTCTCTTGTCAGTTTTGTAGCCCTGCCTGTTTTCTAGAGGTTTCTATGATAAGAACAAGCTCTCCCTTAGGTGTATCCACAGACAGTGCATGAATGTCACTGGGTAAGCGCCACTCCACAGCTATGGGGTTTTGTTTTGTTGGTGGTGGTGTTTTGTTTTGTTTTGTTTTGTTTTGTTTTGTTTGTCCTGACTCAGTGAGAAGGCAGTGCCTTCTCCTGGCTGATTTGCAGTTGGGACACATTCTAGTACCCCTCAGATCTGCCAGCCAAACCTTACGACATCATTACCTGGAACTAAACTGGAAAATGAAAAAGGACAGGTACCAGGCCCAGAGCTGAGCATTCAGGAATGGAAACCGGTACTTAACCCCAGAGCCAGTGTGAGAAGTGCGGAAGGGAATGAGACAGGCCCAGGAGACAGAGCGTTCTCTCTCCAGCCACACGCTGGAATCCAGCAGGCCCAGTCTTGCTTCTGCACAGGCTTCAAGACCCACTGGCAGGATCTCAGAGCTTGTCAGCCGTGCGTTAGTGAGAAGAAGGCTTCACAATTTCTGAAGCTCAGGGAGAAATGTGCAACTGAGCTGCGCTAGGAGGGAGGAAGCCTGGCAAGAGCTTCAAAGGGAATCTCTGCAGCTCTCACCCAGGACAGTGAGCTCCTGTCAGGTTTCCTCAAATCACCTGTTGTGAATTCCGTGCTGTAACTTACAAGTGTGACCTTGTTTGGGAATAGGCTCTTTGTAAAGGTAATTAAACTGAGATTAAGATTGAGGCCAATCTGAGCCAGAATGGACAGGAAATCCAGGAAGTCCTCCATCTTCAGTCCTAGTCCCACAGCCTCAAAACTCAAGGGATGTGGCAACTGCAACCGTGAGAGTCAAGAGAGCATGGAAGGCTTGCCTGAGCCTTCAGAGGAACTGTCACGTGGCTACGCCTTTCTATGGCCCCTCTAATCAAAAGAATACATTTGTGTTTGTTTGTTTTTAAATCACACAATAAAGGCCTAGGCTCAGGAATATAAATGCACTAAAATGAAATTTGAAACCTCCTGAGGTCAGTACCTCAAATAAGTCCATAGTGAAGATAAAGATCTCAAAAAACTGAACCATTCTAGAAAGTTCTGAAGAGCCTCGTCTAGCAATGCTTTACTAGAATAAACCAGTTTCATTTTCTTTTCTGTCTTCTGTATTTCAAGTAGATGGAGGAGAGAAGGAGAAAGGGGTGGAAAGTAGGAGGGAGGAAGGGATTGAGAGAGGAAGGGAGGGGAAGGAGAATTTATCCAGGTAGGCAAACAGTAGGCCCTAACAACAATAGGAATCCAGATTTCAGAGACAAGCAGCACAGTTAGATATCTGTTGCCTCACAGATCTGTAGCCTTCAGCGTGGCTCACCTCTCAGAGTCTCCATTGTCTCAGCAGCAAAACAGTTATGACTATGAGCTAAAGAGCAGCAGGCAAGGTGTCTAGCACGGGCTTCATATAAGGTGGTCCTTACTCATTCCTCTACCATAACCATCCTCTCTGCTTTATTATAGAAGCTGATGGGCCTCACCAGATGGCCAGCCTTGTGTGTTAGCAGCTTCCCCAAATACCCACCCACATCCTTACAGAAAACAAGGCTAAGGTCAAATGCTGTCCTGCATACAGGTATCATCAAAAAGTACACAAAATTGGTGGCTTCAAGCAATAGAAACATGCTGTCCAGTCCTGGAGTATAGAAATCCAAGATCAATTTGTCAGCAGGGTGACAGGCTGGGCAACAGGGCCCGTCTCTGGCCTGTGCCCCACCTTCTGGTGGTTTCTGTCTCTCCTTAGCATGTCGAACAAATTTCACCCTTACATGTTCTTCCGCCTCCCCCTGGTCTTCTTCTCATCTGTGTCTGTCTCTATGTCAAGTACTCACTCTGCACCAGAAGATATCTACTGCATCAGAGCCATCTTGAATCACCTTGTTCCACTGGATCTCTAGTTCTCACTCACAGGCACTGGTCTTTCACAGGCTTCTGAACTCATCACATCTCCCAGGGTAGCCAACAAATAAAAGAACCAGGACTCACACTGTCTGTCTCTCTAGTTTGCTCCCTAGAACTGCCTCTGGTATAACTGCTCTTACAGACATGCAGAAAAAAATTCAGTGTGCACAACCCAGCCTCAGAAAACCAGCTGAAGAAAGAGAGAAGGTCAGACTGGAGACATCGAAAACAACCATTTTACAAACTGGGATGCAGAGAACCAAAGAAGGGCAAGGTTACATTGTCAGGCAGGCATGCCAGGTTTGCAACTTAGGTCTCAGATGCCCCTGCAGATCTTGTACTCTCTACAGAAAAATTCTCCAACACAGCCCTCTAGCTGGAAGCTGCTAGCTCCCTTATTAAGATCGTCTGGGAATGAGGAGACTAAGAGTTTTTTTAAAAAAAAGAATATGAATCTGCATAAAAGGCTCATCCAGTTGAATAAAAACACTGGTGTAAGCAAAGTGTCTATCGCAAGCCAGATGAAGAGACTATTATGATTATTCTTGTGATCATTATTATTCTAATCTTTGAGTCCAAATTTTCCAAAAGCCCTGAATGCCGCTTTCTTCCCTTGTCCAGCTTCAGGAAAACAGGCATAGAAAACAGGCCAGAGAAATTGAATCACAGTTTCAGCTAAATACATATTTAATCCCTTATGTATTTTTTATATTTTGTTTTGTGCAGGACTGTTTACCTAGTTAATGGTGAAGTGGAATCTATTGTTTCCAAGTGACTGTGGACAGTGTTTTTATTCAGTCTCGAAGTGCCCCCTAGTGAAATGTTTCCATATTTAAGACGCTGAGAAATAAGCTGGGAAACAGATTTATACATAACTGAGGATATTTTTCAGAAGGAAATGGGAGGAAATGGAGATGAAGGAAGACGGCTCCTGTGTTCTGAGGTGATTTGCACAGGACTAATAAAAATGCTCTTCTGTATGCACACTCACACAGACTGCCTTGCCAATGCATCCCCAACACAGAGAGGTTCTACCCACAGAGCACACACCAGAAACCTGCAAGCAGACTTTACAAGGCAGAGAGGACAAGCAGCCATCCTTACCGCTGGACCACAAGAAGTCAGGCTTTTGATAAGTCCCATAAAACTTGCCAACACTGGGTTTACACATAAGCCTATTCAGTGAGCATCTCTCTAAGAGATGAAATTTGAGTCTTTAGTCATTCCAAGTCATGCTATTTGATATGGGAAATGGCATTTATGTTGGACATTCTAGTCTGGAGGACGGTACAGGAATTCACTCTGCTTATCAATCAATGATGCTCTAAAGCTAAAACTGCTTTGGTTTTCTTTTTAATTTTTAAATAAAAATTCTAGCTTTTGATAAAGCAAAGAAAACCCAAAAGGAAGTAGTTTTTAACCAGAGCCCTTTGATTAGTAGCTTCATCCAGTGAGCCGCTCGCAGACCTACTTACATATCAAAACTGCTCCAAGAACTTTATAAAAGAGTGCATTCATGCCTTCTCCCTCAAAGCTTCCTGTGAAGTTGGTCTGAGGTTTAGCAGGCGTTTTTATTCTGTCAAAAATTCCAATAAAGAAACTTGAGGTACAACCAGGTGAAGAGATACACCAAAAAGATAGACACTGCTCAGACTCTGGGATCTCACCAAGTCACTGGCTGAGTGGTGACTTGATTCCTGGAAAGTTCTGTTATAGGCAGGAGATCAGAAGCAAACTGACTGTGCATACAGGAAGGACATGAGGATTTCCCACATGCCCTGTTCCCTGTTCCCTGGCATGATTAAACTAAGTAGCTTCAAATTATGAATGGGCTCTGCACTAGGCCCACAAGAAGGTTGAGCCCGCCATGCCAACTTCTTCAGTCAACAGAGTGC
Source organism: Arvicanthis niloticus (assembly GCF_011762505.2). Taxonomy (NCBI): domain Eukaryota; kingdom Metazoa; phylum Chordata; class Mammalia; order Rodentia; family Muridae; genus Arvicanthis; species Arvicanthis niloticus. The sequence continues at coordinate 56,990,788 of NC_047664.1, read as the reverse complement.
TATTTTTAACAAGTCATGCACCAAAACAATTCTGTAGTATAGCAGGTACCACACCCAGAGTGTGATGCCTATAGTGGGTCCCCCCTGAGTAATGCAGTGTACATCCACTGAGTTTGCTGAAAACTGCAAGAATATCTACCACACCAGCACCATCATTCCAGCCATTCCTTTGTCTCCAGTCTGGGTTCTATCTGTCTCAGCCTCACAGGACTTGAGTCTGCCGGTGCCTTGAGATCTTTGTGGGATGAATAAAGAAAGGAAACTTGTAAAATAAATAAATACATACATACATACATACATACATACATACATACATAAATAGGGTTTCTCCACAGTTCTTTTTCTATCTTTTGAAAAAGTAATGGTCTCCAGCTATCAATCCGATTGTGGAAAGAGGCCAAGGTAACGTTCAAGGTAATACCAGAAAAATGAAGGCTGGAGATGTAGCTCAGTTGGTTAAATGCTAACTTAGGATGCATAAATACCTGAGTTCAATCTCTGATGCTGGTTAAACTATGTATTTTAGTTTATAAAGTCCTGCAGTTTAGTTTATACAGTCCTGCAATCCCTGCACTCAGTAGAATCTTTAAGACCCAGAGTTCAAGGTCACCCTCAGATATATAGTGAGTTTGGGGCCAGCTTGGGCTACATGATATCCAGTTTTAAAGAAAGAAAGAAAGAAAGAAAGAAAGAAAGAAAGAAAGAAAGAAAGAAAGAAAGAAAGGAAGGAAGAAAGGAAAGAACAGAACAAATAAAAGAAACTGCATACTTCATAAATTCTCAATGTGCAAATACCAATCAGAGCCACCTGGAGCTCTTATTAAAGACCCAGGTTCCTAGCCCTACTTAGCAACACTAATTCAGTAGGTCCACCATGAGTTTCCAAGACTCTTTATTCTTTCACCAAATATTTAATTATCTGGGACTAACTACATGTGAAGCTCTGCATGTGGGTCTGGGAATACGGTGTTGAACACATCACCCTCTGCTGTTGTGAACCTTATATCCTAGAGAAATCTTCATTTCTACAAAGAGGTAAAATTACCTTAAATAAATTCTGGAAATTTATTTAGAAATTTATTTATTTAGAAAATTCTGGAGCATAAATGCTGACCATCCAGTATGTTCATATTACAAACTGAGAAGCTGGAGTCCAGAGATGTAAATGGAGCTGTGACTCTCTCCATCTTGTATGCTGGGCAGTCCCTCTCCTCTTCAAACATTGTCAGAAGCCAGCCAACCGTTCTGTAGAGGGTGCTTTGATTAATCCTGTCCACACCTGCATTACTCTGCAGGTCATGAGCTTGCAATCTTACTTTGTCAGCTTCCCCAGTTGCTGGGATCATAGGACTGCACCACCAGGCTGTTTCCCTTCAATACCTTTTGTTCAGAGAGAGCGTCTCACTCTGCAGACCAGACTGACCCCAACCATAGAACAAAGCTCTTGCTTCAGCTTCCTGAGTGCAGGGGTTGCAAATACAAACCATCATATCCCACTCCCATCGAGGCTTTAAAAAACAATAAATGAATATTCCACTTCCATCAGTTACTCTGGGCAGATAGACTCAAGACATGCCATTCGAAAAGTCAAGGAAAGTTCTCTGGTTCAAATCTCAGCACTTTGCAAGTACGTGATGTTTTCCCAACATGCTTAACCTGTTTTCTTCCATCAGTAAGGTAGGTGTTTAAGGTTCTGCAGACAACATTTCCAGACCTTCCCAATGTAGTCTAAGCTCCGTATTGGGGCTTCTAGGAGCTTCTCCTCCCCAGATTTCTGCCAAGTATCCAGGGAATGTCTGCATACTTCAGAAAGCAATCATGTTTATGGCTCGTGAACTCCACCTCAGATCCCTGAGCTGACACCTCTTCCAATGCACTCTTGCTGTCCCAAAGTCACTTCTTCAAGCTTCTGCCTTCCCTGCCTTGCTATGTCCTCCACACAGAAGGTACACCCAACCTGGTTTGCCTCTCAGCACCAGAATAGGCCCTTAGTGCTTATAAGAGGTTTCACACAGCATCAGCGGCCATCTCTTCCCTCAGAAACCCCAGTCTTGCCCCTCTTTGGGATAAGGGTCCCCAACACTGAGAAAGGAAAGGGGAGAGATCTTCTTGGGGGAGGGGTGACAAGATAAGGAAGATGTAGAGGAAGGACCTTGGGGAGATCTGGGGGCAGAACAGCAATCCAGGGGGTTTACATCAATCGTGAGAAAAAGTACCCAAGATCAAAAGCAGGGCATTGCTCATAAAAATACTGAGTGAGGGGCCTCAGAGGGGGAGCTCTGTGAAGCTTCACTGGGCAGCACCGTAGCGACCTCACCAAAGCCCATTTGCCGAAGCAGATCTGAGTCCTTATCTCCAAGAGCCACCCTGCTCTATAGCACTGCTCGACAGTTCACAGGAGAGGCCCATTCCAAGGCCACTGACTACCCGACTAGAGTGGCATGGCCGTGCCTTGGAGCTACCTAGCATCCTTAGTAAATGTCCACTGTTCTGAATAGCTCAAGACACACATCCATGTAAAAGTTGGTGAGCAAGAACATTTTCCTGAGTAATTGGGGGCAAAGAGCTTCTGCTCCTACTTCAAAAGGAACTCCACACTGCCCCCTAGTGACCCCTCCTTGGCACCACGACCAGCTCAGTCTCACTCTGCAAGAACAAATGCCATTGTTCTCATGTTATTCCAGTCTAGGTACTGCTTGGTGAAGATGACAAGCCCCGTGCTCCCAGGAGGGACACTGTTGATATGGCAAGGCGGATGCTATAGCGATAGATAAAAATCAGAGCGGGTAGGGTAGCTCAGTAGTAGAAAGTATGCTTAGCATGAAGGGGTGCAAGTCTCACCACTAAGAAAAAAATAATAAAATTACAAATAGCAACCAAATTATGATCTGGGGGCAAAGCTATGACCTGCACAACCCAAAGGAATATAGTATTGCCTATGACCCGTAGATAGCAATATTGGTTCACCAGCTGTGAAAATCACATGTCTTCAGGGCAAAATGTTGATAAAAGGGGGAAAAGCTGTGGGGGCATCTTGTGCTTCTTGTTCAATTTCTCTATAAGACTAAAACTATTCACTTTCTACGTGGGGAAAAAAGGGGCCCTGGGAGGGAGCTACGAGTGCCAGGTAATCAATGTTGAACATAACAAGCGGCAGTTTAAATGCCAAACAGACCAAAATATAATAACAATCAAAATTGCCACACGAAAGAACAAAACCCTCTTGAGAAAACTTGCATTCATCCCCTCCCAGGGTCCAGTCTTATTGGTCCCTGGAGCAATGACAAGCTGCCTGGGGGTCCTGAAGGGCTGGCATGCAAAGGGCACAAATACACTGGGCTCCACCCCTGTGGCCAGAGTCCCTGCCACCTCTTTAATCACCAGGAGCTCAGGATCCTGCTAAAAGCTCAAATTCAGTGTAAATGGAGCCAAATGGAGACTGGTTGTTGCTCTCTGCAATACAACCCAGCTGCTCCCAGGACTGGGAATTATTTACTTACAAAGGTGACTACTTTCTCCAGGGCTGCTTCCCGCCAGCAACATTGCCCACGCCTGCTTGCTGATAAATGTGTACAGAAGATCGCAGCCGGAAAGTCTGTCCGCCCCATTGCACAAGCCACCATTCCATCTATCCAGGGCTGATGAAAGCCACGGCTGCCCACCCTGACTTAGCCAATTTGTTTGCTAGAGGGGGAAAAAAATTACGTTGAGAAGAACGGCCAATTTTAAGACAGAGGTTGCTTTTTCATTATTGTGAAACATTTAGTGTAAAGAGCTATTTATCACCCTTTGCTTACTGCATTCTGCTCTGGTAGCTATAAATAAGGAGCCCAGCATTCCCATTATCCTGAAGGTGGTTAAGCTTGCCTCTGCAGAGCTGCCAGGGAACCTGCTTGCAAACAACCATGTGCCAGAACATATCCCAGAAAAAAAATGTCTATATAGCGCCCCCTACAGGTGCCTAAATGAACACAAAACAAACACCACAGGCTCAGACTTGTTATTAGAAAAATATCCCAAATGAAAAACTTCTCTATGCAAGGTATCCAAAAAAAAAAAAATGTTTCCTGAGCCTCCTCTTGCCTTGTACACCTTGACCAACTGTTCCCTCTGTTCCTTAGACATTCTGGGCAGAGATAGGATTCTGTCTTTTCTGCTCAAAGGCAGGTTCTTACAAGAGAATCATTGACTGCCCATCTTCTCTCCAGACTCTTGCTAGTGTAACATCATCTCCACATTCATGCCTTCTCTGGCACAAGGCCTGGCCTCTCACAGACACTTAGTCAGTATGTATGGCTGGGAAGAAGAATAGAAGCCTAAGAAAGCCAGCCCTGTGGTCCCACAAATAGTCAAAGAACATGAAGTTCACTACTTTAATAATCTGACTGTGGTGACATACCCGGAAAGCAACCAAAAGGACAGGTATGACCCAGAGTGCTGAGTGGGTTGGTGATCCCGGGTCTTGCATAGCTTGCTGGTAGCCGATGGCTTTGTGGCAAGACAGCTGGGCCACTGGCATCATCACCAGTCTAGATTATCAGGTAACCCTGTAGGTGTGATTCCAAGGACTTGAGTTCTATTCTGCATCCTTGGGTGGTGAACTCATTGCTTTATCATTAGGAGAAAAACAACTCACAGAAGAACTAACGAGACTGGATGCTAGCTCACCATTCTGTGGCATTTTAACAGCAGGAGCACAAGGGTCTAGCTAACCATGCCATAGCAGTGAGAATAGCCAGATATAGGGGACAAACCACAACCTTCAAAGGCTCAGCCCTAATAACCTGCTTCCACCAGCCAGATCTTACCTCCTAAAGGTTCCTCAGCTTTCCAAAACTGCTCCACCATCTTGAAACTAAGCATTCAAAAGACAAGCCTGAGGAGGATAGATGGACAGATAGAAGGAAAGCTTCTCAAATCTGTAAGGAACTCAAAGCTGCTAGAGAATTCTGAGCGCTGAGTTATGTAATGAGAAATTACTGTCATTAGTACTAAAGCCCCTCCCACCCCCCAGAGCCATCTGAGACTTGACTTTCTGGGTTACCTCAAAGAAGACAGGACACCATGGGGAGTCACAGGCCATCTCTGCGTGACAGTGATGGAAAGGCCTCCTATTAGGATGCAAGCTGTGGAGAAGAAGCATGAAGTGGGTTGGCCCTGGGGACCCTGGAAGGAAGCATTGGTGAAGGTCACAGCCCAAGGACACAGGCTCTGTGAAAGTCTGAAGCCGCACCCTGGGATTGCAGAATATTCACTCCCCCACCCCACCCCCAACACTTTATACATCAGAATTAAGAGTAGCAGACACCCTGGAAACTGCTGGAAGGAGAGAGTCGCTCTGTGAGGAGGCTCCCCAGTCATTTTATATTGGTTGCTATAGATTGAATCTGGGCTATCCACCACAAGCTTATGTTTGGAGCATTTCTTCCCCAAACTGGTTCTGCCATTGTGAGAGGTTGTGAAAACCATGGGACTATGACCCAGCTAGCAAGAAGACATCAGTAGAGGAACGCTTTAAGATGATATTCACTTCTGATTCTGATCCATGTTCTTCTTCTCTGCTACTGATCCACCATGATGTCAATAACCCATTCAGTAAGCCCGCACTGCCACCAACGGAGCTGCTTCAGCACCTAAGCCCTCCCTGTGGTGATGCCCTTTGAAACTGTGAGCCAAAATAAGTCCTTCCTTCCCTAAGCTGTTTCTGTAAGATATTCTGTTGTGGCAATGGGAGGAGCATCACGCAGAGCAAAGGCAAAGGCCTTCATCACACAGCTGGCTGTGTGTAGAGCAAACCAAAGCATTGATGGTGAACGGAGGGCAGGGAGCGGTTGGAACAGAAAGAGGTGAGGACCGAGAACCAGGAAAAAGGCAGGGTTAGGTCTCTTAGCCCGAGAGGCTACGACATCCCTGATATGGGGCGAGCACTCAGTGACTTGCTTCTGTCTCAAATGAGATTGAAGGGGGCAGGAAGAGAGGAAGACTGGGTTCACTAAAGGGAAAATTCAAAACAAAACTAGGAGGAGAAACAGGTCCCCATGGAGACTGTTGGATTCAGAGCCCCAAGATAACAAAGACAGTGAGAACCCCAAACACAAATAAGGAACTTTACTGTGAAACAGTGATGGACCCAAGAGGGGTCAGGGAAGCTTCTTAGGGCTGCTTAGTTTGGAATGTAGATTGACTTGAATTGAACAAGATGGAAACCTCCACCCCCAAGGCCTACCGTGCAGATTATGGAGGCTGAGGAGCAGCAGCTCTCCCTGGCATAGCCACAAACTCTCCCTGAATGGTTCATATACCTGCTGAGCAGCCGGAAGACATCTAGCTTTCAAACTCTAGCTTTTCAATCCATGCACAGTAGATGTTAGGATCTTGACATCCAGGAGTGGGAGGTTAGAGAAATGAACTACTAGTGTAAAGTAGCATCCGGTTCACCAAAGCCACTTCCGCTATCACTAGGTCTCTTCTAAGAACTGACCAAAACTCATTTGATTCTTACTCTATGAATGAGATGCTCTAACTTTCCCCATTTTATAGATGAGAAAACTAAGGCTTAGAGGAGTAGGGGCTTACAAATAAGACATACATCCAGAATTTGAACCAAGGCTGTTGAGCTTTAGAGTCCTTGTTCACTGCCGTTAAGCAATACAGTGACCCACAAATGGAAAGAGAGTGTCAAAGCTGGAGACTAGAATGGCTGTCCCTGGTACCTTCACTCCTCCCCTGCCGCCTCTGTGCCCAGAGAATATGGAGATGAGCTCGCTACTGCAGCTTGTGGTTCTAAAAGTCCTAGTGAAATTAGTGTGGAGAAAAGTGGGCTGTCAGAGGTGGGTGGGGCCAGCTTGACAGGCAAAGAGTGAGCTTTGCAGGTGACTGGTATGCTCTGACATGAGACAGAGAAGCATTGGTCATACAAAACCATGACTGTCAACACTACGAATTGTGCACATCACATTAAAATGATAAACTTTCTGCTCTGTGTGTTTCAGAGCAAATTTTATAACAATGTGACCCAGATTAGTTTCTAATCAACTTTAACTCCCTGCCAAGGTCCTCTTTGTCCCACTGTTTCTCTTTCTCCTTTAACTGAAATGTAAACAGCCAGGCTGGCTCTGGTGCTATCCCAAGTCACCACCAATTCCCTATACAACTGAGCTGAGAAGGGTGGGCAAATGGGCAGAGCTCACAAATACTTTAAACACACACACACACACACACAAAATCGAGAAAAGAGAAAGAAAAAGGGATACATATTTATAACTTGTTTCTTCACATACTGCACCCAAATATTCTCTCAGAGCCCTCAATGTGATCTTTAACATTGCTGTGCTATTCTGTTTCTGGAAGTGTTTAATGAGGTGAATGTTCTTTGGTCACGTTTATCAGTGTCTGGGTGTGAACATCACAGAGCTTGCATCTCTGTGCCTTCAGCAGAGTCTCCTCCTCGGCTGCAACCACTTGTCTCCATGGCCCCCTGTCTAGCCAGGCTTCCAGATGCTTCCGCCTGTGTTCAGCCAGAAGCAGAGAGAGGTTTCTGCAGTTTCACCTCAGCCCCAGCTTTAATACACTCACCCCTTTAGGGGTGTTTATTGATCTTCATTTGCAATTTTAATCATTCATTTGGAAAGTGTTCACAGGCATTGTTCTAAGACATGAAAGCGGAGCATGAGCAAGGCAGATAAATCCAATATTTAATCAATGGGTTTGGGAAAAAGAGGGGGAAATATTTTAGATGGATTCTGGGGTGGAGGGGGTGGGGGGAGGAAGAGGTGTCCCTCAGCACTCAGGACAGCTTCTTCCCTTTTAATTCATCTGAAGATTGCGCTGAGCCAGTCTTTTTTTCTTCCTTTTTAAAAGAAAATAGGACGGGGACGTGTGTTTTAGGCAAGGAGATGGCTGCAGCGAGCTTGTATTTCGTTTTGCTAGTATTAATCTCCACATTCAACTCCGCGCTGCTTTCGCTGAGTCAGCGCTGTTCCTTTAAGCGACCTGATTCTGTAATTCCATTATTAATATCATAAAAATGCCTTTCCCCTACACCATTTTGCGCTATCAATGGAAAAAACACAGTTCCAAAATGCATTAGCCCTTGCAGGCTCCGGCAGGATTATTTGCATCAATATAAACCGAGTTAATCAGAGGTGCATTTGAATAATCAGTCACGTGGCTCCTGCGTCCCTTGCCCAGCTCTGCTGCACCTCGAAGGCTACCTCCTCTCCCGCACCTCCCCGCTACAGGATTGCAACTCTGTCCCGGTTCTCCTAAGCACTGCAGATTTTCCTGCTAGCTATCACTGCAACATCTTGCCATTTATTTTGCAATTTTTTTTCCTCTGCTTCCCTGACAGTGATGTAAGTTGGCTCCCCGTCCCCTAATCACCAGGTCGGAGGTGGTAAACCGTGGTGAACCGCATGTGCTCAAACTGATAAGTATTAAGGAGAGGAGCAACGTTCATTAAGAAAAATAACGAGCCTAGGAATATACATGTCAGCACTGCAATCCCTCTTATTTTTCACAGTATTAAACGGCTTTTCGGCTTTTCGTAGCGCAAGCCTTGAGGTGCTAGCCCACTGATTTTCGAAACTAACATGAAAGCAGAAGATGACACTCTGGGCAGGATGCAGGTTCGATGGGATGAAGGTGAATTTTGATATTTCAGATCTATGTGGATGCCCCGATTTGACTGCTTACCCCAGAGGGTGTTTTTAGGGGTCAGTATACATCAGATGTTAGCAGACACCCTTTGTTTGTGTGCACAGGAGACAGGCCTCTTTTTTTCCTTCATGAATGGATGCTAAAGAGAGTTTGGTAAAGGGACTGTTACATCCCAGCTGCCCCTGAAGGCTGCCCTTTTTGCCCGTCTATGCTGGCCCAGGAAAAAAAGACATGAACAAAGCTGCTGTATTAGAAGGGTCCACATTTTCTTACTTACTGCTTTACAAAACAAACAAACTTAAAAACCTTGATAGGAGATGAGGCTGTAGAAGCCAGAAAATGGTCCTATTACCCAGCAGGCCAAATATGTAAATTTGGCTTTAAAAAAAAAAAAAAAAAGTGCTCCGATGAAGGAAACTATTTTCTGGGTTGTCCTGACATTCTCTGGCTTCCTTCCTGAACTGTGTAACTTTTGCAAATTTGGTAACTTAAAAGAACAGCCAACCATTTGGCTCCTGAGTCTGCAGGTAATTTGAACTGAGCTCAGCCAGTCTGGTCCACTTTGCTCAAGCATTTGTGGCCAATAGCACACAGGCTGGCTTTTGACTGGGGCTTCCCTGTGTGGTAGCATCTTCAGGCATGCTAGCTGGCCTGGCTTGTTTCCAGGGCGACAGCAGAGTTTCCTTTACAGCAAGCAGAGAAACTGTCAGACCCTTTGAGACCCAGACTGGAACTTGTCCTGTGTTCCTTCTGACACATTCTGTTGTTAAAAGCAGGTTCCTGAGAATCATTCAGATACCAAGGGTGGGTAAACAGACTCCACCTCTTTTGTGGAAGAGCTATAAAGTCTTGCGGCCATTTTGCAATCTCCTACATCATCCCCAGATAGCCCTCTCCTGATGCTTCATGGAGCTACCCAGACTGACTAAAATTTGCCTGTTAGTCTCAGGCATTTTGAATTTTACTAATTGTGATTCCAGGGTTCTTTCTTCAAGAGATTCTATGAGAAAGAGCCAACTTATTTTAGAAATACTGAGGTAAGAATCCTGAGGAGTTACTCTGAAATATTCTTCACAGCAGAAGTGCATGGTTTGGGGAGAAGCCTGTCTTAAACTATCGTGATCGTTAATCTCACCTGAAGAACTTGTAAAAAACAGAGATTCCTGGATCCCATCTGAGGTGGGCTAATTTTGAGAGGAGCCTACTATCTGTGTGTTTCCTTTCCACATTTCTTTCTCAAAAGCACACCTTCCTACTGGCCCTGCAGAGGCAGTGTGAGACTCTGGCTCCTTGAGAGACACACGAGGTCACCCTATAGTTCTCCATCCCGGAACGAGGCACTGGAGATGCTGCCTGGTGGAGTAACGGTGCAGGAAAGCTCTGATCCTCACAGCTGGACTCAGCCTCTCAGCAGCAGCAGCCTCGTCAGGAACAGATTAGAAACACAAAGGCTTAGTTAGAGCAGCGGCTGCGGGTCAGTGGTATAGCACTTGCCTGGTGTGTGGGAGGCCCCGGGTTTCATCCCGAGCCATGGTTGAGGGGGGAGGGGGGCGGCAAGTATGGGGCCTCCCTGCCCCCACCAGGCCCATTTAATTCAGATACTGAATTAAGCACTACATACAGCTGTAAATGGTGAACCCTGGGCTGTGAAAGCCTGTGACCATCTCCACAAGTGAGTGAGGAGGGACCACTTAGCCTTGGCTGGACAGAATGTGTTCCAGCTCACCTTGGCTTGCCTGGTTCTTCCTGCAGCTGCGGAGCTCTTTGATAGAGTCCACCCTGCAGCCCTCCTCACCTCTGCCAACCCACTTATAATTTGTTGCGGCTCTGTCTTCTGAACTCTGGACAGGGCACCTGGCCCCACTCATCAGTCAGGTCTCCGGGATGATAGATTGGTAGTTCCTGCTGAGTGAAGAGCGCTTTTAAGCTGGTGTCAAGTCCCCCAACCCCCCTTTCTGAGGAGCTTTTAGAGCTCCCTGCCTTAGGTAGAGTGGTAAGGGCTTAGGAATTTAAAAGGGATTGGTGTGAGGGGTCACTGGTTCTTGCAGAGATTCAGATGCACACTCAATTACTAAGGTTGTTATACACTCAGTGCCCAAGTATGGGAGCGTAACTACACACACACACACACACACACACAGGCACACAGGCACACACAGGCACACAGGCACACAGGCACACAGGCACACATACATGTGCATGCACACAGCTAGACAAGACAGCAAGTTCTTCGTGAAAGCCAAATATTGCTTCAGTGTAGTTTCTTGAAAAACACTTGAGACCAAAGAAATATAGTAATTCCCTGTCAGCCAAAATAGCTACTGGCCTTTTGGTTCCCTGGGCTACAAGGCCAGTGAGGAAGGCTGGGGATGGAAGAGAAGGCGGTACTTGTGTTTGGCTCTCAGGAGCCTGGGAGCACAGCACCAGATAGAGTATAAACTGTGAAACAAGTCTTTCCCTGTGAGATGGGACGCACATTGAGACAATACATTCCTTTAAGACATTGTTGGAGTATTTAGAATATGAACATATATCAAACAAATTAGAACTGCATAAACAGAAATAAGGAATTTCTTACAACTCAAGTGTGATGGTTTGGTTATGCTTGGCCCAGGGAGTGGCACTATTAGAAGGTATGGCTCTGTTGGAGTGGGTGTGGCCTTGTTGGAGTAGGTGTGTCACTGTGGGTGTGGGCTTTAAGACCCTCATCCTAGCTGCCTGGAAGGCAGTATTTTCCTAGAGGCCTCCAGATGAAGATGTAGAACTCTCATCTCCTCCTGCACCATGCCTGCCTGGATGCTTTTGTGCTCCTGCCTTGAAAATAATGGACTGAACCTCTGAACCTGTAAGCCAGCTCCAAATAAATGTTGTCCTTATAATGACACCTTGGTAATGGTGTCTGTTCACAGAAGTAAAACCCTAACTAAGACATTAGGTATTGATGTAGGAACACAGACTGAGAAAATATGAACATTAAATTTTAGACACTGAGAGCCTACAAACCAGGAAAAAAGAAGTGCTGGAATGATTTTTTTTTTCTTTCCTATCACATGAAAGAATGTAGGAACAGAGTGGACAGGGTTCTGGTAGGGTTAGGGTGGTCTCTAATAAAGGAGAGGAAAGGAGTGAGACCCCCTCCATTTCAACCAGGTTCCATGTTCTGACTCTGGGAAGTTCCTGAGGTCCTTATACATGGTGACTGGGGGGGGGGGGGGGCGCATTAATGAAAAACATGCAAGATATGCAGATATCTCCTCTTGTTCACTTCCTGTGTTATGGATGTTCTGGGCCACAGTTAACTGCCATGCTGGGATAGTACCAGCAAATGCCATTTAGCTAATGGAGTATCTGTTTTCAGATGGAGTTTCAATAGGAAATGAATCTTTCAGCTGGAAGAAGTATAAAACTTCCATGCTTTTCTGAGTGTGCAGACACAAAGACAACAGATGCCACTAAAGGGCAGACAGCACAGCAAGTAGCCAGCATCATGCAGACTGGTTGGAAGAAACTGTATAGACAAGGGATCCCTACCCATTGTACTACATGCCAACGGCATTGGGCAAGACAACCTGAAGGGGGAGGACAGGCAGAAACTTGTTTTCTACAAGCATCTCAAGACCTATTGTGAAGATACTGGTCCTGGTTCAGGCAAACAAGTCACTAGTTAAGTACAGAGAACTCAGGGACTCCACAGATATGATAAACATCTCACAAAATCAAGCCAGTACTCTCCAGTAAGACCAATCCCTTACTAAGGATCTATTGGCAGTTGATAGCTGCTGGGGACTGAAAACGTTCTTTCTTTGAGGGTGTAGCCACTGTGCTCTGGTGGGTGGGCCCACACCCAGACATATGCAGGGAACACTGCTTGGACTTAGTAGTTTATCTGAATCAGCCAACCAATCAATCAGTACACATGGACTTTGAAGATAGACATGTAGGAAAGACACTAGAAAAGTTGGGAGAGAAAAATAGGAAAGAAATATGGTATTTCATTGCATGCATATATAAAATTTTCTAGGGAAAATGTAATTAAAATTCACAGATCAATGGGAGATACAATATACCAAAATATACCAAAAATATTTGTCAAATGATTAAGAAAACAAAAAGATAAGTCATATGAAGGCATAAAGAACTCAAATCCAAAATATAGAAAGAATTTTTTCTGATTTTCTAATTAGAAAATTTTTCTCTTATATTTTCCTTTTATTAAAAATATTTTTCTCATATACTATATCCTGATTAAGATTTCCTCTTTCTGTTCTTCTCCACCCCAATTTCTCCCAACTTCTATGTCCATCTGGATTCTCCATTTTCTTTCTATCTCTCATTAGAAAACAAACAAGATTCTAAGGAATAATAATAAAATAAAGCAAGACTAATTATCAGGATAGGATAAAACAAGCAGAAGGAAAAGAGCCTAAGGAAATACACAAGAAACACACAGAGAGGCAGAGACCTACCTGCTTACACACTCAGGAATCACATTAAAAACACAAAACTGGAAGCCATGATATATACACAAAAAATCTGTAGGGTAAAAGAATGAGAAAATTAAATATATATTTATATAACAAAATATATAATATATAATAAAATTAACATTAAAAAAAAAAAAACATTTAAAGCCCTGACATAAAATTATGAGACAAGGAACCTCCAAAGAGGGTTCTTTTTCCTGTTGACCATCTGGCTTTGCTGAGCATGCAATTTATCCTTGAGAATAATTTGTTTTGCCAGTGAGAACTTCTTTGGAAAAACTAAAGTTTCATTTGCAAATGGTTATCAGTTGGAGATAGATTCTGGGTTAGGGATGAGGACCTGTGTTCACTTCTCCTTTCAGCTCTAAGACCCCATCTGGTGCAGACCCGTGTAGACCCCATGCATGCTGCCTCAGTCTCTGTGAGTTCATACGTGCATCAAGCCTGTTGATTTAGAAGGCCTTGTTTACTTGGTGTCCTCCGTCCCCTCTAGATTTTACACTTTTTTTTTTTTTTTGCCTCCTTTTCCAAGGGTTTCCGAAAGCCTGAGATACCACATTTAGAGCTGAGTGTTCTAAGATCTCTCATTTCTGTATAATATTGTCTGACAAGGTCTTGTTGCTGAAGACAATACCTACCCAACTAAGTGAGCAAGAAGTCAAGCTGGTGCCTACCCAGAGCCTTCACTCCTGTGTTCTAGTATCTTTGGTGCAGGCCACCAGAAGAAAAATGTAAACACCAACCCAATTTACAGGTCCTTTCATCTATTATGGTATCCTGCCTGCAAGATGAGCTAGTGCAATGGTGGCAAAAAGCTTGTGGGAATAAACAACCAATATCTTTTTTGACTTAAAACCCACTTCACAAGTTGGAACACATATGTTATAGTTTAAATGTTTCCCACTGGCTCATAGAGTGAATACTTAATCATTGGGGAATGGCACTATTAGGAGGTGTGGCCTTGTTGGAATAGGCATGACCTTGTTGAAGGAAGTATGTCACTGACTCAAAAGCCAGACCTAATGTCTCTCTCTCTCTCTCTCTCTCTCTCTCTCTCTCTCTCTCTCTCTCTCTCTCTCTCTCTCTCTCCCTGCTTTCTGTCAGGATGAAGAACTCTCAGCTCCTTCTCCAGCACCATGTCTGCTTGTGAACCGCCATGCATCCTGTCATGATGATAATGGCCAAACCCTTTAAGCAAGCACTAATTATCCTTTTTTTGCCTTTGTAAGAGTTGTTGAGGTCATGGTGCTTCTTCACAGCAACAGAAACCTTAACACAGAAGTTAGTACCAGGAGTGGGGAATTGCTGTGATAGGCCTGACCATGCTTTTGTTTGGAGGAATGATGGTGTTGGAACTTTGGACACTTAGGAAAGTTATTAGACACTTTAAGTGAAGCTTAACGGGCCACCCTAGTAGCATTATGGAAAATAGTGGTAGTGACAGCAATTTGAACTGTATACATTGTTTGGGGTTGGGGTGTGACTGGCTCAAGAGGTTTCCAAAGAGAAGACTAACAACTTGTGGCCTAGAGACCATTCTTGTGATATACTGGTGAAGAATGTAGGTGCATTCTGCACCTGTCAATCAATCAATCAATCAATCAATCAGTAAATAAATAAATAAATAAGCAAAGCCCTGCCTGAGGCTAAATTGGGGAGTTATGAATTAATAGCTTTAGCAAAGAAGATTTCCAGATAGCACACTATTGACTGTTTTACTTGTTTCTTACTGGCTGCTCTTCTGCAGACCTATGATGAAATGGAGCAAGCTGAGCAAGGAAAACTGCAAAATTACAGTTTGAGGAGAAAGGGGATACAGAAAATCCTGTGCTCCAGGAGATAAACAGATCAAAGAAAAGCCTAATGTTGAAGGGAATTAAAGGAGCACTGACCTCAGGGCAAGACTCTACCTAGCTAAGCTTCCAATTTGTGAAAAAGAATTAAAGAAAAGCTTAGGGCCCAGTGTGGTAGCCCACACTTTTAAACCCAGCACTCCAGAAGCAGAGGCAGGCAGATCTCTGAGTTCAAGGCCAGCCTGATCTACAGATTAAATTTCAAGACAGCCAAGCTTAGGTAGTGAAAGGAAACAATCAAAACCAGAAAGCTGGTGAAAATGGATCTGAATGAGGGAGCTGTTTTCTAGCTGCCAAAAGGAGCAGAACTTGGCAGTTTCAGCTACATGGATCTGGCTTTAGAGTCAAGAAAAGAGTTATGAAATCTCTCTCCATGGCTAATGGAAACCCCTGAGGCTAGGCATATGCCAGAGCTGACCCTGCATGGACTTATAGAGAGGCCATTGCATGAAGCTATGAAGGTGGAGCCAGGGTTTTCTTGGAGACCCCAAGAACTCTCATCCATCTCCAGCACTGTGTCTGGCAATGGCAGAGTTGTGAGATACCTTCCAAAGGAAGCTGCTAACAGGGAGTAGAACCGGCACAAGAGAGAGAAGTGTGTTACAGTTAACAAAGCTGAAAGGAGTTGAAGATCTGAAGAGTACTTTGACATCAGACATGGAGATGCAGAGTTGGGGGTTGCCCAGCTGGTTTTCAGTCTTGCATTAGTCCAGTTTTCCTCCATGATGCTCCCTTACCTCCCTTTTGGAACTGTTACATACTTGTGTCCTTATATGTTGGAAGTGTTTGATCTGCTTTTTATTTTGATTTTATAGGGGATTACAGTTAAGGGACTACTATGAGTCTCAGAAGCTACTTTGAACTTTTAAACAGGGTTGAAACTGTTAAAGACCATGGGGACTTTTGAAGTTGGACTGAATGTATTTTTGCATTATGATACAAGCCTCTGGAGGCCAGGAAGTGGAATGTGGTGAGTAGGAATTGCCTCTACAGACTCATAGATTTGAATGCTTAATCACCAGAAAATGGCACTATTAGGAGGTGTGGCCTTGTTGGAGAGGGTGTGGCTTTGTTAAAGGAAGTATGTCACTGGGGGAAGAGGCTTTGAGGTTTCAAATGTTCAAGCCAGGCTCTCTCTCTCTCTCTTTCTCTCTCTCTCTCTCTCTCTCTCTCTCTCTCTCTCTCTCTCTCTCTCTCTCTCTTTCTCTCTCCCACCTGCTGATCCATGTGTAAAACTCTTTCTCCAGCACTGGACTAAACATCTGAACCTATAACCAAGCTCTAATTAAATGTTTCCCTTTATAAGAGTTGCCATGGTCATGGTGTCTCTTCACAGTGATGGAAATCCTAACTAAGATACCATACTTGACACCGTTTGGGTGATCAAGAGCTTGAGATTAGCTAGTCTAGGGACTAAGGGTAAAACCAAATATTACTATCTACTAAAGGAACATAGCAACAAAATGACTCCCAATGACATTTTTGCTGCACTCATAGATCAATACCTTGCCCATCCATCATCAGAGAAGCTTCCACCTGCAGCAGGTGGGAACAAATTCGGAAAATGTTTTCTAATTTAACAAGAAAGAGATAAAGAGATTAGTCAGAAAGAGTAACATGATTGAGATCACTTACTGAAGGAGGCATATCAAGCACTAAAAATCCTATGAAGAGATACTTAACCTCGCTAAGAATAAAAAAGATGCAATCTAAAGCCAAAATTAGATGCTATTCAGGTGAGCAAAAGGCCTGGAAGAAGCAAGTTTTGGATCAGGTTGTATGCAATGAAATCCATCAGTACTGGAAATGAACATCCATAAACTACTCAGGAGAAAAACTAGGGAACATCCATTCTGTCAATCAGAATAAATTGCTATGATAAACCATAGCTGAATTCATATATATATATATATATATATATATATATATATATATATACAGGCACATGAATCTATTCACAGGTACATATGTTTCTGATATATTCAGGTAGATATGCATAGACAAATATATACCTATACACAGATATGCATGCATGCATGTATGTTGCGGCCTGCTCTGCTCTGCCTGGCTAGAGACAAAAGACTTAACAATGCCTGAATAGTTACTATAACAAAAATGTCGTGACCTGCTCCGCTCTGCCTGGCTTGGCTTGGCCTCCCAAGTGCTGGGATTAAAGGAATGCGCCACCACGGCTCGGCTCAAACTGCTGCTCCGGTCTTTGGGTCAGGGTCTAGAGAGAGAGAGAGAGGGGATAAGAGGAAGAGACGCACAGAATGGAGACAAGACAGAGGTTCTGATCAAGTCTCATATATTGAAGGGAAATCTGGGGTATTTATACACTTTTGCCACGTGCCTTGTAGGCGCGTGGATATGACGTAAGCCTTACAGGCATGGATAGCACGTGCACCTTGCAGGCATGTATGGCATGGATAGCATGTGGATAGCTGCTTTCTAGCTGCTTTCTGCTAAAAGTCGGCTCCCAACACATGTATAGCAAGAATCATGGAAAATAATCATAGAAGTAGTGTTTATTGTAGCAAAATATTGATATTTTCTCAATCTACATCTAGAGGAAAAATAAATTGTACTAGGCCTGGAGGGGAATCCCATATAGCATTGAAAAAGAATACAGCAGAGCTCCATGAATCAATATCAATTAATCTCATAAGCACACTATTGATCAGATGAAAGCAATTTACAAGTGAGTATTTGCAGCATGATAATCTCATGAATATTCAATACATGCAGAAAAGTGAAAAGAGAAAGGGGAGATGAGAAAGAATACACACAAATGACCAGGCTCCTTAATACAAGGACTGAAGATATGGTTGAGCAATGTGGAGGTAGGACATTACTTCAAATCCCAGTACACACACACACACACACACACACATACACACACACACACACACACACACACACACACACACACACACACACACACACACACATATATATATGTAAAACAGGAGTAGCCACATACCTGTCACTATTATGCATGGTAAAGCAGAATGCTTGATGTTTTCTTGTGGCCTTTGCACCCACACAGATGCACATATATCACAAACACACACGCACACACATGCATGTACACAAATGTGCAGGCACACAGAGACACACACACACACAGAGTCAAACACACTCATGCACATATATAAGTCCCTAAAATAAGGCTAAAGTTTGCTCCTGAGATGTAAAACTGAGAAATTGACATGTCTACATGTAAAAATGTAAGAAGGTTGTATTGGTGATAAACCTTTTTGAGGCCGAGTGGTGAGTACTGGGATATTTGTTACAGCGTTCTTTGTTCTCTTTTGTGTGCCCTAAGCACAGAATTGGTCAACAGAGGCTGCACTGCTGGGTTCTGGCTCAGAAGTGGGCCCTTCAGGAATGAGCTATCCCCATTGTACTTACTCCATTTTCCCTGTGACTCATCTTCTCCTGCACCCCTTACATATAAGGAGTGAACAATTTTTGCATCTAATATAATCATTTATCAGGGAAGAACATAGTTCTGAGAAGCTTTTACTGAGAGGGAATTGAAATTGCATTGTCTTTTGTCTCTTCATTCTTGCAACACTATAATGAACATGAGATGTCCACACTGGCATAGACACCCTGCAACTATGAAGCACAGGACAAAGAATGGTAGAGAAAAGGATGACATCATTGGGCCATGGACCCATCTGGTAACTTTAGGCTCTTATTAACTCAGCATTAATTCCTAGTGTTCCAGGCTACTGGAGGTGTAGCTTTCTATTACTTGTGGTGCAAATCTCCCACATTACAGCTATTGCCAAACAAGGCCACACATTCCACTCAATGACTATGTACTTATTTCTGTGTTTACAGCACTTGATGTAGTTTCTGCAATGTCATAGAAAACACACACACATACACACACACATACACACACACATACACACACACATACACACACGTACCTTAGAATGAGTAACAACTATCTTGTGCCTAAATATCTCAGAAGACAAATGACCTGGATGCTAAAGTGGATGAGGAAGAAGAGAGGCAGATAAAGGGAGGTTAGAAGGCTCTTCCCACAAATGAGCTTTACAAAATGAACCCTTCAGAACTTGATAGAACACAGAATCGGCCACATCTGTATATGCTAATGGTTTTCTGTGTTTGCCATAATTATATTTTTTGCTTGCTAGCTTATTTAAATACTGCTTTTCTTTCTCCCCCAAGTCTTAACCCGCTATGGATGAAAATTGCTGAGAATATATTTGTAGGAAGAAAATTAATGCATGTGTACAAGGTGGTTGCTATCTCGGGTCTTTGAACTATAGAATTGTGGGCAGCCTTTCTGATCCAGCAGGGACCACTTTTGCTTGTTTCTTACAAAGACATATGCAACATGTGAATCAAATAGACATAAACATTGGCCCCTGTGTATTGCTCCATGTAAGCTCATCATCAGAGCAGAGCACAGGTTCCATGAATTATTCTTCCTGTATTCTGAGAGTTCCTCTAGTTTTTGTTTTTTTTTTTAAAGCAGTTGATGTATGCATATGTGGTGGGCACCAGAGATGAGGGAAAGGCAGGTAAGGTCGATAATTAGGATAAAGGGTAACCTCTAGACTGAAATATGTCACCAGAGAGTTGGGACCACTAACTGGTAGAGTAATAAAGAAGGACCACCCCTAGATTCCATCTGCAACAGGCTTAAACTGAGCCAGAAAGCTAGTTTGAAGCAGATCTTCACTCTGAAGAGGGGCTTTTGAAAAAGTTATTAATGCAACTATAGGTGAATTATGTGTGTTTCATTGAACATTTATTCTTTGTTGAGTATGTGCATGCTCAGGCTTTACATACATTATCTAATTTAAATTTACAAAAATCACAGAAAGCAGAGACTGTTATTGTTTCCAATTAAAAAAAAAAACATATTGAGGGGTCTGGAGCAATGACTCGGTGGTTAAGAACACTGACTGCTCTTCCAGAGGACCCTGGTTCAATTCCCAGCATCTGCATATCCATATAGAGTTCGAAACTGTCTGTGACTCCAGTTCCAGGGGATCTGGCAACACACACACACACACACACACACACACACACACACACACACGTGCAGGCAAAGCACTGATGCACATAAAATAAAAATAAATTTAAAAGAAGAAGAAGATGAGAATCAAAAGGAGGAGTATGAAGAAGAGGAGAGGAGGAGGAAGAAAAAGAAGAAGAACAATAACAACAACAACAGATTTAGAAGTTAAATGTGAGATCACATAGCTCATGGAGAAAAGCCTCCCACTGGCTGATGCACTGAGACTTGGATGTAACTCTTGTTTGTGAGTTTGGCAAATGGCACCTTCAGAGTTCTAGGGCTAAAGAAGCCTCATGCATGCACAGAGTCCAGGTGTTTGTTCACCATACCTCAACTGCTACTGCCCAGAGGTTGGCACTCATTCAGGTAACTCCAGCCAAGACCCAGGGACAGAAATGAGTCACTAAGTGCTCAAAATATTAGCCATATAGTGCTCAAATATTAAAATATTTGGTTGTAGAATAGGACAGCTTAGCTGGCCTGGCATGGAATTAGCAAGGAAGAAGTTGATATACGAGAGCCCTGATTTGAGATGTGGGAGTTGGTAGAGCCTAACCTAGAATTTTTATGACACTTATCAGTATCTTCAGCCTTCTTATGGTGGATAACAAGAGAGGAAGATGTATTTTTATTAATTTCTGTCACTGCTGAGAACCTGTCCCAGGTCCTTTAAGATCTGGAATCCTCTGACTTCCATCTTAAAGGGGGATTGATTCTTGACACATAGGCTGTCTTCCATAGAGTAGACTCGTTACTCTTTCTTTTCCCAGTGTCCACCCAGGGTGTTATGACTCCAATATCCTGTGGCTATACCCCCTATACCTGAGTGTATGTTCCCTGGCCCATGACACTGCATCTGCTTTCTTTCTTGTCTCTTGAGGTCTAATCATGCTACCTACCATCAGCATCTGGTCATTGCACATTGTGTGTATGTACTGAAGTATCACACTACACTCCATAAATATGGACAGTTATGGCTGGAGAGATATCTCAGCTGCAAAGCAGGAGAGCCTGAGATTAATAGCCAGGACCTACACAAGAGCCTGGATGGAGTATACATGCTTAGAACCTGAACAAGTGGAATCAGGTAGATCCCTGATTCTCTATCCAGCCTACCCTAATCAGCAATCTTTACACCAAATGAAAGGCCCTGTCTCAGAAAACTAAGTGGGCTATGGTTGACTTCTGGCCTCCACACTCATGCACATGAAGCTGTACAAATGCATGCGAATACAAAGCAGTTAGTAGATACAACTATCATGTGTCAAAGTAATTGAGGAAATTAAAACTAGGAATGAAAATAATGAGTCCCATTAAACTTCAGTTCTGTAATTTAAAACAAAGTATAAAGGGAATGAGACTCAGAAGTGGAGGAGAAGGAGGACAGAGCAGGGCATTGGGCTCTTTAAGAGTACTGGGGACATCAGTGACGATTTCTGTTAAGTTCTCCTCAGCCCCCACTGCCCAGGTATCTGTGAATGAGACAGAACAGAGCCCCATGGCAGCTGCCCTTGTCTTCCTCTCATATACATCCTTGGCTCTCGGAATTCAGAAAAAAAGTGGTGACTCAACACAGATGCTTAGTCATGTCCTATGAGGATTTGAAATGGAGCTGAGCTGGTTCTCCAGTGCTGTATCCTGAAGAAAGCTCCCAGAACAGGAAAGGATGGCTGTCTGGGGAGGTAATGAGAGTAGTGCATATTAGTGGCAAAATATGTTAATTTATTTTCTTCCTGAAATTCTTGTCTGATTTTGAGACAGGATCTTGCATAGCCCAGGCTGCCCTTAAAGCCATGGTCCTTCTGCCTCCGTTTCCTAAGTTCTGGGATTGGAAGTATGCATCACCACACCGACCTAAGGATGTGTTAATTCATATTGACACTTTATCTAATTCATGTCTAGGTCTGACCCATCCAGCTTATCAATTAGCTCAGTTTGACAAGAAATCTATCATTCAAAGGTAGTGGCCAGTTCCAACGGGCTTAGGGATTTATTCTAACTGTTTTCATTGAGCTAAAGTCAAGCGGGTGTCCTCTTCGAACTGCCTGAGCTTCTCGTGAAAGGTTACCAAGATTCAGCATCCAGGAGGAGGACCTGGGCACTCTTTCAAAGAGCCCTTGTCCAAGAGACACTCAACTTTCTCTTATTCATTCTGGAATTCATGGGAATTTGGCTTTAAATGCCTCTCTATCTCCATTAAATGTATTAATCTTTGTCTTCATGAACAAAAATATTGTGTGGATAAATGAGTAATGAAATATTCCTGTGAACTTGATGTAGTTTTCAAGAGATATTTTTTTTTTTTTTTTTTTTGCTGTTTACCAGTGGTGAGACTTCCCGTGTGCCCACACTTATCAACTGATTGTATTTAATCATTGCTATAGTACTATAGTACTGAAAAGCTACCCTAACCCATACTGTTTTCATGAGAAATAACTATGTTGGTCTCTCGTTTGTTAGTTCATTTGTTTTCTTTTGGCAGCAGGAATCTGTTGTGTAGTATTTCCCCCTTGGAGGAAGAAGGGCGGTTTGTCAAATGCACAAGACAGTAACAAGACTCCAGAAGTTCATGGAATGTTCAAGACTCATAAGGCCACAACCTGAGATTACATGAGCAGGAAACCAAGTGCTGGGACAGAGAGAATTCCAGTGTTGTAGCTGCCTGCAAGTTGCACAGGGAACTCCGGTGACTCCGCTTTTCAGAATTGTCATCAAGTTAGGTGGGCATTTTGGTGATAAAATTGCTCTTCTAAGTAAATTCTACCTTATAATGCTGAAAGTAACTTCAGTATACTCATTGGTTCACTGAGCTGGAAGTAAATGGATTGTTTCTTTGATGTGTTCGCCCTCTGCAACTGAGAGAAATATAAATAAAGTTGCAAGGAAAAACAACACAGGGCTGAGCCATCTGGGCATGCTCAGTAAATCTACACTGTTGCTCTCATTTGTTATAAAAAATTATTGTTTATTGATAGATTTAAGATGCAATGCAGGTTGCCAAAAGTGTGGCAGTGGACACACCAGCATAAAAAGTGAGAAAGTTGAACATAAACAATTACTGTATATAAATCATTACTGATAATATTTCATGACAATCAAGGCCCCCACAACAGGTATCCACTTTGTATTGCCACACTCCTCCCCATGTATCAAAAATCAAATCATCAAAATTGAGAAGCAATGCAGTGCTCCATGGATTTGAAGACAATCTTAGGCACGTTTGCAGACTGTATTCTCACCACCCTCATATACAATCTCATTTCTAGTCATGTTCGCAGTAATAATTAAAAAACAAAAACAGGTTTATGTGACTATATGGCAGGGCATCAGGGTTCAACAGAAACTTCTGCAGACTTTAGGTAAAAACATGTTTCATAAGATGTAGCTAATGCTTAAAGGAATTAAATAAAATTCCAAAACATGGCAAGCAAATGAAGACAACTAAGAAGCATTTTCCATCATTTTACTCTTGTTACAAAAACATAGTTCAACTCATCTAGCAAAACAAAGACAAAGTAAGACTCACTGGACAGGCCAGATGCCAACATTACTGTTTCCTTGCGACTGCTTTAGCCTACACACAACCATCCAAAAGAAACCAACAACCCCCACTCCCATAGCTGCCAAATCTTTCTTTCTGATTGCCAGTGACAAAGAACAACACTGTCTAAACACATTCGCAGAAAGTGACACCAGAGTACACCATAAAACAGGAGATGTCACTACCCTGTGTCCCAAAGCTCTTCCACATGTCTTGTGCACACTGAGTTAGTATCACATGGTGCATCAAAGCACCATGGCTCCAACACAGCCACTCTCACCAGAGATTAGAACATTTCCCACAGTGTTTTTTGTATAATAAGCTCTGTCAAAGAAATAGCTCTTAAATCCCAATGTACTTCCTTTGCACATAGCAGTTTAGTTGGTTTCGCTGGGCTGTGCTCTCTAAAATACTGACTCGATTTCCCTCCAACTGCACTGTCAAGTCTTTCATCGCCACATTCTCGTAGCTTGGATGTTTGCTCAGACTTTTCTTCATTTCCCATTTTCCTCCTCATTTCCCTTTTTCTATCACAACCTCTCTCACCCACTGTTCCTTCGAGACATTGGTCAATTGCAGGACCAACCAGAAACCTGTGACCTGGATTTTTAACCTATTTTCTCATGCATTCACAATGAGGAGGACAAATCAGAGATGTCTACTAAGAGTCTTATTACTTTCCCACCCTTTCTAACATTTCTGACCCCCTTAAACCAGTTGAAGCTTTTTAGCTCTCCACATAAGTACTTCCATGGTGGCATTTGTCCACTGTAATCTAAAGTATCTTCAGCAGGATAAGTACTTCCAGGTGACTCTTTTTTTTTTTAAATGTAGCATTTCTCTATGGTACAACCATACCTGCAGTAACCTGATCCCTAGTGTGCACTGACTGTCAGTCACCACCATCATTCTAGTGTCTCCATGGGGCCACTGGAGATTCACTTCTCTATCAGGGGTATTTCCACCATGCCTACACTTTTTGATCTGTCCTGCACTCTTGTTATCCCATAAACATAGATGCACCATACACAAGAAAATTATTTTCTTATTTTGGACTAGATGACCTCTAGTTCCTGCTCAGGATCCTGTTATATTGGGTATGGCTTCCAAGAAAAGCACCTAGGAATCATAGCTACATGCCATGTGCAGCTAGGGTTTGAATTAAATCAGAGGGAACAGGACCATGTCAAGTGTCATCAGAATGGAGCAAAAACTGAGTGGCCAGGTCTATTCTCTTGTGCTGATAAGCCACTGTAAAGACTGGCAGTCCATGAAGGAGATGGTGGCTCCAGAGACAATAGGTCAGCTACTATAAAGAGAAGACAAGACTAGAGTAGCCTGGTGGTGAGCATTTTTATTTCCGCTGTCCCTCTGCTCTGAGAGCTATGAAAGTACATGTTTGCTCCCTTGCTTCTAAATGGAAGAATGGATACTTGACCCAGGCTGGTCACTCAGAAATTCTTCCATGAGAATTTAGAATTGGAGTTGAATAAAGAAAATCAGGGTTTTAGCTGTCTGGACTACCCCAAAGGTGAAATTTACTAGGGAGAAGGAACAAACAGACACAGAACAAAATAAATACAAAACAAAAATGAAAATTTAAATTGTAAAACAGAAATGTGTAGTAGATGTGTGTGTGTGTGTGTGTGAGGGAGAACGAGAGAGAGAGAGAGAGAGAGAGAGAGAGAGAGAGAGAGAGAGAGAGAGAGAGAGAGGAGGGGGAGGGGGAGGGGGAGGGGAGGGGGAGGGGGAGGGGGAGGGGGAGGGGGAGGGGGAGGGGGAGGGGGAGGGGGAGGGAGAGGATATACAGTAGTTCTCTCTGGGCTGTCTGCAGCATAGCCACATATCTGTCCCTGTGACACTGTCATGTAGCTTAGGCTAGCTTCTGTAACCTACAAACAAAAGAGCCCCTTCCAATAAGGAACTCTACCAGTCAACTTAGGTATGAGCTAAGTCATTTCTCCCCAAGCTGTTGTGCACTTTTCTAGTTGGCCGTGGGCTCGGTCATTCATTCAAGAAAGATACGGAGCTCTACCAAGTGCCTGGCATCTGTCTGGGCTCTTTGGGGATACTGAGAAGCCACACAAACACAATGCCTGGCTTCAAGAAGCCGACAGTCTGAGCAAGTATGTTGATCTCCTATGGGAAACAGTTCGGGAAAATTGAAATAACACAAGCATAATTTTAAAGATTACAGAAAATACAAATGTCACACACTCATCATACTCAGGTCTGCAGAATGGGCACTCTTCCCTATAGCCAAAGTTTAGTTCTGAAAACTCCATTCACCAGTGAGGATGGATGAAAACAGGCCTGCCCATTCAAGGACACCCTGTGGCTTTAAGATGTGAACCCCAGCATCTCCATGCAATTGCTCAGCTTCCCAAGCATAGAATCTAAACTTAGGCCTTGTGACATCAAAGCTTTCTGTGATAACTTCTGTAGAATATGCATATATACATACATATATCCATCCTGATCAGTGTCCATTCATCAATCTTCCCACCACTACTGATGAGCCAAAAAGTCCAGACCTAACTCTGCAACTGCTATGAGCCATTTTCCTTCATCTCTTTTGCATTCTGGGGGGGTGAAATTCTGTAGAATACAGTCACATCCCTTCATTTATACTTTGTCATAGCTTGCTTCACTCCATGATGGCAGAATTCAGTAGGTGGGACAGAGACTGTGGTTCCCCACAAACCTAAAATACTCATTATCTGGTTCTTTACGGAAAAAGTTTATGAAGTGCTGGCCAAGACACATTAGCAGCTACTTCTACTTGATACGTCAGTGCAACAGATATTCTGTCCTCTTTGGCATAGGAGCAAAGCGAAGATCTTCCAACTTCTGTGGTTTCTGCCAACCCCAAGACATTTGTGCATGTTCTAAGATGCACATCCATCATTGCCTCAACCCCAGTGACATCATCCCTGCCTGTCCTCTCCTATCAAAAAGCCACAAGATCTTTGCTATCTTTATTGCATCTTTGGACAGGACATTGATCTTATATCAATTTTGTGCAACTGTCACTTGTATCACTTAGCTATTGATATTGACAAATGACCCCAAGATTTAGTCTTCCAGAAAAGCAAAGATTTATCATCTCACCTTTTGCCCAACCAGCAGTTGTGCATGCCTCAGCTTGTTGCCTTGGCTCAGTGACTCTCCAGAGGTTTCAATCAATCTGTTGGTTCTCAAGGCTGCATTTAAGGACTCCTGCTCCCGGGACGTGCCTCCAAAGTTCTCCTGAAAGCTCACACCAGTTTTCTCTCCATGGTGCTGCCTTTTGATATGGTAGATGACTTCTAGCAGACAACCCAAGGGAACCTCACAAGAGAAAAGCTTTCATACCCTCTTTATTTTATTTTTTTAATTGTGCAAACTGATAGCCTTCATTATGACACTATCGAACGTACATATGATTACCTCATTCATATCTCCTATGGCTTACATGTGTCCCTACCACTTAACAACTTAGTCCTAAAAATACACCCTATCTCTTTTTACCATATTCTGTATATAAGAAATCAGTAAGTATAACCCATATTCAATGGAAGAGGTTTAAACTGCTTCTGAAATGTAAGAAAGAAATGTGGGGTTCCGTTTCAGTCACTGTAGCCCATCATTGTAAGGCCCAGCACAAACCCTGGCCTCAGAACACTTTGACTCCAACCATGGCAAATCTCTTGTAGGAGAAAGCCTAACCTGTTAAGAAAACCGTGTTTACACCTTTCCTCAAAAATGTCATTCAGAAACTTATTTGGGAACCCCAAATCATCTTTGCAGTGTGTGTGTGTGTGTGTGTGTGTGTGTGTGTGTGTGTGTGTGTGTGTGTTCATGTACATGTATGTACACATTTGGGAGACAGAAGACAATATAGGGTGTCATTTCTTAGGTGCAGCTCACCTTGTGTTTTGAGACAGGGTATCTTACTGGCTTGGAGCTTGTCAAATAGTCTAGGTTGACTAGCCAGTGAATCTCAGATATCCGCCTGTTTCTGCCTCCTGGGTGCTGGGAGTACTAAAGTGTACCATTCTATCTGGCTTTGTTTTTTAAATTTGACTTCTAGGGATCCAGCTCAGATCCTCCTGCTTGCCTGGCTATCCCCGTAGCCTCCATATAGCATCTTAAGAATCCCTCACCTCAGTCTTTCCCTGGAGCAATGGTTATTTTGGAGATCATCAAGATATATTTGGAGATCATCAAGAAACCCAATAGCCTTCTTCTGATTGTAACCCACCATATTTACTTGACAAAGTATTTAAAATCAAGAACCAAGCAGATGAGACAAATGCATGCAGACAGGCACCACACAATGCCCAATCCATCCTCCACAGGTCTAAGAGGATGATTCATTGATTAAACATGAGAGTCCCAACAGAAACAGGAAGAGGTCTTCCAGAGACAACTTCTGGAGAGTGTAGAATGAAGGCACAGTTGCTGCCCAAAGGAAAGCCATGACATATGGATATAATTTTCTCTTCTCTGGCTATTCCAGGTCCTTAACCAATCTCACAACAGCAAAAGATCCACAATATCTAGCTAAGATTCCAGCTCCCATGAAGACTTAGAAGATTAAAAGCATTATTTGTATTTCCTCATTGTAAGAATAAGTAACAATAAAAACAGCAGCAGCTGCTTCCCATGTCCGTGTTATCTGTTACTTTATTGCACTTTAAGTAAATATCTCATTTAACTCTTATCCATAAAACTGTGATAGAAAAATAAGGATATGGCTTTTTCTTTTCCTTCCTTTTCTGTTCTTTTCTTCTGTTTTCCTCTAGATAAGAAATCAAACAAGCTTAGATAAAAGAATTCCCCGAGAGCTGAAGAGATGGCTCTATGGTTAAGAACACTGAATGCTCTTCCAGAGAACCTGGGTTCAATTCCCAGCACCCCAAATCAATAAATAAAGTCCCTGAGTCACATAACTGTATAACAAAGGAGTCAAAATTCAAACCCCCAATCTACTTGAGACTCAAGACCATTGTCTTTGCACAATTATCATAAAATATAAACCTGGCATATAACTTTTCTATGTATGAATGGTTGTGTGGTAAGTACTGTTTTCTTATTAAAATGAAGATACATATATTACGAAAAGGAAAGATTAGTATGCTTTGTTAAAATCAAACACATGAACCATATCTCTAGGAACACGTTTTTTAAACCTCTGGGATGCACTTGAATTTTCTTTTACTAGAAGTCTCAGGGACCGAGTATCTCATGCCTCTTCACAGATAAGTGGACAACAGATTGAGCCTATCAAGGCTCAAGAAAGTTCTGGCTTTACATTTTCAATACAGTCCTGTGAGAGTTTCTCAACACAGCTTGCAACTGCAGCTTCTCTACAAGGGAATATGCAAGGTTTTCTTCTTCCTTCTTGTCTGAGACAGCCCCTGCATATGAGTTCTGCAGCAATTCTGTGGAGATCTTTGCTGAGGAGTGAAATGTTTCGATTTGTTTGCTGTTTTCAGGGGCAACTCCCTGAGAAATACAGCAGCAATTGTGTTTAAATTCACTTGAGTAAAACATTTTACTTATCAGAAAACGGTCTTAGCGATTGGAGCACACCATGCATGAGACTATAAAAAGGCCAGCGTTGCTCTGCAAGTTTCTGATCATTTTCCAGGATGTGCCAATGTGTCATGTTGTAACACAGATGAAGGGCAAGACCCCATCCTCTGGAAATTGGGACAAAGGCCCAGCTAAGAGGACAACTGTTTTTAAAGAGTGAAAGTGTTCTACCTGCTCTGGAGCAGTGCATCTTGTCCATTCCTGTGTGCACAACCTGTGCAGGGTTGCTGTCCCCATATTACACAAGAAGAAACTGTTGTATGAAGTGATAGAAGAGACAAGGAACTTTTAAAGGTGACTGAACTACAGCATAGCAAGGTTAGAAGCCATACTATGATCTGGTTCTGGAGGACACTGGTCATCAGTATATGCTAGACACTATTAAACATTCCTTTATCAGAACAGCTGTAGCATCCTCACTTATGAAAGTCTCCCTTATCAGAGGCTGTCCCAACCGTTGGGAAAGGGGGGGAGGAGGACACAGAGATTAGAGAAACAGCTAATTGAGCTCTTGGCCCCCCCCCCCCAGCAACTGCCAGAGCATTGAGGAAGAAACATGGTGAGCCACTCTGAAAAGTGTACCCCACTATGGCTGCAAACACCACACCAGCATCTGTCAAGCTTCTGCTCATGATTGTCATGAAGGATACAGCTTCACCTCCCCATCCACTTGTTGAATCTTACCCCAGTGTCTCTGACTGGCTAGTATAACTTGTGGAAAGAAGTGTGAGGCGTTCCAGTTGCCAGTTCTTTTTTTAAAGCACAGAAAAGAATGAGCAGAACAGCATGGAGCTGACCACAATCAGTCTAGCCAAAGGGACCACGATACATAATTCACCAATTTATAACCCTAACAGACAGACCCAGGACTAACAGATGGAATTATATCTTTAAAAATGATGACACTATTATATCATTAACCTGTAGTTATACAACTACTCAAAATTTAGTGGCTTAGAACAAAACCCAGCAATTTGCCTCACAGTTCTCTGTAGCTCTCCTCAATGGGCTCTCTTAAAAAAACCAGTGGCTCTGCCTCCCTGAGGTCCAGAGGCTGTTGACTGGGGCAAAGAAGAAGACAGACATTTCCCTCATGCTCCAGCTGAATGCCCAGGCTTATCCCCATGGAAGCTGGCAGAGCCCAAGATGTAAACTGCATGCTGCAGGATCTCTTAAGGCACAGACTAATCATGGTTATTCTGTCATTTTACTCACATCCTTCTAGTCAACTGAGGCACAGGGCTGCCCAGAGTCAACAATGGGGAAACAGACTCCATTTACTGATAAGAACTGCAAAGTCACAAACCAAGGGGTTGAACACTCCCAGAGCGCCATGAGAACCACTTTTGTAAGTGTCTACAAACCTATCTGATAATTTCCTGAGAAAGTGAGGAAAGGAAAGGTCAATGTATTTTCAAGCCCCTTGCCAGACTTCAATGTACTGCTATGCAATATTTATCTCCGGGAGGAATGCGTAATGTGCAGCATCCCCCAAAGCTCCGGCAGCATCCACACCCCTTTGGCTTTGCTCATCTCATCTTGTGGGCCGGATGTTCTGAGAATCACCTCTGTGAAACACCATTCTATGCACGGAGAATTTCCAGCGTGAGTTAAGAAAGATGTCTGATTTCATAATTCAAGAGATGAAATGCTACCAGTAAGGCACTTTTTCTGGTGGAGGAGAACCTTGCTTTATAGCCAGGTTGAGAGGGGAAATAAAGTACCATATAGACCCTCAACCTTTGCTTCCTACCTGGAAAGACCGCAGCCTGAG
Organism: Arvicanthis niloticus; assembly: GCF_011762505.2. Taxonomy (NCBI): domain Eukaryota; kingdom Metazoa; phylum Chordata; class Mammalia; order Rodentia; family Muridae; genus Arvicanthis; species Arvicanthis niloticus. The sequence goes on along the minus strand of NC_047664.1, from coordinate 56,959,830 downwards.
TTCCAGCAGCCTCCCCGAAGTCATTAAGACTTCATAGCGCGCTGAATTGCTGGATAATAACAGTTCTTTGTACTTATAGGATGTGTTTCCTCTGAGGAGTACCAAGTAATTTACTATCACTTATTAATTAATTCTCAGTCCCCACATGAGATGAAGATGGGTTACTATGCATCTTTGACAGATGTGAGAGGCAGGCAGAGGGATCTAAGTGACATTATGTTTCCATCCAAGGTTATGCTCTTGTAACACTGGACATCTTCCCAGCACCTCTTCTCTTCCAGACAAGCAGTGGGATTTGCCATTGTAGGGTTCCCTTCTTTTCATAAGAGTTCGAGTTTTCTGTATTAAATACAAGGGTTTTTCTGTCCCAGTTCACAGAGACTTGAGGTTTCTTATTTTATCATTTTGCCTTCGGTTTTGGTGCCAATGTTCTGTTCTAAAATGTAGCTTTCAGATGTCCAAGAATCTGTGGTTTCTTTTTTTCTTCAGTGTGTGTGTATGTGTGTGTGTGTGTGTGTGTGTGTGTGTGTGTGTGATGTGTAGATGTGAATGCTGACTGGCAAGTGCTATGACATGTATACGGAGGTCAGAGAACTTCTGGGAATCTGTTCTTTTTATTGTAGGCTCAAGGGATCCGACTCAGGTTGCCAGGCTTCTGTAGCAACCCCCGTTTACCTACATTCATCTTGAGGGGCTGAAAGTTGCTCAAACTGCACTGATTTGGACTCTTTGGACTCAAACTGCACTCTTCGTTCACTTTTGGAGGATGTAAAGTGCCCTTAGTCAAAATGTAATTCCAGAACCGCTCAGAGTGTGATGGGGGACACAGTTGCAGAGGGACTCTTGTGTTGTCTTATATCTTCAAGCCAATATTAAATTAGAAAAGACATGTAGATCTTCCTTCCTAAAGGGAACACACACCAGGACTTGGCCTGTGTGAAGTCCCCATCACTCAGCTGTGGAATGAATGCTTGGGAAAGCAACTGGCTCCCAAGGAGTCTCCTATGTGACTTAAGGACATCTTTTCTTGATTACTATTTAAAGGTTTTCTTCCCCGTGATTGCATTGCTCTATAATACAAATCCAACCAATCCAGGGAACTTGGTTTTGTAAAACGTTGGAAAAGCCTGTCACATAAGAAAAACTACACAATTTATTAAAAGACACCTTGAGTTAAACATCTCCATAACCTGAGAACAAAAGCCTGGGGCAGCCCTCTGAGCCATGCAAACGCAGCTGAAACCATTTCTGGTAAAGGATACTTTAGACCACAGAAAATCCAGGAGGTCAAGTTAGGGAGATGGCTCAGTGGGTAAAGACACTTGTACAAATATGAGAACATAATTCTGAATTTCTAGTGCATAAGCATGCGTGTGTGCATACACACACACACACACACACAAAGCATGCTTCTAACCCCAGCACTGGCATACAGAGATAGGCAGATTCCAAGAGCTTCCCATCCAGCCTAGTGGAAGATGTGAGCTTCTACTTCAGTAACAGACTCTGTCTCAAGGCAATGAGACAGAAAGTAATAGAGAAAGACACCTTTCATTTGCATGTGAACACACAGGCATACTATCACATGCATTCACCACATACATACACACACACACACACACCCTTGGGTGATAGTAAGCAATACTTCATTTCCAAGAAGAAAGCTTTGTAAAGTTTAGAACCCAAAGCAATTCTCTTTTGATGATACAAAATTGTCTAAGCAATTGCATGCCTCCTGTCCTTCATGCATCCACTCGTGCATCGGATGCTGGATGAGCCCCTGAGCTGCTGGAGATCATGACCTGGGCTGTGGAAAGATACTTGCAAAGCCTGAAGCCTGCAGTAAAATATTCATGAATTTGTTTCTTCAACTCTTTCCCACTCTCTCCCTGCTGGCCTGTCTGCCGTGGGGGCTCTGGCGAAGAAGACGCTCACATACTTAACACTGAAGGAGATAAAGCAGACCCTTGTCCTGGGGAGATGTCACATAAAGCTTCCAGGAAGACCGGACGGAAGGCGATCATAATGGAGTAGAGGCCACCAACAAGGTTTGGAGGGAGAAGTGGAGCCATCTAACAATCTAGATCTCCCACCCCCAGCTAAAGAACTTCTGGCAACTGGTATCAGTTGGGAGAAGGATGATCAGTTTTCTGTAAGGGTATAGCCCCTGGTGGGTAGACCAGGCTCCTAGAAAGGCCACACCCCCTGGTGGGTAGACCACCCCCCTAGAAAGGCCACACATGCAACACCATCTGAGCTTCGTGAACTGTACTAATGGTTTGTTTTTGTGTGTTTGTTTGTTTGTTTGTTTGTTTGTTAGACTCAAAGTTGAGTTTAAAGAGAAGTGATGGAGGAGGGTAAATCTAGGAGGTGTTGGGGAGTGTTTGGAAATGATCAAAATGTGTTGTACGAAACTCAAAGAATTAAGTTTTTTAAATGGGGGGGAGGGGAAGGAAAGGATGTCGATCACTGCCTACCATAGGGACTGTTCTGAGCTTGTCATACGCACAGTGGGGCAGTAGGGGCAAGAGACAAGCATGCCATTGCGTGTCCATTGGGGAATGGCTGCAGCTGGCAGCTATTGGCTCACAGACTAGTTCCCACAGGACGACAAGAGCATATTTTCATGCTTTCTCTCCCAGTGAGCTGCAACACTGATTTTTTTTTTTTTTTTTTTTTTTTTGATCCTAAGTCCCGAGATTAATCTTGTGTGTCTGTGGATGACAGGTGAATGTATGTCCTAACATGTGTTTTAACTAATTGCTCATTACTGACTGAAATTTGTCATCTTCAACCTGTCCTTTCTTTCCCTCCCATCTGCCCACACCTGTTAAATCCTCTTGATTATCTTCTGAAGTCACATTTCACTGATCCAATCTCTGAGCTAACACTGTGTGGCCCTGGGTAAAAACCTCAGACCTCGCTGCTGGCCTCTGAGGCTTGTTTCAAAGTGCTATGATAAGATAAAAATGAGTCACCTTTGCACAGTTTGGGCACAAGGTCAGCCATCAGCAAATGATAATTATTTTTATTTCCTACTTACTCTTCCTCTGTTGTCCCGTGGCAAGTGACTCACCCACTATATGTGCTATAGATTCAGGCTGCATTGTGTAGGTTAGAAACAATAAGCCCTTGAAATGAATGGTGCGTCCATATTGACCCTTAGGTAAGAAGGGTAGAAATGGGAGAATTGCAGGACGTGGACAGGAATAAATGCTAAGTACCTTTCGCAGGGACTTAGACTTAGTCATTTGCTTATGATCTAAATTTGCAATTTCAAACTGTATATCAAATCAACCATGTTTTGCAAGACAATCTTCTGTAAACTTGCCATGTGAGAAAGTCCCTCTATATTTAAAGAGACACGGGAAAATAAAGGAGAGTGTGAGAAAACAAAAACAAAAATCTGTAATCCAAAATGAAATATGACTAGGATACAAAAGAGCCATGAGAGGAAGACATGGGTCATTGACGAATGGTTTGCCTGCTCCGGTTCTGGTAGACCAGGTGACCACCCGTGCCAACTGACACATTCTTAAGCTACACATTACAGGCAGTGCAAACTTTCTCAGATATCTGAGAAATAGCAACCGGTAGTTAATGAGTTAACACACACAGTATTTGAAGACAACTCCATTTCCTTCTGACCTACTTAAAAATGAAGCATAAGAAGAAGATCCGATAAGAAGGAAAGAGAAATTTCACTCTTTACCAATGTTCTCTTCCAAGACTCCTCCCAAACGTCAGGATGTGAATGCTCTGTGAACAGCCAAGACCCGTGAATAAGACTCCAGTTATCTGCTGAGTCTCCTTTTTCTAGGGCCATCTATTTCCCAAATAACGGGAAACATCTTTTGTTCATGAGCCAAGATTATTTTGGGGAAAGCATGAGAATTGAAAAGAAAATTAACTAATGTCTCTTTAGACCTACCTCTCACCTCACCTTCCTTGCATCCTCTGCAGGAGGTTGCCTCTCTATATGAACACCAGGTACTTAAGCCACCAAAGTAGCAGCCTGCAAATGATCTCCAGCCTTTCTGTGACTGATGGAGAAAATCCAGAAGCAAACCTCCAAGTCGCCTCCTGCAGTGAGCCCTGCTCAGCTCAGCGGTGTTTCTATCATCTCATGCTCTCGGGCAAGAACTGTGCCTTTCTCTGCATTTTATTTTGAGCCAAATACACTTCAGGCAATCCTGGAAAGAGATGATTATTAACTGTTCCCACCCCAATGATGCTTTGTGGCTTAATTAAGGACAATGATGGCTCTGGGGGACTGAGAACATGTTAGAACACCAAGCCAGTCTTCACAGATTCCGCCACCAAGCAGAAATCAGGAGGAGATGGAGAGGAGACAAGGCAAACCAGAAGGTTATCAAACAATGGCTAAGGTGCCTGTTCTAAAAGGAGAGGGAGAGAAAACAAGACCGAGCAGCCATCCACCCACAGAGAGGCTTGTATAAGCGAGGAGGGAAACGGATAAACGAATACAGGGTTATGCTTACACCTTGGGTAACAGGATCAGCAGGGTGGACCCAAATCATGTTGTGCATGTAAAAAAGTTAGGCTTCACACATGCGCACATATTCACACACACACACACACACACACACACACACACACACACACCAGGAAGATTTTGCTGAGAGGGCTGTCCAGGAATAAAGTGATAAGTCACTTCTTAGCAAACTCACAGCCCCCTGACCTTGTGCACTGAAGGTGGCTAGAGCTAATCTGAGCAAACACGAGTGAGCCCCGTCAGGTTAAGGTGTGTGCCAGCTGCCTCCGGCAGACCTTTCTGCTTCCCTCTGATAGATGGTTACACGCAGCCACTCCACTTAGCATGCTGAGTGTCAGAATCCCCAGGGTCCTCAAAATTCCCCTCGCCATCTATCACTGATTACACCATAGTAAAGCCAACATAATAGGTCTCATTCACATCAACTGCACAATTGGGAGACAGTTTTAAATTTTATTCCGTAATGAGGGCGGCTTTATTGTTGAAGGTGCTGGAGGAATACAAATCAGGAGATTTCCTGTCTATAAAAAGACCAGTATTAGAATCTGGAGGGATGTGGAGTTGAGAAGAGGGACTCTCCCCAAGATTTATGTGTAAATAAAATGAGAGCTTTACAAAGCGAGGGAAGAGGACTCTTTAATGTGGCTCTCCTTTAGAAATATTTATATAGGCCTGTGAGTCAAGTCCAATAATTCAGAGTCGATATGGGAGGTGTTCATGAAAACATATCAAATATTAAAGCCCCCATTTTGCAGAAAAAAAAAACCCACCTTACGTGTTGTATAGGCAGTGTAGGGTTTAGGCAAACTTCCCTTTGTTTTTCACTAAGAAGGATTTGAGCTCCCCCTCCCTGTTTTTACACTCTAGGAAGGAACATGTTTCCTTTGTTGAGGACTCAGGAAGAATATAGAAAGGTTTATTGCATTCATTCAGGTCCCCCCATAGGACCTCAGCAATTGCAAAGTGGCCGAGCACCAGCCTGGTCCTCAACAGACATGGAAAGATGCCAACTGAGTCCGCAGGTAGTCCTGTAGGGATGAGGGAGGCAGAAGCCAGGGTATAGCTCAGTGGTAGAATGCTTCCCTGGCACACGTAAAACCCCAAGGCCAATCCTGAACACAGGCAAAAAATGGGGACAAAGGGAATTGATGGATGGAGGAGAAGTGGGGAGATAAAAGAGAAACAGGGCGAGAGGAAGAAAAGAGAGAAGGAGGGAGAGCAGCCTTCATCACTGGCACTGAGAGGAGGTAATGACTCCAGTGACTGACACAGTCTTGAAGCCAAGCAATCACTGGGTAGGTGGCTGCCGGACTTTCCACACCTCTGCACATGCAATGTCCTCTGCTTGGAGTGCTGATGTGTCTGTCCTCTTCTCTGTGACTCCCTTCTGAGTCTCTAAGACCATACTCAGGCTTTTTCTTACCCTACTCAAGTCTCAGTCTGGGATCTGCTTCCTGTTCCAAGTCTGGTTGCCTTTGCTTATGTTGCCAATGACAGCATAGTTGTTCAACAGGGGAGCTGGATTTGACACAGGACTTCCAGACTTGAATAGAGGCACGATTGTCCTGAGGTGGAATTACAGACCCGCTGCTTCTCATAACAAGATCCCTCAGCCAGAGGTGACAGGGTCGACAATATATGCCGTGTATAAAAAGCGTCTTGAAAATTTCCGCAAAACTAGAAAGGCTGTCAAACTTTCAACACTCCGAGAAGGTGGATATTTATTTGCTCCCACTCACATTCCACTTAGCAGCAGCAGAGCCTCTGGAAACCTGGCCAAATCATAGGTCCTGCTTCTGTTGGGGGAATCATTTTAATTACCTCCAATGGGGTGAAGCTCAGAGCCGGAGGCTTTGGATAGAAGAAACTCTGTTCAGACAAAGGTGCCCCAGAAAGCCTTGGTGAAAGACGTCCAACTTTAGCAAAGACTCTGAGGAGTCAAAGGGCAGAGAATTATTCTGACTACAGAGAATGATTTAGTCACTGGAATGAGATAGCTGGAGATTTCACAGGTTTGGGCAGTATTTCTGCTTTCTTAAACAATTTTTATCAGTTACTTTTGCATCACTGTGGCCAAGTATCAAAAAGAGCAATTTAAGGAAGGAAAGATTTATTTTGCCTGTGTTAGAGACTTCAGTCCATGGGTGGTTTGGCTTAGGCAATTGGGTAGAGCACTGTAGAAAGGAGGTGAACAGGCCGGGTGCCTGGATCAGGAACACTGTAAACTGGGGAGAGTCCCTGCGGAGTGGGCAGGAATTATCCTTGAGGACTGTGGGCTGCTGCTCTGCCTTTGAGAGCTAGAACCCAGTTCATGCTGCCAGGGGTTGTGGGAGAGCAGAAGGCAGAGCTAACATGACATGACCAAGGCTCACTTTGAACCAAAGCTACCTTCTAACAGACTGAGACTTCCACCAGCAGAGGAGCAATGAGAAAGCTGGCATTGGCTTTGAGACACAGGGAACTAAATTTAGGGACGCAAGGGAGTCAGGACCCCAGAGAGGCAAAGATGGTGTCTTCATAGTCCAACAGCAAAAAGGAAGGACTTTGCACAGTCAGTTACTTTGTGCAGACCCTCGGGAGGGTGAGTGTTTTCTCTGTGCCATTTCTTGTGTCTGGGGGCTTGTGGAAAAGAACTCAAATCCCAAGAGACCTCACCCTGCAAGCCACGCCCACATACCTGCGAGCCACGCCCACCAGCCTGCGAGCCACGCCCACCCTCCTGCATTCCATATTGTCTTGCTCACCTTCACTCACTGTGAGGAAAACCCTCCATCGCAGAGGCCATCATCATGTTGACACAATGTCACACACATCCATTCGCACCCCTGAAAAAGTTCCCCCATAGGACCAGAGAACAGCTTGAGGGACACCAGAAGCCTGAGACCTCTAACTAGGAAGGGTATCAAGTGCTGAACATACAAAAGGCTTACATCCTCTTTAGACATCCAAGTTGTGTCTGTGAACGGCCGAGTCCCGTTTCACACTTTACTGTCAAGTACATTAACCAGAACAGGAGAGCACCTTCAAAACCCAAAACACCAGAACCAAGGACTTAAGTCACTGAAATATTAGTGGGTTGTACTTGAAGACAAAATTGAACATTTAATATTTGCCTACCAAAGCAAATTGCACAAAATAACTCAAAATGAAATATTTTAATTAGCTACTCGGAAATGGATTTGTTTGCAAGCCATTAATCTAATTAACACACCCAGCTTCCCCTGTACAGTACTGTCCTTGTTCAGACGAAGCCAGATTGCAACTTGTATTTGTCTACGCCTGTACATGGCTATCTCTAAGAGCTCCCCCCGCCCCCCTTGTCACACAGACTATTTTCTGCTCCCTTGCTTTCTGTATTTGTGGGTAGCATTCATTATGAACAAAACAAAATAAAGACACTGCTCCAAATGAGGACCATTTGATGTTTCGAACTGTACAAGGAAAGGGCCATTTATCCAATGTGCACTGCAGATGTGGCATCTGGATGCATGTGCACACGCACACCAAATGAACAGCCCGCATAATCGTGACAATTATACTTTGCAATATGTTCCCTTTTCAACTATTAACTCAGGAAGCTTCAAGAAAGGGGGCGGGGGAGAGAAGCCCTTATTTTGCTCCTTTAAAATTTGCAGCTTTGTGGAATCTACCTGCTTACCAATAAATTTGGGACTATTGAAAATACGCTGTAATAAATTTAAGAACCAAAAAAAAAAAAAAAAAATGATTCCCACTGAAAAATTATATAATGAACGAATTTTGGAGGCATCGGAATGGAGAAGAGCTGAGAGAATGTCAGTGCAATAGTGCCATCTAGAGGAAGCAGTGGGGAACCGCACAAACTTTTTTTTTTTTCTTTTTCCTGCTTGGTTCCTCCAAGCCAATAAGGAAAGTATGACAAGCCTCTGTATATGATAATGACCGAGAAAGGGACGCTGATTTTTAAATGATTCAAATTCAAGACCAGAGGTCTTCAACTTTTTCTTCACTTTCCTGGATGTGGAGAGATTGAACAGAGCATGCTGACCAGAAGCAAAATCAGAACTGGGGAATTCGGACCTCCGCTCCTGAAGGTCTGAGCAGCCCGTCTTAACACTACCTTGTCTTAGGCTCTCACTTCAGCTTGCTCAGGTTTGAATGTGAAATCTAAATAGGCTCCGATGTTTGGCGTGGTAGCCACCTGATGATGTTTGGGGATGCGATGGGAATGTAGGGAAGTAGGGTCTGGCTGGAGGAGGTACCCTCTCTGGGGGGAGGGGCCGCGGGGGTGTCACACACTTGAACTAGATCTGTAGTCCTGTCCACCCCTATCTCTCCCTTTTTATCATGAGGCAAACAGTTCTTCTATGCCATAACTTCTGCTGCTGTGATGCTCTACCCAATTGTCTGGGCCAACCAGTGAAGTCTCTAATATATGCAAAATAAATCTCCCTTTCCTTAAACTGCTCCCTTGGGTGTTTGGCCACAGTGACACAAAGGTAACAGATACAAATTGTTTAAGAAAGAGAAATATTTTTTTGCATGCGTGTAAAGTCTCCAGCTGTCTTATTCTGGTGACTAAATCACTAACTTTGTAGTCTGAAGAAAGCATGCCCGAAGGGCAGCTTTGGCTCAAACAGCTAGCTTGTGACATTTAGAGTGTAGAAAAAAAAAAAATGTTTTTTTCATATACACTGGTCAAACAAAAACAGAAGAAACCTAGGAGGTTTGTTACATGTATAGACATTTATCAAGTGAGGTTTTGTGCCCTGCTTTGAAATACCAGTTTAGACAGGTAGGTGGTCCCCCCTCTAATTCAGAGTTAATGAAAACAATCTACTGCATGCAAATCCACTAAGTTATTCCCTGCCTCATCATATACTCTGAATCTACACCTGAAAATTCTCCAGCATGAATTGTGAAAGACACACACACACAAAAAGGGAAAGGAAGCACCAATAAACAAGAAAAATGGAACAACGATCTCAGACTAGAAACTGTCATATAGGAAAAGGTTGTTGTAATTCCGATTTCATCGTAGCCATAATGAACAAGGAAGAAAGTCAAAACAGGCGCCACAGGCTCCCGCAACTCCTCAAAGAATCCTGATCTACCCCTGGACAGCATTAGAGCTAAGGGGCCTCCAAGAATACCAGTGAAACAGCGAAGAAGAACTGAGGCCAGCTCCGTGGCCTCTTTCCCCATCTTCACAGAAGTCCTAAAATGTGAGGAAGCTACTCCCTTCCCCCCACAACCTCTCACTGCTTCTGAGTAACCTCGTCAGGCAGAGCTTTCATTGAGGCAGGGTGACAGTGACGGTATGTGGGGCGGTGGGCTGTGAGAGACAGCTGGGTACCTGGTGGAGCACAGGCCTGAACCCCAGATAATTCCCTAATGGGACAGTAGGTGTTTTCGGCCTTGCTCCTGGGCCCTGGTTCCTTTCACTTATCCACGGCCCCTCCCAAAGAAAGGTCACGTTGCACAGGTAGCACAGGTAGAGGGCGTGACTACAGGCAGCAGAGCCTCAAGAGATCTCCATATTAATGAGATACCTAAAGGCCAGAGGACATAGCCAATTAAGCATTCCTTCCCTGACTCTTCTACTTGCAAAAGATATTTGACCTCAGGCCCGCCCTGAGGATATGGGGTACAGCTTCATCCACTTTCTGCCATGACAATAAACCTTTTAAAACTATGGACTTCCTCTAGTACCTTCAATCAATGAGTCTCTGCCTAATCTCCCACTGGAGGACTTCTCTATGTTCCAGCCACGGAGGCCTGCAACTCAAGCAAGATAACAGAGCCAGCTCTGACCCAGCCAAGCGAGTTGCAGTGACCAAGAGTCTCTACCCCACTGGGCGCCCCCTCATCTCTCTTAGCTGTGGGCTGAGACCACCGGTCTCCCGACAGCCACCTCCGCCCAGAGACCTTCGACCAAAGAGCTCTGCGCCCACAGGACCTCAGACTTGGATCTCCCCACACCCGAAGAGTGGAGCTCGGTGGCTTCCCAAAGCCCAGCGTTTGCTCAGCGCTGTGTGGAGTGAACTCAGTCAAATTCCCGAGCTTCTGTCCCCCTGAGCCTCCTGGGACGGCAGACACAGGGGACCCACAACTCATCCCAACAGAACCCACGCCCACGCAAGAGCTTCAACCCCACAACGGTGTGGCAAGGGATTTAGGTGGTTGGGATTGGCTCAATCACTGTGTATAAGCTTATGCGCTGGGCAGTAAACTCAGATCTGCACCCTGATACTGGTCTCTGGGGTCAGATTCTGGGGATTGGTCACCTGACTCAGTCAGTCGCCTCTCATTCCCCATCCTCAGTCCTGTTCTCACAAAAAGTAACACTACCTACAACACAAAATAACTAAGAGAAGTTTAAAAAAAAAAAGCTACACACAAAGCTGCCAAGTTCTGCACTTGAACGTTAACCAAGTACATTGTTTCAAATAACCAGCAAAAGACCTGAGATGTGGCCACTTTCCAGCCAACATGGCCCAACGTTCCCCGTGTTGGGTTCTACTTCCTGATCAAATAGTTGCAGATGTATATTATCACAGAACAGAGGGAGCTAAAGCACACGCATTATAAATCATTTAGCTGATTCCATTCTTACTTCCATTTCCTCAAACTCATTTTAAATTTTTTTCAAATTAAAATATATCACTCTTCCTTTCTCTCCTTCCAAGTTTGCTATGTGCCCCTCTCCTTTTCCCCAGATTATATTCATAGCTTCTAGCCTCTTTTTTTTTTCTTTAACTACTATTACATCTATATTCATTCCTAAACATAAGTGCATCCTGTTCAGTTTGTTTGTATGACTTCAGGACTGACCCACTAGGTATTGGATAACCAACTGGGGATGTATCCCTGGAGAAAACTTTCTCCAGCTCAGTATTCTTAAGTTGCCTGTCGTGCTTTGCCTGTGGGTAGGGTCCTATGAGTTTCTCCCCTTAGCTTGTCTTAGCTTGTCTATTGATGCCATCCTTATTTAGGTCTTGTTTAGGCAGCCATGATATTGAGACTTCTTGGGTATAGCTCCTCTGACATTTCTAGGAGATGTAACACCGCATCAGGCATTCTGCTTTTTTCTCTTAGCTCTTATAATCTTGTTCTCCCAAAATGCTCTATGAGCTTTGAGTACAGGAGTTGTGTTGCAGATGGATCCAGTTGGAGCTGGATGATCAAGTTCTCACGATTGTTGATTGGTTGTGGGTTTTGTTTTGTTTTGTTTGTTTAATGGTATTCATCTGTTGCAAAGAGAAGCTACACTCATGTGGATATGATATTTAGAATGCAGCTCAAATTATGCTTGTATAACAAAAGGGTAGTTTTAGGTTCTTCCTCAAGATCCATGGCCTCACTAGCCAAAGATGGTTGCTTGGGTTTCCAGTACCAGGGACACTCATGTAGAGCTGACACTAAGTTCAACTACGGAGCTTTTCCTTATCACCAAGACATGAGTGTTACTTCTGTACCCTTGGGGATTCTCTGTGTTTCTTATAAGCAGGGGGGAAAAAAAGGATATTTAAAATTACATATGAGAGAGACTCTGGCCACAGTGATCAGGTAGCTAAGGGATCGTGTTATGACTTGAATCTGAAGTGTCCCTTACAGGCTCGTGTTTTCAATACTCAGTACCCAGCTTGTGGGACTATTCTGAAGGCTCTTGGCCTGTGACTCAGGATATAGCTCTCAGTTAGTGCTCAATTACCATGCATGCCACCGTGCTTCCTGCCATAACAATGAACTAAACCTCCTGAACCATAAGCAAGCCCCCAGTTACATGCTTTCTTTTATAAGAGTTGCCTTGGTCATGATGTCTCTTTACAGCAATGGAACTAAGACAGAAGTTGGTACCAGTGAATGGAGTACTTCTGTGACAGGCCTGACCATGCTGTTTGTTGGAAGAAATTACAAGACTTTGAGACTTTGGACTAGAAAAGCAGTTAGATTCTTTATGTTGTGCTTAATGGGCCATCCTAGTTTTGTTCTAGGAAGTGTTCATGAACCCCAAAAGACCACCAAGGAGCTGACTCCAGTGGAATCATATTAGAATCTCTTTATTACAAACTCAAGTTTGGGCTTACACACCACTGCCCCACAGGGCAGTTTGGTGAGGCAACCCTGGAACTCCCATAGGGACAAAGTTTTATAGGAAATGGAAGCACGTGAGGGGGTGTCCATCCTGGCAAGTATCTGACTGAATGACTATTGTAAGCCAACAGGTGGGTTCTCTGAAGCAAAACCATGAACAATCACAGTCTGAAAGTACATCTGAAACAATCAAACTAATCCTTGATTGGCTTTTGCTAGGAAATAGTTAGTGAATAATTCTGAAATATGGATCAAGGACAAGCCATAGGGTCCTTCCTGGTGCTTGGATGTAGCTTGGGTCCAGCTGTAGGTAAATTTTTTAGGCTCTTTTTCTTTTAAGATGAAATCTGGTCCCAAGATGGAGTAGGTTTGGCCTCTCACTAGTAGGCACATGAAAGACAGTGATGCAATTAGGACCATGGGGGGAACAACTCAGGCAGCTTCAGAGGGGAAGAATATTAATAAATGGCCTAGAGACTATTCAGTGACAAAGAATGTGACTGCTTTTTGCATTTGTCTTAAAAGCCTACTGAAACTAAATTAAAGAATTGTGGATTAACAGCTTTGGCAGAGGACATTCGCAAACAACCCAACAGTGACTGTGTTGTGTAACTATTAGTGGCCAGTCCTAATGAAGCTTTCTAATGAATTACAATTACAATCAATTGTACAATCGGAGGAGAAAAAAGGACACCAGGAAGTGTAATGAAGCTAAGCCCAGTGCTCCAGGAGATAAAAAGTTTAAAGAAAAACCTGATGTTAAATAAAATAAAGGGAGTGGTAAGGGCAAGACTCCACCCAGCTAAGCTTCTGACATGTGTAAAGGAAGCCTAAGGAGTGAAGAAAACCAAGAACAAGATAAAGATGCTGTAATGTAATTTAAAGAGGGGACTAAAAGAAGCAAACAGCAGAATCTGGCAACTTTGGCTACATGGATTTGGCTTTGGAGCTGAAGACAGAAGGGGTTGTAGAATCTCCCTCCATGAGATTCTAAACTGAAGAAAGCCATTGAGGCTAGTCATGTGACAGGGGTATACCTCCATGACGTCTCAGAAATGCCATTGCATGAAGCTGTGAAGGGGAAACCTGGATTGTGCTGGAGACAAGATGTTAGAGATGCCAAGGAAAGCTGCAGACAGAGTGTGGAGCCAGCCCAAGAGAGAGAAGTGTGTTGCCGTCAACAAAGCTGAAGGAGGTGGAGAGTCCTTTGACATCAGACATAGAGATGCAAAACTTAGTCTGCTCTGCTGCCTTTGGACTTGCTTTGGCCTCCTGCTTCCTCAATATCCCCCCTTTCCTCCCTTTTGGAGTGGTAATATATAGTATGTACCATTGTACATTTAAAGTATGTGATCTGCTTTTTTATTTTGATTTTACAAGGCTTTACACTTAACAGATTGTCATGAGTCTCAGAGACATTGAACTTTGAAATTTCCTAATATTTTATTTATTTTTATTTTATGTGCATTGGCATTTTAGCTGCATGTATGTCTGTGTGAGGGTATAGAATTCTCTGAAACTGGAGTTGCAAACAGTTGTGAACTGCCATATGGATGTTGCAGATTAAACCCAGGTCCTATGGAAGAGCAGCCAGTGCTCTTAACTGCTTACTGAGCTATCTCTCCAGCCCCCAAATTTGGGACTTTTTCAAGTGTGGTATCTGTGATAGACTGTAATATGGGGACTTTTGAAGTTGGACTGAATGCATTTTTGCCTTATGACGTTACAAACTAGTGGAAGCCAGAAAGTGATTTATTGATTTAAATAAGAATGTCCCTCATAGGCTCATATATTTGAATACTTGGTGACCAGGGAGTGGAACTCTTGATAGAAAGTGTGGCTTTGCTCATGAAAGTATGTTATTGTGGATGGACTCTGAAGTTTTCAAAAGCCCCCACCCAGTCCAGTGTTTCTATCTTTCTCTCCTGGCCTGTGGATCATGATGTAGCCCTTAGCTACTCCTCCAGCACCATGCTTGCCACCATGATCTCATGATCCCCACCATGAGAATGGACTAAACCCCTAAGTAAGCCCCCAGTTAAATTCTTTCTTTTATAAGTTGCCTTGCTCTCTTCACAGCAGTGGAACAGAGACTGACACCAGCAAAGCAAGGGTGTCTGTTAAAAGAGTGATCATCTCCCACTGTATCTGTGACTACACTTACTCTTAAAAGAATAGTTTGGTCAATTCCCCTTAAGTAATGAATATAATTTGGTGAGGGAGGGGCATCTGGAACAGCCTGTTTCATGATGTACTTCTTACCTCTTCCTCCCTTACTTAGTAGTTTTTAAAATTAATCAAATCTTAAGAACCCCTTCAGTCTTCCACTGAGGTCTCACCTGTGTATTATTTTTATGGTGGTTCTTCTCAAAATTTAAGTACACATCCACATCTTACTACATCATACCTGGAGTTAAATTGTACTACATATGCACTGAAAGTTGGTTTCAAGAATGCATTCTATATGCCTGCTGTCCTATGATTGACATATATTTTTATTCCATGTATAAATTCTAAGATTATTGCTGTTTACAATGCCTTTTACTATGCTCTACAGATCGGAATTTTATCTGACAGAATTTCTTATGCTAGAGTAACGTTTAGCATTTCTTATGGTGAAAGTCTGCCGACAACCAACACTTTCACCTTTCACCTGAAAACCTAATTTTTGGCAGTTGACTTTTTTTCTCCCCCAGCAGTTTCGGAATGTCATTGAGTTGTTCTCTGAACTCTGTTGGTTCCCATCAGAAGTCATTTGGCATATGCATTATTTATTTCACACAGGCTCTGACTGGTTTTGGTTTGATTTTTTTCTCATGGCTTGCTTTCAAGATTGCACCTATATCTCCAGTTACTATACTGCTATTGTACACTGGTATTTTTTTTTGTAGTGTATCATTTTCATATAAGCACATATTAAAATTTTTTCTCTTCCTTTTGACCTATCTTTTATTTATACTAGGACTTTATCAAATTCACTATGGGTGAAATATAGCTGTTAACAGGCAAACTCCAGGTATTCTCAATGTTTACATAATTCCTATGCTTGCTTTCATGTTATAAATGTCACATGTGAACAATGATTATGGCTCCCATCCTATTCATGGTCGAGTTAACAGCCCTCAAGTCTTGCAACAATCTCCACTTTCCTGACTTTTTCCTAATGACAAATATTGGGGTATTCCAGGGAGACTTACTCTCTTCTAATGTCTTGCCTGTAATTGCTCCTGCACTAGCAACTGGGCAAATTGTAATTTTTCGGTGTTTAGGGACCACTGATCCACCCAGACGGGCGAGTCCCCCTTTCAGGTGATGGGATCCGCACAACGCCCTAGGGGTGCAGCTAAATCAGTAGCCCCCATCAAAAATACCCCAAGCCTCTTCTTTCATGGTTACCTAAACCTCAGTAAAATGAGTAATCCCATCTTCACTTTTTCCTAATCCTTTCCCTGGGGAGAATCCAGAGTTTATCATTTGAGCTGTGATTACTTCATTAGGGCTGCACATATTTAATCCCAACTGGGATAACAGATCTAGGCCCCAGAGATTAATAGGAAGGCCCGGGATGACATAGGGTTGTATTTTCCCTGAATTACCTTCTTTATCATCCCATGTCAGCACCTTTGAGCTTTGCTGTGGGTTTTGACTTTGGCCAATACCCCTTAAGTTGGTTAAGGTTGGGGTCAGAGGCCAGGTGGCAGGCCAATCGATTTGGTTTTGGATAGTCACATCAGCTCCTGTATCAACCAAGCCTTGGAATGCTTTTCCATCCAGCCAGTGTCATCATAGGTTTTTGTTTAACTATAGGCTGTACCTAGTATGCATCAGAGGAACCAAAGCCTTGATCCCCTCTCTTAGGATTCTTATATTTGTGATTAGTAGAGAACAATGGAAGTAACAATAGTTGCGCTATCCTCCTTCCTGTAGGAATGGTGACTATATTCTGTATTGCCTGTGCCATTACCTTAATCTCATCTTCATAATCATTATCTATAACTCCAGGAAAAATTTGTATTCCCTGCATAGTAGCACAGCTTCTTCCCACTATCAGGCCAAACACATTTGGATAGTGGTCCAAACACTCCAGTGGGTAAAGCCTGAGGTCCCATTTCTGGGGTTAATATTGTGTGGGTGGCAGAGCTGAGGTCCAGTCCTGCGCTTCCTGGTGTTGCTCAACTAAGTTCAGAAAGGGATTGGTGTTTGCTGGTATGACACTGACTGCTCCATAAGCCTGTTTTGGCTTGCGTTGGTTCGGGGCCTGGAGCTGGCCCCTGTTCCCGTTTCTCTGATTATGGGAAACGGTGTTTCCTTGTGCTGCATCTGTTTCAGACCTACATTCACTGTTTGCCTTCCATGTTTGCAAAGTGGGCAAAGCCCAGGCTGTTTTCTGAGCTGTTTCTGGCTTAACTCATTTTCTACCTTGCAATCTCTTGCAAAGTGTCTAGGCTTGCCACATTTAAAACAGGCCTTTTTGTTTCTACTTGCCAAAAAATCTCTCTCTCTCTCTCTTTTTTTTTTACCATTTAAGAAATTATAACTTCATCTTGATAATAATTATACAAATTTCTACCAATAGGTTATGACTATGCAATAAATCCTAGCTAATCCTCCCTGTTCCAACAAAACCACTGCTTTTCCCTAGAAAGACAGACCAATATTAACCACTTTAGTCCCCAAGCCCAGGGAATAGGGGCACTGACTCTTCATTGACTTCTTCAAGCTGATTACGGGTGTTGAGATATTAGAAGAGGGGTGGGGGGAAGAATAAATTGATAAGCCTCTGACACTGTATCTTCACTGCATCCAGATGGAATTCCAGGACATCGGAAGTTTGAGCAGGTCTGCTCAGTTTGCTTGATGAGTAGATACACCAAGGCTGTATATTCTGCAATATACAATTCTCAAAACAAGTTTTAGTATTAAGATAATTTTTTTTAGAGGGCTGACATTTTATTAAAGATGTTGGTTCTAACAACTTTTATTTTCTCCCCCCCCCCTTTTAAATTGGTTATAATATTTACATTTCAAATTTTATCCCCTTATCCCATTCCCCCTACCACCCAGGAACCCCTTATCCCATCCCCCCTCCTTGTGCTTCTGTGAGGGTGTGATTTTCCTGTTTCTATGATGCTGTTTCCATTAACATAAACTGCCTTCTAAATTTCTAAATCCTTCCATTTGTGTTATTAAATCTCCTTTTTTCTTTTCTTTTTTTATTTTTTCTTTTTTTTTTTTTTTATCTTCTTTTTTTAAAAATTGGGTATTATATTAACATTTCAGATTTATCCCCTTACCCCACTTCCTCCCACCACCCAGAAACCTCCTATCTTATCCCCCCTTCTCATGCTTCTATGAGGCTGTGCCCCCACCTACCACCTGCCCCCACAACCCCCTCCCCACCATCACATTCCCCGCACCCCCACTCTGTGTTCATTTTTCATGGGACCAAGAATCTTCTCTCCCACCTATGCCCGACAAGGCCATCCTCCCCTACATATACCGCTGGAGTCATGGGTCCCTCCCTATGTGCTCTCAGACTGGTGGTTTAGACCCTGGGGGGGCTCTGGTTGTTTGGTATTGTTGCTTTCCTTCTGGGGTCACAAACCCTTTCTGCTCCTTCAGTCTTCTCTCTACTTTCTCCATTGGGAAACCCTTGATCATATCAGTGGTTAGTGTCATCACCGTCCTTTGAATGTGTCAGTCTCTGGCAGACCTCTAAGGAGACAGCTATATCATGTTTTTGACAGCATGTACTTCCAGCCATCCACATCAGTGTCTAGCTTAGGTGACTGTACATGGGATGGATACCCAGGTGGAATGGTCTCCAGATGGCCCCTCCTTCAGTTTCTGTCCCATGTTTTGTTTCGCCAAAAAATCTCTTATAGATTGTCTTTGCATGGCAGCTGCCATAGCTAAGCCCTGTTGGTAGGAGGGCCCTATGTCAGAACAGAATCTGATATACCCCGTAAGATCTGTTTTTTTCATGTAGGGTCTAATGGCTGCTTGGCAGGCAGGATTGGCATTTTCATATGCAAGTTGTTTCACATAATCTACACCTGCCTCTGCATTACCAAAAATCCTCCCTGCTGTTGTCATTAATCAATGAACAAAGTCAGAAAATTGTTCATCAGGCCCTTGCCTGACTGCTGTCAAAGATGCACCAGGGTCTCCCTTTACCGGGAGTTTACACCAAGCCTTCATGGCTGCATTTTGAATTTGAGCAAATAAGCCTGGGTCATATTACATCTGATTATCATTAGAAGCAAATTGCCCTTCTCCTACTAAGGCATCAAAAGATAAACCATTGCCTGCCTGAATGTTTCTCCTAGCTGTTTCTTTACAATTCTCATGATACTCCGATTTCCAAATAAGATGGTCACCACCGCTAAGAACTGCTCTCACTCATGTATTCCAGTCACTAGGAGTCAGCCACTTCTCTGTGGCAGACTCTAAAATTGCAAGAGTAAAGGGAGCAGTGGCCTCATATTGTGATACTACATTTTTTAATTCTTTAATAATTTGAAAATTAAACCCTCTGTGAGGTCTCCAAGCAACCCCTTGAGCGTCTCTGGTCTCTGATACAGGAAAAGCATAAGCCTCTCCCTCCTCTGGCTGATCTGCAGCTGAACTAAAGCTAGAGGGCAGGGACTGCCTTTGGACTCTGGGTTGAGAAATGCAAGGAGTCGGGGGGGGGATGTTCACAGTTGGCCTCTCAAGACCTCTTCCATGTCCTTAATTTTTGTAGCTGATTAATTAAGTTCAGATACTTTTTTTCTAACTCTATTAGTTGTTTAAGATTAGAAATTCAGTCCTGTAACTCCTTTCTGGGATCTACAACCACTGTCTCCACAGTGGGAGCCTCTGGAGGCGGAGGTGCACTAGGAGAAGGGCTTTGGGAAGAGAACCATTCAGGGTCATAATATTTGACTGCCTCTTCCTCTAGGTCAGCACAATCTGGTTCTGACAAATTGTCATCAACCATTGGTTGTATTTTGGATTCTAACTTCGAACATATACATTTCTTTTTAGTTTGAACATGAAAGACAGCCTTCAAACAATGAAACAAAAGCAGACAATTGACACACGTGAGCAGCAAACAACAAAATAAAAACAGAGAGTTGAGTTCAGGCTGACTTATTTCTTGCCCCATTTTCATTATCATGACTTACCTTTCTCGACTCAGCAGATTCGTGATCACCTTCTGAATTTTCGGTCGACCCTTCTCCCAGTAATGTCCCTCACTGGGTCTCTCTTTTTTGCTGCCCCACGTTAGGCACCACTTTGTTGAAACCCACACTTTGGGGCCACTATGTTGCTGTCCACACTGCCCCATGCTTTGGGCTAAGTGCTCTGGTCAAGAGAGAGAGTGGGAGATTCAGGGGAAGAGACGTGAAGAATGGAGACAAACCAGAGTGTGTTACCAAGTCTCATTTTTCATTTGTTGTCTCTTCTTATTGTCTCCTTCTTATTGTCTCCTTTATTGTCTCTCTCTTATTGTCTCTTCTTATTGTGTTTCTTATTGTCTCTCTTATTGTCTCCTCTCTCTTATTGTCTCCTTCTTATTGTCTCTCCTATTTTATTGTCTCCTCCTCTCTTATTATCTCCTTTATTGTCTCCTCCTGTTGCAAGGAAATCCTGGGTATTTATAAGCACAAGCAGGGGAACACAGCTGAAGACTCTTTACCACATGCACCATGCAGCTGGGGTCACTAAACAGCAAAATAAGATATGCGGGATAAGCAAGATGTTATCAGAGTGTGCTCAGCTGTTTTAGGCTGTTGAAAAACAAGTCTCTTGTCAGGTTATATGGCTCAAGATGGCTGCAAAGTTGATAGCCACTTTCTGCTAAAAGTTGGCTCCCAACACCATCCCTCCAGTATAATTTAATGATACCACAGAGTTGAAAGCACAGACATTTGTTCTCCTGGAGATATTTCAGTGTTCTGTCTATTTCCCCCACTTCTCAATGCACTTAAGACCCTGACTATACAAATATGAAGCATGGAACAACCTCCTCAGCTTATAGGCCACAAAGGTAAGCACAGTCACTGGAATTTCTAGGTATGCCATAAAAATATAACAAAAAAAATCTACAAAAGACTAACAAAAAATATGGCACTCAATTGTCTGGGTTATGCACTCAAATAAAATTGTATGGAGGATAAGAGGTTCCAACTTCACTTGTCACCATCTATTGCCTACCCCATCAACCTGACAGACTCCACATTTAGAGAACCATGACCAAAGCTACTCTAGCAAATCATGCTTGTATTAGTTTGTCCCTTTCAGCTCCCCCTGCTCCCCTCTTAGTATTTTGGCTATTTTTTAAAAACCTTTCGAGTTTTCATTTACTCTTTTCACATTAATATAACTTTATTTTTGCAACTTTGTTGTGAGACTTTTCTCTTTCATCTTTTTGTCATCTTAACACTCTTTTCCATTTGTTTTCCTGTCTTTTTTTTCCCTTTCTGTTGCTGTGATAAAACATTCTAACAGAAGCAATTTTAAGAGAGAGAAGGGGTTTGTTTGGCTCACAATTCCAGGGTATAGTCCATCATTGCAGAGAAGTCAAGGCCATGGGAATTTGAATCGGCTAGTCACAGTCATAGTTGAGAGCAGAGAGGATGAATGTGTGCACTTAGCTTGCTTCTTCCTTTTTTATATTGTTCAGGACCTAACCCAGGAAACAGTGCTGCCCAGTTTTATGCTAGGCCTTCCCATTCAATTGATGTAATCTAAACAATCCACAGCACACCTGCCCACAGCCAAGCTAATCCAGAACATTCCTATTTGAAACTCTATTCCCAGGTAATTCCACTGTGTCTTAACACTTAAAACCAATCATCTCACTTTGCCTCTCCTCTCTTTTCTCCTTCCTATTCCAATTTTCTTATTTATCACCTTTACACTAACTTTTAACATGGCACACTGCTTTAAATCATTTTTGCCATTTTCTGTTCTGTGGTCATTGATAGTATATTAGTCCACTTCAATATGATTGTTAAGGGTATTTCTGTATAAAAGTAACTGGTATTCTCCTGTAGCAATTGTCTCTGTTATGGTCTAACAACCACCAGCACCCTCAGCACAGCTTTTGTTCCATGCTTGCCAGCTATTTCATATTGTTACTGTAAAGCGCCTGCCAGTTATTGACACAGAAAAATAACTTGACTCAGAGAATGATTATGCTGACCACATATTCTGTTATAAGCCAAACTCTCATGCAATAGAATGAAAGAAACAATAAGGATCAGAGCATAAATTAAGTGGATACTAAAGGGAACAATAGAATCACTGAAAAAAAGTTGTTTTTTGAAAAGATATATAATAAACAAACCCTTAATGAAATTAATAGGATAGGAAACATATTTAAAAAGTTAGAAATGAAAGGGCATCTTACAATACATACCATAAAACCACAAGAGCACTAGGGAATACATTGAAGACTTTTCTAAAGATAGGTATTTATAGATATAGATTAATTCCTAGACACATGTGAACTACCAAATTTAAATCAAGAAAATATACACAGCTTAAACAAGTCTTCTAACAAAGAAAAACTTGGGACTGGATGGACTTCATTGCGAATTCTACAAGACTTTAAAGAAGGGCAAACAGCAATCATCTTAAATGTACTCCAGAAAACAAAAAGGGAGGGAACACTTCCAAATTATCATATGAATCCAGTATTACTCTGAAACCAAAACCAGATAGTATCTTTATACCACAAAACAGTGGTTCTCAGCCCATAGGTAGTGACCCCTTTGGGGGCCCAATGTCCCTTTTACAGTGTTTGCCTAAGGCCATTGGAAAACACAGGTATTTATCATACATAACAGTAGCAAAATTACAGTTATGAAGAAACAACAAAAAATAATTTTATAGTTGGGGAGTCACCATAACATTAGGAACTGTAATCAACACTATACTAGAAGAGGAAAAACTTAAAGCATTTCCTCTAAAATCTACAACAAAATATGGGTTTCCATCTTTGCCATCCTTATTATGATGATTGGTTATAGCGAGAGCTTTAAGGCAAGAGGAAGAAGTAGTGCATCATATAGGCAAGCAAGAAGTCGAATTATTCCTATCTACAGACAATATGATCCTACTCTTAAAAGACCCTAAGAGTATACAAAAATAGCCCCCTTAGAAGTTATTTTAAAACCTCAGCGAAGAAGCCAAATAAAAAGAAAAATCAAAATGCAAAAGTCAGTAGCTTTTCTAGATGTCAATAATGAACTTGCTGAGAAAGAAATCAGGAAAGAAACTCTCATTCACAATAACTTCAGAGGTAAAGTACCTAAGAATGAACCTAAGAAGGTGGAATCTCATTCACAATAACTTCAGAAGTAAAGTACCTAAGAACAAACCTAAGAAGGTGGAAAGACCCTACAATGAAAAATTCAATGCACACACAAAGTAATAAATAAAAATAACTGAAAATATGCTAGAAAACTAGAAGATGAAAATACCTCCCTCCATCTGTATAGACTGGCAAAACTAGCATTGTAAAAAGAGCTGTATTACCAAAAGCAAGCTACAAATTCAACCCCATCAAAATCCAATGGCATTCTTTATTTCTACACAGAACTAGAAAATACAATCTCAAATGTATATGAAATAATAAAAGACCTTGAGGAGCCAAAGCTCTAAGCAGAAAGACCAATGCCAGAGAGATCACAACACCTGACTTCAGATTATACTACAGAGCCACGGTAATAAAAATAGCATGGTATTGACACAAAAACCAGACAAATAGACCAGTGGGAAAGAAGACTCAGAAATAAATCTACAAACTACAGATGTGTGAGCTTTGACAAAGATGCTGAATACATCAGAGCAAAAAGCCTCCCCGCAAAATAGTACTGACCAAACTTAGGTCCACGTGTAGAAGACTGAAAGTAGTCCCTTTTTTACCCTTGCATGACTATCAATAAAAAATGGATTTAGTTTTACTTTAATGTAAAACTAAAACTTTTTGTCAACTGCTAGAGAAAAATATAGGTAAAACAGTTCAAAATGCAGGCATAAAGAACTTTCTGAAAAGAACTTTAGTGGCTTAGGAAATAAACACAAGAAACTGACAGAAAGGGGTTGCAGGAAATAACAAAGCTTCCCAATGTCAAGGGGAACAATGAGCAGAGGAAAGAGACAGTTTCAGAATGGGAGAAAATATTTGGCTACATCTGACAGGGCATTCATATCAAAAATACAAACCTACAAATAGAAAATGTCCCCAAAATAAATTTATCCAATAACAAATGGGTAAATGAATTTAACATTCGACACTCTTAGCTATCAGAGAAATGTGAAATTAAACTACATTAGGATTCTGTCACATCCTACTCATGCTGACCATCAAGAAAACAGGTGACAATGAACCAGGATGAGGATGCAAGAGTGCATAAGCTCTGCTGAGGACAAATGACACTAATTCAGTTACTCTGGGTATCAGCATAGAGGTTCCCCTAAAAACCTGAAAAGAGACCTACATACAATTAAGTTAAGCCTTCCTACGTATTTACCTGAAGGAATCAACACACCAGAGATTCCCTCACTTCACATTTATTGCAGTGCTAGTCACAGAAGCCAAGATACTGAAACATCCCATGTAAACATAATGTTGGCTGTAAACGTACAATGGGGTTTTATTCAGCTACAGTGAGAAATGAAATTATGTAATTTTGTAATTTTCAGCAAAATCTGTGGAATTGGATATCATGCCAAGTGAAATAAGCCAGACTAAGACAAAGACAAACATTTTTGCTTTGGCAGAATCTCAATCTAGAATGTGTGTGTGTGTGTGTGTGTGTGTGTGTAGAAGAGAGAGAGAAAAAATAAGGAGTGAATATGGGTCAAGTCTGGTGATATACACATACCAAAGTCATAATTAAATCTACTTATGATCTAACCAATAGAAACTAATAAAGAATGGGGAAAGAGGAGGTTTGAATTTGAATAGATTCATAAGAGGCCAACTGTTACTCAGAGTGGAGATTTGGTGGTGTGGTAATCACAGAAAGGGGAACGGGAGCTCGCAATGAGAATGGGGTGCTAAGGAGCATCCCAGCAGCACAAACCTACTGTGGGAGGCCAAGGGCATGCAGAGGAAGCCACAGATGACTGTAATGATGCACTGTGTAGCTCAGGAAGATCAACATGGTAGGCGAGTGTACAGATGATGAGCACAGGGAGTGTGAGTGATGCCAAGGGAGCAGAATCCAGGACAAGTGGAAACAAATGATATGTATGCACCAAGAAGATCAGGCTGTGGTGGCCAGGAAGGACAGCATGTGGTCTGAAATGAGGCTATATGTGCAGAGTCTGTTGGAGATAACAAGCTCCCAGTCAGGAGCATGAGGCTTCCTTTCAGATTTTTAAGGTTTTGGGATGGGATCAGAGGACAGGCTTGGAAACACGACTTCACTGAGGGACATCAGTAAAACTCTGGAAGGGTTTTTTTTTTGTTGTTGTTTTTTTGGGTTTTTTTTTATCTTTTCTTTTCTCTCTCTCTCTCTCTCTCTCTCTCTCTCTCTCTCTCTCTCTCTCTCTCTCTCTTTTTCCCTTTTCTTCTTTTTTTAACATAGGAGCAGAACTTGACCTTCCCTAAATAGTCTGTGATTCAAAGTTAAATCCTACAAGGAACTAACCTGCTAGGAACCCAGCATTATGATAAACCCTTCACACACATCAGCTCACCAACACTCACAGCAATGAGGGACATCCCTACTTTATAAAACAGCCCCCAAAGGATGTTATTTGTCCAGTATCACAAAAGGGAGATGTTGGAGGGTGCTCAGGGATATCAGACCCCAAAGTTCTCTTTTCTAATTACTATAGCACACAGACTAAGGAATGAGGACACAGGACTTGGGCAGAAGTGAAAAAGAACACTGGCCAATTCATTAAAATATGCCTTAAGGTGTCTTTAGTACTCCAAATGGGAGGGAAAAAAAGCAGCAAGTGTTACTACCTGCTATTTTTGCAAGTAGTAAATCCATCGATGTATACATAAAAATGTGAAATAAAAACAATGATAGTCCACAAAAGAAACATAAATTAGGGGCAGGGAGAAAACTATGGGGTCTTTTACATGTTGTTTGTAATTTTTCTAGCCAGAATGCTCTTTCAAAGCCTGTTCCAGTGGTTGCTGAGTGTGTGGTATGCACACAACAGAATGTTCTTTTCCTGGTATTTGAAAGGCTGCCTCACTTTCTTCATGTCTTTACTCAGACTTAATGAAGGTCTTCTCTGACCATCTCACTTGAGCCTGCAATCATCACCTTGAACATGACAACCTTAGCACATATTCCCGTCATCTAACACACTGCATACTTCAATTGTTCATTGTCATGTCTAGTGTAAGCTAGACCTGGGGAGGGCACAGGCTTTTTGTCTTTTCTTACATTTGCAGCATCTGGACTGTTTCTTGAAACATAATACATACTTAAGTTGCTCTTGTGATCTTTGAGAAATTAGTTTCGGTACCACTCTGTATGAGATGCCAACATCTACATGTTTGGGAGTTACAATTTTACACACACGCAAACACACACACACACACACACACACACACACACACTTCTTAGTATTTTAAGTAAGTTTTTGATTCCATGCATTCACAGCTATTCTGTGAACATTTATGCCCAACAAGAAAGGTAAAAACACTTATGATCTCTGTTGTTTGCTCAGCAGCAAGCATACTGTAGATTATTACTATGTAAAAAAATCAGGTTTAGTAATACAGTGACACTAATCACCAAATATACAGTACAGCCATTAAATGCTATGTTTAGGAGATTAATACCATTAATCTTACAATAATACATTAATACCAAGACTGAACATACCAAGTAACTTGACTAGGAATATAAAAATCTAAGACAATCTGAAAGGAGAGCATCCATTCTTCATATTGGGCTTATTTAGTCACTGTTCATCACTCTGGCTCTAAAAATGTTTCTTAATGGACATATAGAGGTGATTCCATACCACAGAGCTTGATGCTTAGACATAGATTGGATATTCTTGAAGATTTTTCTGTTACTAATTAAATTCAACGAAGACCCTAACTACTTAGAACTTGAAGGTAGCAATAGTGCCTGTCATTCATTTATTCACTCATCAGACATGATACATTCAGTTTCTTAAGTGTCAATCATTTGGAGTGTAGAGCTAAGAAAGTCAGGCTCCTGCATTTATGTAATTCAGTCTATCAGGTCAACAAGTAGACATATGGTATTGAAACATCAAGGTTATGTGGACAAGCTGTGACATGTACC
Organism: Arvicanthis niloticus; assembly: GCF_011762505.2. Lineage (NCBI taxonomy): Eukaryota > Metazoa > Chordata > Mammalia > Rodentia > Muridae > Arvicanthis > Arvicanthis niloticus. The sequence goes on along the minus strand of NC_047664.1, from coordinate 56,932,953 downwards.
TTTCTCCTCTCCTTCTCCTTCCCACTGTTTCCATGATCCATACTCATGCTATTTCCAGGTTCATTTTCTACTCTTCAAAGGTCAGAGGCGACCTCTGGCACAGTAGTTCACTACTGCATCCAAGCCTCATTCTCCCCCGTCAGTTCCCTTAATGCCTCGCACTTTCTGGTTACAAAAGACACATCTTCAATGTCAACTCTTTTAGCCTACATGCTGATACTTCCCTAACTTTGGGGCCAGCGGTTTGTATGCTGGAGCTGGAGCGTCTATCTTTTTACACATAGGAAAAAGTCTACTTGGATATTTGAACCGAGATACTTCAATTAAAGAAAGGGCAGAGAACAGAGTATGAAGAGAAATGCAACACTGAACAGCTGCATGTGACACAACTATCTGAGATTCAAATTCACTCAGAGAGATAAGCTGTTCTGACCCAGGTAGGAGCTTCTGGAGTAGGACTGTTACAGGGAAGACGCCTGCAAAGGGCAGAAGCCTGGCTGCCACTGAAATGACTGGAGAGCCTACCAGCTCCACTGCTGCAGCCCACTGGCATGCACCTACCTGCAGGGCTTCTGTAGGCAAAGGCCAACTGTCTGCCTTAGCTTAGTTTCTTCCCTTACTCCTGGAGGCTGATACAGACGGTCTCAATTCAGTAAAAACTGCACTAGGGTACTGGGGGATCCAGCAACAAGGACTGGGTAACTCCAAAGAGGATGCTTGGCATTGGTCTCCATCAGGTCACACCACGAAATCACTATCTAAACTGAGGCTGCTCCCCTATGTTACAACTGAGTCTACAGTAAAGCTGGTCTTTTTAGAGGCTCTTTGGAACTTGTGAGACTTGTAGAGAACTCTAGGAAAGCCCAATCTTAAGACAGAGCTGAAATCCTGAAACTTGGTCTGACATCTACTGGACCCTAATTCATTTGAAATCAGCTTATGCCTACACAGATATCTCTGAACAGCTGTGCCTTGCAGCTTGCAGCTTGATGCAGCAGTTGTGCATGACGGCTGGTGGAAAAAATGGTTTTTGAAAATCAGTACTCCCCAAGGCTTATATGAAATGGCTTAGATGCTGTGTTTTGGACAATTTACCCTCATTGCTGTTAAATGCTCTGCTGGAACTTGGTAAGTGCAAGCTCATTTTCAGATGCCATACTAATGGGAGAGCTGAAGCTAACTTGCCCTGGGTCCTACATTAATACCACAGCCAATCCCTCTCAATGTCTCTGACAAAATAGCCAATCCCTCTCAATGTCTCTGACAAAAGACCACCACTGAATTATCTTTGATGTATTAATTGCTATGAAATACAAAATTCTTCTTTCCATTAGCCTTTAGTTCCTCAGTAGTCACTGTAGATTTCTAACATGTGAGGATTTCAGTCTCTTCTATTGAGTTCCTTTACAGCAGGCACCTATAATATCAGTGGACACATTTAGGGATTCTCACAATGCTTGGCATAAGGTAAACTATTAGAGTTGAATATTCCTTCAACTCTAATAGTTTACATGAGCCTGAGGGCTAGGGAGATGGCTCACTGGGTAAAATGCTTGCTGCACAAGGACTCCCAACATCCATGGAAAAAGTTGGAAGCAGCAATGCAAGCCTGTAAATCCAGTGCTGGCAGCCACTGAGAGCAGATTCCTGGGGTCCTCTGACCAGCCAGCATAGTTCAGTCTACAAACTTCAGATTCAGTGAAAGAGCTTGTTTCAAAAAAAAAAAAAAAAAAAAAAAAAGAGTGCTGGATGAAGAAGATACCTGACACGAATCATTTCTGCCTTCTACAGGGCATGCACATACAAGTATAGATCAAGGAGCACCCCCCCACACACACACACATACACACAAGCATTCGAGGAGGAGGGGGGGGAAGGAGGAGGGGGGAGGAGGGGGAGAAGGAGGAGGAGGAGGAAGAGGAGGAGGAAGAGGAAGAGGAGGAGGAGGAGGAGGAGAGGACACCATTGCGTTCATACTCTTTGTTTACCTATAACATTGAGGGGAAAAATCCACCTCGGCCACAGAAACAAAGCTAAGACTGAACAGAGATCAGCAAAACTAAAACTTAAACCTAGTTTTTCTTTCAACTTACTTTAAAAATAAGAATAAACAATATATCTATTTAAAAGAAAACTAGTTTCATTGCTAAACAAAGCACATTAACTGAAGGAAGCATTACAAAAATATTTAGAAAAACACTAGATTCTTAAGAACTTAATGAGCAAAAACCACAAGCAAGCAATTCACTAACATGAAAACTACAGACTAACAGTAAACACTCTCCTATCTCTCTTGACATTCTTTTCCTATTAAGCTAGTAAAGCTTTAATAAAACCGCAGTTCAGAAATCAGTGAGTAAGAGGGGACTCACAATTAAGAGGATGTGAACACTGCCCTAGGGCAGTGGTTCTCAACCTGTGGGTCGTGACTTCTTGTCAGGGCAAATGACCCTTTCACAGGGGTCACATATCAGACATTTACACTATGATTCATAACAGTAGCAAAATTACAGTTATGAGGTAACAACAAAAATAATTTTAAGGTTGGGGATAACTACAACATGTGAAACTCTATTTGGGTTGCAGCAATAGGAAGGTTGAGAAGGAAACCTTTAAAATGTTACCCCTGAAATATGCATGAGGCAGTGTGAATATATACATATATACTCATATGTACACAGATGTGAACTAAAATAACCTTCACATTTTGTTATAGACTTCCCTTACACACATGGGAAGAAATCGTGTTAATGAGAATTTATGCAGTGTTATTTAGACGTTAAGAAGAGTGATCTCTCCCACTTACCATGCATCAACAACGTACTAAAGTTCTGGGCGGTCTGGTCATGGGGAAAATAGTGATTTACAAAAAGGAGCCTTATTTTACAGGCTATTGTAAAGACTGAATTAATATTATATTCCAGAGTTTTAAAGAGCACCGGGTATAGAAAGTACTCAACAAATATTAAATGCTATTACTCCACATGCAATAAATTTGGCAGCAGCCTAAATTTGAATGACAAGTTAGTGTTTATGTTAAGTAATAGATTAATGTTTTAAATAGTATTATAACACTGAGTGACAGGTTTTAAACGATTATAGTAAATCCATACAGCATCATAATATTAGACAGTCACTAACATGTTGTTTGCAAAGAAATTTTAATGTTGGAGAAATTATGAGTTAAAAGTGAAATGGCGTGATATAAATATCTCAATTATGTAAAATACATAACCATTTAAAAAAAAATATCTAGCAAAAAGCACACCAAATAGTCAAAGCCATTTTAATAGCAGAATTTGACTCTCATGCTGCTGTTTTCTTCTCTGCACTCCACCACCAGAGATCTTTCTCTTTTTACAATAAGGAAGAACCAGGAGAACATCATACTTTTGAAAGAGTAAGGCAACATATGTACAACTTACAGAAATGCCCAGCACTTTGCATGTGATGTAATACAAAAACAATGATGGCTTTCCAAAACTAGATTCTTTTCTCTGAATTTCTGTTCTTTCCCAAATACTGTTATTAATGCAAATAAATATCACACCGTGCAACAGTAAGTATCCCTTGGTTGGATCTGTTTATAAATGTGTAATCGGGTATATACAGTACACTCCTTCCCTAAAGCCACCCATACTCTCTTAGCCCAACCTCCCATAGTTTCTACCTGGTTCTGACCCAGAATGCCTTACCAACCCCAGCTATGAGCAATCTCGCAACCAAGCCTTCTGTCAGTGCACTACATGTCCCAGTAGCTTTGACCTCTTCTATCCATCAAACTAAAAAGCCCTTATTTCTTTTGCAGTTTCCAAAGAGAATGTCTCTGGTCCAGCCATGACAAAGATGAAACATCCCCTTTAGTCTGAGGATTTCCTGAACACTTTCCAATCCTTTATGCACAATTGCTTTCCTTCCAGTAGAACTCCAGAGTGCTCTCTGAACTCTACCTTTCATGTTACCTTACCTTATCTGCACAAAGCATCTTCACTTCAGACAGACGGCTGCTGTTTCTAGGAGCTGACTGGAAGTCATCAGTCCCAGTGAGACCCTGACGGTTCTAACAACGGGACCAATGGAAGGAAATAATCACAACTCACTGGAGACGTTGAGATTTAGATTATAAATAAAGCATTCCTTTTATGCAAATCTCAAGGAAACTTCTTACTTATCCATCAGCATTCCCAGATACATAGTATTGAGTTAGATATGATGTATATTAGCCAGTGCCAAAAAAGAAAAACTCTAGTTAACATGTGTCTGCTTTCACCCAACCACCCATCTTCACTGCACTTCCAGATAATTCTGATGCAGCCCTTAAGAGGTGAGGAAGCGAAAACTAAATGTGCATTGCTGTCCCATGCGATGCTGCTCTCGGGCTACTTTCAGACTAGCCTAGTATCTAACCAGTTCCAAACTTTACAAACTCATTCAACACAATCTAAATGCACCATAAATTTATATTTGTTAATCTTGATATGAGAACATTTAAACATTTCAAACTACATAAAAATATGACAAACAATATAAAACAAAGAAATTTGTTGACAACGTAGTTCCAAAACATCACTATTTCTTGTGCTGCAATTAAGCAGCAAGACAGCTTACATGGCTCTCCAGAAAACAGTGTTTTTAGTGGAGTGTTATCAACAAAAATCAGCACAATCCCACACAATAATGTCTCCAATTTATTATCTTTTCCACAGTACAAATTTTTCACAAACCATAAATTCTTTGCATTTATTCAAAGTCTGTAAACAAGTGCCTGAATCCCCACACCCCAACCGCAGTTTAAGCATGTGAATGTTTTAAGTCCTTCGATCAAGTTTTACTTTTCCACTTGTATAAGGAATCAAGAGCCTTCTGTCTTTACATTATTTATATTTTATCATACAGCCTGCAGTGCAGTAAATCACAGTGAAAGCCCTGGGGAAAACAAAACAACATGGTCGTTACAGCAGGACTTGAAACTTTATAATAATAAATGCATTTGAGGAAGCGTCCCATAATAAAAGTGTGGGTTTTCATTTCCAGAAATCAAGTCAATTAGAAACCCTAGTTTCTACTTAAAAACCCATTTTATCTAAAAGTGAAAACAGTCCCCTATCCACAGTCATTTTATAAACTCTATACAATTTTACTTGCAGAGATTTATTTTTTCCAGTCTGGAAAACAGTAGTGCAATCAGTTTTACTTCTTTTAAGTTATTTAGTCCATGATGGAAACAGCTCTGTGGAAAGATAAGAAGATATTCTGGTAAACAAGAAAACTTTGCAAGCCCATGCTGGCTTACAGTCCATTAAAGCTTGTAAGTCCATAGCGGCCTTCAACAGAATGCTGTGTATACATCACTAACATCAATGCAGAAATAAATAGGCGGAAATAACTGTAAACTGCCTCCTCTCGATGACTGTTCGGTAGTATCTGACTTGATGAATTGATGGAGTAGTCAGTTAAACAAGCAGACAGTAGACAGTTGCCCGTAAGGACATTTCCACTATGGCATCAAGTCTGGAAAGCCCCAATGGAGTTACATTCCTAAAATTAAAATAAAAACGGAGTGGAGGGTGGGAGATAAAAGTTTACAGATGCCACTCAAATGGAATTCCATCACGTCAGCTGAGTCACTTAGACTTCTTCTTGAAAAGGCTTTTGATTTTGGATGGCTTTTTGCTTTTCTCGCCATTATGACAAAGGTCATGTGGGATGCTGCTTACTCTGGAAACACTTGAGGCTTCCTGAACTGGCTTGCTATCATTGCCAGCGGAGGAGCAGGACGTGTGTCGAGGATTAGGCCCCGGGATGCCACTCGAGAGCTGATGCATGCTACAGGATTTCTCCAGGATGCCATTGTACACTCTGCTTGCAGGGCTGAAAATCATGCTCTTGGTTTCCGTCAGACCCACACACTCAGGGGAGCCCCGGGAGACATCTGCTGTCACTGGGGAGTCCCCCCTGGAGGAATCCTCCAAGGAAAGCTCGTCTCTTGATACTTTTCGAGAAGACAATGTTTGGTATATCTCAAGGCTTGAGGGAGGAGACTGTTTTCTCCCAATGGAAGAGTTTAAGGAGTCACATTCTGAAGCTGTGTCTGGTACTTCCCTGAATGAGACAGATAAAGGTAATACTTTTAGAGTTACATGTTATTAACTGCACCAGCAAACATTCTACCAAACCAACTTCCACTCATTATTTATTCAATTATAAAAAGAGATATGCTATAATTATATATATATATATATATATATGTAAGATTTGAAAAGTTTTCCTTTAATATAGCCTGTCATTTCCATGTATGTGTGCTTGTGTGTGTACGCACATGCATGTGGATATATGCATTTGTGGGATAGCTTCATGTGTGCAAGAGTAGGCCCCGGGCCAACACTGAGCATCTTCCTTGATTGCTCTCCATGTTATTGTTTGAGGTAGGGTCTCTCATCTACAACTCAGGTAGGCCAGCTGGCTAATGAGCTAGAGTCGCGTCTCCCTCCCTTCTCCCGCTGCAGTTAAGACATGTGTGGTTGGACACGGCTCTTACCTGGGCTCCAGGGGTCCACACTCAGTGTTTGCGCTCATTTAGTAAGCACTGTAGTGTCGGAACCTCTCTCCAGCACCAAACTTGTTAATTTAAAACAAGTTATAAGAATCAAACTATAATTAAGCTATGCTTTCTTTAACTTTCAGGGAGATGAAAATGAGTCTTGACTTTTCTTAAGCCTTTTTGACTTTTACATTCCTTCAATACTATTTTTCTTTCTGAATCAAAAAAAAATGCCAGTATATGTTTGAGAAGGTGAAATTTTAATCACTACTGCTAATGTTTAGCTATGAGCTTGATGAAATATAACTTTCTGAGTAAATGTGAACACTGCGCTAAACTAAAAGCTCTGTCAGTGCTCTCCACTGCTGAGCTGTCTCCCCAGCCCCGGGTTATATATTTTTAAATGTGCATACTTTCTACAGCACGTTTCCTTTGGAAATGATATACAACATTTGCATTATTTTCTCTGTAGTAACACGTAGCTGAATACACGTAAGTTTTACAATAAGCTATGACAGCTAGCTAGCTGAGTGTCTATGTGTGGAATATGTAGACAGAAAGGCCAGCTTAACAGCAGAAGCAATTACTTGTAAAGCAGCAGCGCTGTTCCCTAAAGTCAAGTCCTCTCATATTTATGAGGGTGTGTGAAGTCCAGACATGCTACATGAAATGAGAACTGAACTAACTTTCTATGACGAAAAGGTTCTGTGGGCCAGGGCACGTCTGGTGTCCCCTACCATCTTCCAGAAAGCACAGGAAAACAACTCAGAGGTAAAGCCACTCTGCTCCTGACTGTGGTCATACTATAAAGATAACATAAATAAAATGCTAATCATAACAGGCTCCCCGTGGAAAGGTGCATTAAATTCATCCTTGCAATGAGACTGCAAACCCCAACTATTTCCTTAGGAACAGGCCTCAGAGATTGTCTGCTAATTAAAAAATAACTTTTAATAGACAGTGAGATGACTATGGGAAAAGTTATCTGATGGTAATGTCACCAGAGCCATTCGGCAGCTGTAAGGAGCCACCCAGACTGCCAACCCCAGTACTAATGTGAGGTAAAATCAGAAACCAAGAGTTCTTCCGTCACTAACAGCACTGAGATGTGAGCTCCCGACAGCCACGGGCCTCACGGTGCACTGGCACCCTCAGACAGAATGGACTGCATGCTGCTGTACTCATGGTGACAAAGGAATGTGTCGTGAAGTTCATTTGATTTTATCATTCCCTCCACTAGGTTCTCAACATTTTCTTGAGCCCTGGGCAAATGAAATTCCCTATATGCTAGGAAGCAATAAATTATTCTGAAACTTCAGGCATAGTGTACAGATACACTCAAGCCCAAGATGTTATGTTTTATATACACATTTCCCTTGACAAGCTTATAGTCTAAGACCTGGGTCAACAGCATGTATTAGCATCTACAGTTACGTCTCAGAACAGAACCTACAACCCAGTGGCAGCAGAGCTCCAAACTTCACAGGATGAAATATGAGTGCGAGGAAAAGGGAGCTGCAAATTCTAAGGGCTTAAACTCACTGAGACTCATGAAGATTATTATTCAGGCAAGTAGATCAGCGAAGGCGGGACACATAGAAGGCAAGTCTCTGCTATCAGCTTTGAAGATTAGGTCACCTGACAAGGAATGGTGGGTGGCCTTTAGAAACTGAAAACAATCAGACCTCACGCACAGAGTGGCACAGAAACAAGACCTCGGCAATATAACCACAAAGAACTGAATTCTGCCACAAATATGAGGCTCAAAAGGGACTCCAGATTCCACATGAGAACCAGCTTGGCCAGCACCTTGAATTTAGCCCCTGATACGCTAAGCAGAAAACTCACTCAGGCCAGATCCAGGTCAGATACACAGAACTGGGGTCCACAAACATGTGTCATGTGAAGCCACTGAGTCTGTGTCACAGACACACAAAATACACTGTGGCACTGCTGCCACTCCCACACCCATATGCCCCTCAGCCCCACTTAGACCACACTCCACACTTTTTACATTAAGCGTCAATACCATTGTTTCTCAGCAGTGAAGTAGATAGCTTCCTCCTCCTCTTCGTTCCGGTACAGAGCAGGGCAACTTGACACAGACAGAATGTCTGGGTCTGGGGAAGGCAAGGAGTGCTGGGGATGCTGGGGGTGGGGAGGGTGCCGAGGGTGGGCTGCCAGAGGCGCGTGTGCAGGAAGCTGAGCTCGCTGAGACTGCGGGGAGGACGGCACGATGCTGCGACGAGAGCGGCATAAACTACTGCTTCGGGCTAAAGATCCAGCAGGTTTAGCCACGGTCCCTGAAAAATACAAGCCAATGAAAATGCTCAGAGCCACCAATGTTCCTTAACTGTCTTCTTGCAAACATGTACAGAAATGTAAAATATCAGGTTTATTGTTTATTCTAGCAACTGTGTCAACAACTGCCATTCTCTACCACCAATGGAAAAGTAAACAGCAATCAATACAAATATAATAAAATGGTAACAGAAGGAAACCTAAGTAGCTTTACTATAAAAATCTAATACTATCAAATAAAACAATGACTTAAAAGTGTTATTCAAAATAACCTTTAGATTTAAAGTCAATATAGCTCACTTAGAAGGAATGATAAACTATTTATGAACAGTCATACTGAATCAGGAGATAAAAACAGTATAAAGTATCAATGGATAGTCTTGACATATTACAACCTGTTTGATCTTTAAGAAGATTTAAATAAAGACTATACACAGTCTCTCAGCTGAAACCAAAGCTTGTTTCCTAAACACAGGTCCTCATGAAGCCTCTGTCTTAGGTCTCCCTGTGCCTACTGTATATCTCAAGCTAGACCCAGGTGGAACAGTCCCCCCCCTGCCCCCCCCCCCCCGCACTAAAGTAGCCCAAGAACAACCTTCTCAAGCTGGCTCTGGATGGACGCTGCATTCTTCATGGGCCATAACACCAGGAAAGGAGGTGTTGTCACTGCACGCCTTTACAAAATGAGCTCTGGAGCTCACATCATTAGACAGCAACAGGCCTCAGACTGCACATCAATGCTCTCTACCCTAGGCCTCAGCTCTAGCCAACCCGTGCATTTGTCCTCACAGTGAACGAGTTTACTTCTAAGAACCAGCTGACAATCAATCAAGAGTTTTGACCTTCCCTGTCTATTCAGATGTTCTGCCTTGTCAATCATATTATGATGAAACCTCAGAACAACAAGAAATGAAATAATTCTCCTAGTAATCAGAAATTATAGATTACCTAAAAAGAAACCATACTAATTTGATTGAGGACAAATTTCTCACCAGGAACTTCAAAACACTTTGGAGAATATACAGAATAAAATTAATCTACACCATTATCTAGTTAACTATTACTTTTCAGTCAAAGTGTCAATAAGGACATTTACTGCCAGAGAAGCTTCTCACTTCTCACTTCTAATTTGCTTAACAAAATACTAATCAATGCTATATTTAAAAAAAAAGAACAAAAATGGAAAGAAAGTGAAACAATGATAATCAGATAATTATATCTAAATAACAAATAAAATGTAACAACAATGAGCATACAGCAGACAATACTAACACCAAATGAAGAGCTTCTAAATCACGTTATGTGTTATGTGAAGCCCCTAACTGGTGAGTGTGAGAGAGAACGGGGAGGGAAGATGGAGGGAAGCAGAGTGTGACAACAAACCATCTAAGAGCCTGGGATGAAACAGATCAGAGAGGCAGGCTACACATCTGCATTACATATCCCCAAACTATAAATGAAGTGAGTTTAGGAATAGCGCAGTACTGTTTCATACTCATCCAGAACTAATCATGCAGAACTAATCGTCAAATCATGCCAAGTATGAGTGAGAAGACAGAAGCAGAACTCATAAACACTAGGTGTGCAGATGAACAAAACCCCTTTGGAGGGAATTTGGCCATGACTAGTAGAAGATGCTTGCCCAGTGATTGAAACTCATTTCAAGGGTCCAGAGAAACTCTTAGAGTGGTGCATAATGCATAACATAAGGATCTGTGTTTCCACTATTGTTTTTAAAAGAAAAATATACAAGGAATCTCAGTGGGAAAGGAGAGAACCCATGTTATTAAATATATAAACAAGCTACGGTTGACTCATGTTAAACAATCACAGAAAATTTAAGTTGTATAAACACAGAAAAACTCTGAAGCACATTTTTGAACAAAGAAGTTGAAAATGATATCTATAATTTGATGATACTTATGTAGATGGTGTAAATATGCAGTAATGGTATATACTTTATATTACATATGTAAAGAAAGCACATTCTAATGGGCTTAAAATAACAGAACTTTGCAAAAGGAAAAATCAGATGGTGTGGTTCATTTCAGAATAACAAGTAAGATACTTTGTTTACTTTTGTAGTGGGTGGGCATTGTCTTCAATGACTTTAAGAACATACAAAGGGCTTTAGAAGAAGTTTGAAATACATTACTACTATATTCTACTCTGAAAGAATTTAGCAGATAATTAAAAACTGGGGGAAGAGGGGTAATTCTATCCTCTATTATTCTACTCACAATAACTATATCAATTAACAGTTTCTGAGGTTCCTTCATGTAAAACTACAGACAGTTTTATTGTGTGTATTAGAATTTTTCCTTTCTATTTACATACAATAAGGATGTTTCCTGACTAATTATTTCAGGCATAAGTAACACATAACCAATAAAGAGATATTTAAATGAAGCACCTTCATCCTACCTTAGTACATTTCCGGTAACAGCCTTTGTTTTAGAAGGTCCAAGACTTAGGCGCTTGTAACAAAGCTACTCAGAGTACCACTGTGTGGCCACTAGGTGGGGGCACAGCTCTCCAATTCTATGAACGATCAGATTAATTTCTAAAACTTCCTATTACATTTCAAACCGACTCTTGTACTTTTTCACATTTACAAGTATAAATGTCTATGTAAAATACTACAGTTACTTAAAACATATGCCAACTACTTACACTTAGTGTATTTTCTTTTAATGGACCAAAAAAATAAAAATAAAAATAAAAATAAGGAAGTTTTGCCATCTCCAAACTCCCACAAATACTTCTAAAACAGGCAGGGAAATCACATCTAAGTTTTCATAGACCATCACCATTTTTCATCACCATTTTATTTTGCTAAAGGCAAAAAGACTCAGTATTCCATGAGTGAAATAGAGCAGTGTAACACTATTAAAAGAATACATTGAAAAGCAAAACAAAAATATTGACCCCAAAAAAAGGAAAGAAAGAAGAAGGAAGGGAGGGAGGGAGGGAGGGAGGGAGGGAGGGAAAAGCCTTGGGCATGGAACAAATCATAAGCTGAAGGCGAGTCAAGCGCTGACTACAGCAGAGCTAGCAACCAAATCCAGCTTCCAGCACTGCCTTCAGCTTTCTTTCTCCTGCAGCTTTCCCTCAGAGTGCAGCATGCCATTGACATAGTCATCAGCAGTCACAATGCTGTATTTTTGATCCCTTTTTTATGTGACTCTCATTTTAATTTAATGGTAAGTAATGTTTACAAGCAAATTCCTACAATGAGTGATATATGATGACTGTTGACATATAAATATGTGATAAATTATGTAAATTAAGTATTCATGCTTCTTAATCAGGTAGATTTCTAAGACAATATATAACATATATAAAGAATATATGTGAGAATATCTCATATAGTACTCTCAGAGAGAAAAAAAAAAGTTAAGAAGTAGCAAAGAAGAATATATTTTTCCCCATAAGTTTCAAAGTGTATCACTCCTAAAGATCCTACTTTAAAACCCGCACCAGCACTTCCCTGCGGCCTTCACTGAGCACTCACCCGGAAACTGTGACACTATTGGGGGTGTGTCTTCATCTAGGTCATCCACTCCTCCGGCAATAGGGTAAGGTGGAATGGAGACTCGCGGCATCACCACCCAGCTGTGGTCAGAGTACAGAGAGGAGGTGAGACTGGGGAGCCCAGAGTTGTGAGCTATCTGAAAGCCACAGATCTTCTCAATCTGCTGCCAGCGAAAAAGCCGTTCTCGCAAACATGTCGTCAGCTCAGAGAGTGCTTTCCTGAAAAGTCAATGGATGAATTACTATTAAAACAACAGGAGGAGACCACGGAAACTGACTGATCAGAAGGCGAAATTATCCAATTTCCGAATCAGTGTAAACTATGTCATTACATATGCTTCACTGATTAAATATACATTATCTACATAGTATACAGCAGAAGACAGACAGACAGACAGAACAAACAGCATTCTCACTTGGCTTCCAGAATCTTGTGGTCTACTTCATCCAGGGAGGAGCTATGAGCAACATGCAGGGTCCCAAAGACTGTGCTTCTCTTCTTTTTAATTTTTTCTGCCTAGACCCAAAAGGTGAAAAATAAAGGTAGGTTTAGGAAAATGATTACTTATATAACAAATGGAGTTAATCCTGATTTTGACTCTATTAACAATCATAAAACCAGTAAAAAAATTATTAGCCAAGATACAGACATGTTTTCAAAATAAGAAAACAGATGAGAAAGAAAGCATGCTTTCCTAAATCAAAGAGGTTTAAAGCTGTGTTCTAGAGAATTGTTTCTCATATTTCTACAGCTGTAAAAGACCAGAATCTTCTATTATTAAGACCAACAGAAAGACATTAACAAAGTCCTACTGCAATGAGGTGTTAGTGAGTCAACTATGAATTTTTTCCAGAATTCAGATTAAGACTTACTCTTATTTCACACAATTTAATAAACAGCAAACATGAATTTCTATTAACTACTGACCTGAATCAGATATGAGGCAGCAACCTGGAGGAGAAAAGCTCTGTATAAAACGTTTACAATAGTGGTAATAATCACAATTTCTCAAGGATGCTAGGGTAATTTTGAAAGCTATATATGCACTTCTCTAGAGAAAGTAATTTTACTTTAAGTTCAATAATTGCAAGAGTCAATCTACATGACAATCTCTAATTTGTAAAACAGAATCTTCAAGACGGGCTTTTACTAAGGCCTTTTATTTAAGTAGTTGATCATGAAATAAGAGACTACCTCGTCCTTAGCGATGGCTAGCTGCATCTCGGCATTCTGCCTCTTAATGTTGTAGTACTGTACTTCAACTTCGTGTGTCAGCTGAAGCCATTTCTGTAGTGCATCAGGGACAGACCAGCTGCTTCTCATTTCAAACTCCTTTTCAGCCTTTTTTAGAGCCATGCGGACCTGGAGGGACCAGAGGAAGAAAACACAAAGGAAGAAAAGGCTGAAATAAACACTGGTACCAAAACAAACAAACAAACAAAAAAACCAATCCAATTATGGTCTTTAAAAAAACCTCTTGAAGTCCCTAAATCTAAATGTACTTTTTATTTCAAAACAAGGGCTGACTATAAGTACATCATAAATTTACTAAGCAAAGCTGAACCCACAGATTAAAGAAGGGGCATTTGTGCCCACACACATATAAAAAGTGGAATTATTTAGTTTTTGTATTTTAGAGTTGTCAAGTTAAGACAAATCAGACACAAAAGAAAACGATCTAGGAAATATGCAAACTACTGATCTCACTCTGCACAGCGCATTTTTTGGTCACCTAGGATACCACATAAACAGAGTGGACTTTCTAGTTCTTCTTTCCTGATGTCCTGTCTGTCCTTTGTTGTGCTTCTCCTACTACAGCCTGTTCCACCCTTTCTAGATCACCCACTGCTCCTTTAAGCAAGTAGACACTAAGCATGAATAGACTATGTATAAATTTCAAGAAAGTCAATTCTGAACAAGAATATATTTGATTTTCCCTGTGAGAAATTATGCATTGCTTTCCCTGTAAGGATGAAGTATTTCTCCCACATGCTATTTAAGGGCCAGCCAATCAAATAAAGAAAATAAGATGTCAGATGTGTTAAGTGTAATAAATGCTAAGGAAAGAATATATAAAGAGAAGCCCTCTAGAAAGTGACAAAGAAAGAACAGAGAATCAGTTCTTGGAACAACTTAACTTACAATTAGGCAGGGTGGTAGGACTGCCATGCAAAACCTTCCTACAAAGCCATGGGTGCACCATGGAACACTGATCACGGTGCCCAGCCCATAACTGCAGAGTGATTGAGCCCTCAAAGCTAACTGAGGTAACCGAAACTCCCTCCATTCTAAACTAAAGTGCACAGGAATGTTTGATCTGAACAAATCCAATTTATTTAAATAAACCTTTCTGTTTGCCAGAGTAAACTAAGAATAGGACTACACAAACTTTTGATAAAGAAATAGAACAGCTGTTGGGCAGTGTAGAAAAATATTTTAAAACCTCAAAGTTAAAAGAAATCACAACAGGATACACAGTGTATAAACAGAGAGAGAGAGAGAGAGAGAGAAAGAGAGAGAGAGAGACAGACAGACAGACAGACAGACAGACTACAACTTGGGACTTTTTAAAAAGGGCTTTTCAAATAAGGCTTTTTCAGTAGAAACAACTTCTTAGGCGACACCACATTGTGATTCATTGTGTAATGTACATGGGACAATGTGAATTTAGTTAATTAATTAATAATTAATTACTTAATTAGACAGTTGGCTAAGTTGTGTGGCGTCCCTGCTGATCTCTCGGGAAGACAGAGCTTGAGAGCGGGTCCTGTGAGACACAGTCCTACAGAACACCACAACAGACTGCAGTAAGCCTTTTCTCTCCCAGGACTTTGAAACTAAAAATTCAGTGTAATTTAAATGTTCAGGATACTACACACAGAATCTTAACACATCTCACTCACGTTACTCTCTACAATCCTAAAGATTTGCCATCCATTTCTCTTAAATCAGTTAAATTATTTTGCACAGAAACTTTGTATTGGGGCATAAATTGAGGCTGAGAATATTTAAATTAACTGTTAAATAATGTGAAATGTACGACCATTCCATTTAGTAACTGTTCAACAGCTATTATTTATAACTTTGTTATTTGATCAAAATCTTAACTCTTAGTTGAATGATGTTGTTATCCATGAGAATGGTCAATGTCTTACTAGCAGGATATGAACAGTGAACAGTGAGGCAGAATACTTAAGTTCTTGTCCCTGCTTTACAATTGACTAATTCTGAACAAGTCTCCCAATCCTTAGCTGGTTTCTTAGTTTCTCAGTCAATGAATGACTAAGTCATCTAGATGTCTTAGAGAACCCAGAATGTGTTCTGAAGACAAAGGAAGGGCCATAGGACAAGAATTCCAGGCAACTTATGGAATGATAAACGAAAGGAAACACAGGCTCCATTAGGATAAGGCCCTGCAGACACATTTCAGAGTGATAATGAATCTACATTTACTTATGCCACCAAGCTTATAGTAATTTGCCTCTGCAGGGACAGGAAATTGATATACACGCATGCCATGAAATTCTTCTACAACCCTCCCTTCTCCACAGCACTGTGAGATGCCTGAAAGCCTACTCCATCCTATTTTGAGTAGCTGAGTGGAGGAAGCAGACATAGGAAGGACATCTTTGCAGATAACTCTGAAGACTTCAGCAGATTGTTTTAAATCCATCTAACAGGGTTGAAAGGGAGGACTAATAGAATCCTTAACATCTGCAGCCTGGGGCTTTAGAGAAGCTCAAAAGTAGATGTCCTTTATTTTACACAGAGACATTTGAAACGGAAACCTGCTACAAATCTAAGTAAACCTCACGTGGACTCCAGCTAATGAGCCTAGCAGGACTTACTGCTGCATGGAAGAAGAAACAAGCTGGCAATTTCACCTTCCAGCTACCATTTTGCTAATTTTAAAATATGAATTTGATCCATGCTAAAAATTTATCTTTTATTAGCTGTGGAACAGTATACATGACAATACAGATACAGCAAGTGGAACAAAACAGAAGACAAAGGAAACCCTGGCCAGCCCCTCTGAGCAGCAGCAGGGCCGCTTCCACAAGCATGGTACCTGCTCCAGCTCCTGCTCTGCGTACTGGCGCCTGCTCAGCTCACACTCTGCGCCCTCCCTCAGCTCCCGTAGCCGGCAGGCCTCCTCCTTGGCATAGTTGATTTCGTCCATCATTTTCCGTTCCAGATTTTGCTTTTCTACAGCAACAGTTCTGTTTTCTTCCTGTGCCTTTTCAAGTCTTAGAGAATGACACACTTTTAGAAATTCCTCACTTAAGTATCCAAAATTGCATTTTTATTAAAAAAAAGTTTCAAACAATATACTTTTTAACATCAGAATTTATAGTATTTCTATTAATCTTAAATTAGGATGAATATCAGGTAACCTACTATTTGGCCATATTTTGTTATCTTGGGCTCAAAAGATAAGGATCACAAAAAAATAGTCTCTGTAAAAACACTTTTTAAAAAATTATAAACATTTTAATCTATTGGAAAGTAAAATTCAACTACATTCTACCTATATCTGATTTACTTCCTATGATCTTCTACAAATTTATTCCCAAATTGTAATTCCCAAAAATATAAAATGAAATAAGCATGTATTTCTAATATGAACATTAACCTAAAATAAATGTTTACATACATACTCATGTAACATTTCACAAGCATATTTACTTATGTGACATCAAGAATTAGGACTGGTTTTAGTAATAAACTTTGTTTTATTTTGGATTTTTGAGACAAGTTCTTAGTAGCACAAGCCGATCCTGATTTTCACTAGCTATTCAGCTAAAGACAACCTTGACCTGATCCTCCTAGCTCCACCTTCCAAGTGCCAAGATCCCCAACATGAGCCACCATGCCCGCCCATGTGGTGAGATGCTTTACCTCTCTTGTAAGTCCATGAGACTCTGCTCCGCAGTCTGTAGACTCTCTAAGTCTTTCATCATTTTTGCAACATGTTCCTTTGATGACTTATTTTGTGTATAAGCAAACCAACAACCTCCGACACCAATTACTATAGAAATTGTGAGGATAAAATCCTTCATCCAGTTATGAGGTGGGCCTACAAAAAAAAAACCAGATAGTTAAATTAATTTTTCAGTGTAATACAATGTAAATATACAGAAAAACAGACATCAAAACAAACAAAACTTAATATCTCCTTCCATCAGATACAAATTCTAGCTTTATAAAATCAAAACTCTTCCAACAATCAGTACGCTTATTGGATCTATCTAATATATGAGACTGCAGAAAAGCAAAGAAAAATACACATGGCCATACCAGGCCTTCTTCTGATCAATCCCATGCTACTGAAATAAGCTCCCACAGAGTAAAGGGATCCCATAATTCGCTTCCATTTCCTTCACTTAGGCCAGGTCGCTGTCACTGAGACACAAACTGGACAATCAGTCATTCACCATAAGGTATGTAGTTTGGCAATAAATTACTTTTATCAGTGGTCCATAATGTTAAAGGATATAACACCACCACCACCACCCCAAATAGACATGACAATATTTTGTTAACACATGGGAGGTGCTGGGGAAGCTGTTACTGATACCTCCTTGAGTAGAGACCAGGAATATCCCTGAGCACACTACAACCAACAGGAAAATCTCTTCCCTCATATTCTCTACTAACAACAAACATTATCCACTGCTCCACCATGAACACAACTGAGAAGCCCTGGGTTCAAGGGCTATAACTAGTTGGCAAATGGACAGTTGTCTGCTAAACAGGGGTTAGGAGGAGAAAAAATGAAATGTGGGATCCTTCTTCCCTACCTAACCTACCAGGTATGATGTCAACTCAGCACTGCAAACGTAAAGCAGAAGGCACAAGGGCTACTGTCTTCAGGAATGTAAAATATAAAACCTCTACTCAAATATCATTTTAACCTTGCTCTGACTGTCAATATATATCAACTTTCCAGGGACTAATTAGAAGAGAGATACATGATAGCTAATGAAACAGAATGTGGTATTTTAGGGCTCCAAGGAAATGTAATTTATAGTGGTGAATTGCCTTTCCTGGCTAGTTTGATGTCATTCTGACATAAGCATAAGTCATCTGAGAGAGAACTTCAATTGAGAAAATGTCTTCAAAAGATCAGGCTATACTCAAGTCTATAGGGCATTTAGTGATTTTAATCACTGATTATTGGGGGAGCACCCAGTCCATTATGGGTGGTGTCTCTCCTGGGCTGGTGGTCCTGAGCTCTATAAGAAAGCAGAATGAGCAAGCCATAAGGGACAAGCCAGTAAGCAGCACTCCTCTATGGCCTCTGTGTTAGCTCTGTCACCAAGTTCCTGCCCTGTGTGAGTTCCTGTCCTGACTTCCTTCAGTGATAAACAGTGATGTGGAAGTATAAACCAAATACACCCTTTCCTCCCCAATTAGCTTTGGTCATAGCATTTCATCAGAGCAATAGTAACCCTAACTAAGATATTGCC
This sequence comes from Arvicanthis niloticus, assembly GCF_011762505.2. Lineage (NCBI taxonomy): Eukaryota > Metazoa > Chordata > Mammalia > Rodentia > Muridae > Arvicanthis > Arvicanthis niloticus. The sequence goes on along the minus strand of NC_047664.1, from coordinate 56,914,106 downwards.
TAAACACTTGTTGTTCCTGCCACAAGATATTCTGTGTGCTTCCAGTGGATGAACTCTACAGAAATCTCAAGTTGCTAGGCTATAAGGTCCAGAGTGTGTCCATGTTTATGTGTATGTGTTTGTACTGCCTGAGCACACGCTTTCACATGCCACGCAAGACATGTAATGCAGACAACTATAGTCTCAAGGGCTCTGCTTAGACTTCTGCTTCTGAGAGGTTCTCAGGTTCACCACAGTCTCACAGCTTTTCATATTAGTAACTAGTTTTAAAAATTCCTGCTTCTATGGCAGAAAAGCTCATCCTATAAGCCATATTTCCTTCATGGTTAGCGAATGGTTCTTCTTGGTTGTCTGCTCCTCTCAATTGTCTGTTTTCTTCAACAGGGATGGGGCAGACTACACTACTATATCACTGAATGAGAGAGATACTAACGTGTCAGAGGCCCAAACAAAACCACATCCAGTGCTTTGAGTTGAAGTTTCTGTCTGTGACTCCGGTCGCTGATTTTCAACTGGGAAATCATAAATGAAGTTTCATGAACTGCTATCCTGTATATACATATAAAAAAAAAGTATGCCATAAACAAAGTATTTCCAGTATAAAAATTTCAGTACACGAGCAACATATTTACCAGTTTGCATACTGATAATCATTGTTGAAAGCTCATCTGTATTAAAGCACACTACTTCAGAAACAATTTCATAACTCAGCTACTGAAAGCCTTCCATAGGCTAATAATTGTGCTGCTCTGCTGATCAACTACTGTCTTCTGAAGTTATTTTCTATTATAACTCACTAAAATTGTGATGTTTATGAATCTGAAAGTGTTTTATAATAATTAACTAGTGTCAGTATTTCACTATCATTTCACACACATACACACACACATACACACAGAGGAAACTAAAATTGAGACAAGACTTACTAAACATTTTTAGTAGATATTAAAAACAGTTCTTATTTCAGAAGCTTTTACGTAGCAGCAGCTGAAAAGCTCCCACTACACTCAGTGTTCAATTGTTTCAGATGAACAAAGTATACTGAAAACCAAATCGAAGGTAAGAAGTCTTCTTGGGTAGGTTGAGGGTAGAGGGATTCACCTAATACTCACTTCCCAGAGAGTTAGTAGGTAGAGGTAGTAGTAGTTAGTACCCTGGGGGGCTGATAAATTGCTGTGTGTGTACACACTGATCACAAACAGGCCCTGCCTCAAGCAAGGTGAAAGGTACAGGAAAGACTGTCCTCTGACCTCCACACACAATGTCATCTGCATGCACACATTCTAACACCACAAACACACATGCATACATACATGTACACACATATAAGAAAAAGATAAAAGTATTTCAAACAGATATATTTATAGTATTTTGTTTCTACCATCAGCCCCAGCAGTATCTTGCAGATTTGGAATTGAAAAGTGGCATCTACAACACACTTCTCAATGCATGGAAGCCCCTCTGGGTAAGTACTGACCTGGGGAGTGTTGTACCCTTCACATTATTATCCCTAAAATTCTTCTCATATTGTGGCAGTTCAACAAATTCTATCAACCACTGCAGGGTATCCTCAAGCGTCCAATTGTGAACTGTAAGACAGAAAAGAAGGTACAGAGTAAAGCACACTGCTTTTAAAATTAAAAATCTGAACACATCTATATAACTTTAGAGGAAGCAAATATGGGAGATTATATTTCAATTAACTTTAATAAGTGGTAGTAAAATAGTATCTAGCACTCTATGGTAAGCTGAAAACAGCGAGGCCCAGTCCTGCTTTCTCAAATGCATACAATCTAAAATAGAAAAAAAAAAAAACACATAAAACATTAGACAAACTTTAGTCAAACTAATTCTAAAATAAGCATCAATACAGAGATTTTAAAGAATAAAACAATCCATTTCCATGGATGCAGACAACTTCTAGATTTGATTGACACTTCACCTAGTCCATTAATGCATACAATACAGTGAAGCACTGAGTAAGAGTCAGGCCGAGTGTAAGCACTGCAGCACACAGCAGTGAACAGATGAGGAGCATGCTTTCCCTTGTGAAACCTAAGTGCCCTGGGCAAAGAGAGAGGTGGTGCAACTTAGAAATGGAAAAAGATAGGGGAAGGAAAAGTTTAAATCATGCTAGTCATTAAAGAAATGGGAGGGGTAAATGAGACAGAGAGAGAGAAAGAGAGAGAGAGAGAGAGAGAGAGAGAGAGAGAGAGAGAGAGAGAATATGAATTAAGTCTTCTGACTTGACTACATCAAGATCTGAGACAATCCTGCTGACTTGTGTTTGGTTTGTTTTTTTATTTTATTTTATTTTATTTTATTTTATTTTATTTTATTTTATTTTAGGAAGAGGCAGAAAGTCAGAGGGGGAGCACGTTAGGAAGGACTGGGATGTGAACGAGGAACAGCAAGCACGGAAGCTGATTCTATAGCATTTTAATAGCAACAATCAAGGGCAAAGGTATAAACAAGAGGAGACGTGAGAACTAAGTTGGAGGCTTTCCTCTGCTTGCTTCTGTAAAGGGTAAGAAGTTCCAAGGGAAGGCTTGAAAAATGGAGAATTGCACATTGTCTGCATTTACTGTGAAGACTGGGGAAAGCCAACTGTTCACAGAGCACACCAGAGGGCAAACAGGGCTGAAGACAACGAGGAAGTAAGAGATGCAGCGCTGCGATCCATCTGTGCACAAAGACTCTAGGAAAAAAGCATTCTCATGCATTATAGAAAATTCTAGACTCACATTTGCATGCAGTGTTTACCCACTGCCCTTTTCAATGCATGATCTTTAAAGAAAAAAAAACAAGCACATTATACTTAACTAATAAAATTCTTATTTAAAAACTGTATTGCTAAGTGGCAATTTTATACTGAGGCAAAGCGCTTATGTTCTCTTCCTGATACATCTCTATCCTAACACCTGTATATGGGCCTGAGGCCGCTGGATCCACAGAGCCAAACAAATGAGGCTCTCAGCCAGAAGCTCAGGCCTAGGGGCCTTCCGCTGAATCCAATCCAGTCAAAGTAGCCTTTCTACACGAAGGCTTCTTCCTTCTGCGATGAACTACATGGAGAACTGCCCTGTCTGACTGCCAAGAAACCCACAGCACAGCTGCACTGCACACACCCACACAGAACTCTCAGCCAGGAAAACAGGATAAGATTCTCTCTGGCTTTGGATTTTTCAATAGTAAAAGAACCAGTCTATCCAATCCAACACATCAAGTTTCCAAGGAGACCAGAGTCAAAGGAAGAAATTAGAAAAAAAAAAAAAAAAAAAAGGCACAAAACTGTCCAGTCCTAAAAGCACTCAACCTGAGTGGACAGCTGGGTAGTCTAAAGTAGCTTTGTTTATAAAACTAATGTTCTTTTGAATGCATCTTTAAAATAATACCATCCTCACACAAGACAGCAGTACTTGAGGGAGAGAACTGACTTTCCTACTTGATGTCTGCGTTCCTTGCAACCAGCTTTTCTTCTCATGACCAGGACTTGGATTTTGTATTAGCTCTCTCTGCTTCAAAGACTGCTGGTCCTTCAGCCCCTAAAGTGGCTTGTTTTTATCCTCCTTAAAGGCCTGTTATGAGACCTGTTTGAATCTTATCATCTCTTGTATTTTGTTGAATCTTACTTTCTTAGCTAAATTCAGTTCTTCTTAAGAACTTTTTTCCCACAGAATTAAATTAATTATAATCATCTAAAAGAAAAGGAATTCCTTTAATATCTGCTTATTCCACCATAGGTTGTATACGGTCCTTGCTAGGCACTCATGCACAATTTGTTGGGTGCTACTTAATAAATGAAGTAGATGATACCTACAGAGTGAGTACTAAACAACCTAGGTTTCCACGAGGAAATTAACAAAGGCTTGTTTGCACAGGAAATCTCCAGTGTCAAAGAGCTACCTGAAGCTACCCCATCCCTCTGCCCACCTGTAACTTCATGCTGCGCTGCTCAGCCACACCTCCACCACAGGACAGGTGGAGGACAAGGCATTTGAAAAAAATGTACTTAGCAATTTATTCAGAGTTTGGAATTGTTAACAAAGTATTTTTGCTCAAAACTGTGGCAAGTGCTATAGGCTGCTGTTTCAGTGATTTTTAGCCAACTTTGGCATGGAAAGAGACCTTTGCCAGGCGGTGTACCTGAGTCACAGAGCCACCAGAGCTCTTTAACTCAGGCTCAGGTTTTGAATAAATAGAGTCATAAACACAGCTAAGCCACCTTTAAAATTCTGTCTTTCTGATTCCATTATAACAAAAGAGGGCTGTTGTCTAAAGCACTGCAAACTGAACAACCAGCCTAGAACATTTCATTACAGAATGCTGACAGAGAAGATCAAATTCTAAAAATGGCTAGGACACCAATAAAAACTGTTGCTACCATTAACTATGTACTACATACCAGATTTATGAATGTTATTTCATGTGGACAGTGCAGCAGCTCTGAAGGGAGTACTTTTATTCCCATGCTGCGCTTACAATTTCCTCAAGGTAGAACTCTTAATTAGGTATAAATAAATTAGTAAATGTCTACAGCAGGTTTCAGAGCGAGCTGTTTCTAGAACGGCAGGCACTGCACAGCACTGTAACCTATGACCCTTCATTTTTTTTATTTTTTGGGGTTATTTACTGTGGTATGGCTCAGCCTTAGCACACACTTACTTTTTTTTATTGGATATTTTATTTACTTACAGTACAGATGTCATCCCCTTTCCCCATTTCCCATCCCTAGAACCCCCTATTCTATACCCCCTCTTCCTTTATGCTTTTATACCATTTTGATTACATGCATGTAATAAGGTCAGTTCTAGGTTGAGGAACTAACAATACAATAGACACAAATAGTCAAGGAACAGGCAATACAATAAACACAAATAGTCAAAGAAAAAGCAAGGCATTAAACCCAGTTACGTGAACACTCCCGTGATCACTGTGTCTAAGGGCTTATCAGGATGACCAAAGTATCTGAGCCTACTTCCCTATCCTAGCCCAAAGTCATTTTCATGTCTGAAGCCTACTTCCTTGTTCTAGTCTAAAATTTAGAATCTTGTCTGAAATTACTTCTTTGTTCTGGCCTAATGTTTAGATTCCTGTCTGAGATTACTTCTTTGTTGTAGCCTATGATTAAGACTCCTCCTAAAAAATTACTTCTTTGTTCTAGTCTAATGTCAGATTCCTACTTGAAGTCTACTTCCTTGTCCTTGGCCAATGTCATATTCCTGAAAGCAGCCCCTTTCCTTGTCCTTGGCCCATGTCAGCTTTTTGCCAAGCAGCCCAAAAGGCTCTCTACCTCTCTCCCTTTTTTATTTTATTAACAAGACTGAGCCTGTCTTTGGTAGTTCTGACAAGAATGCTTTCCTTACCCGTCATGAAATATGCACTATGAAAGGCAATGCATTTCTGTCTTAGGTTGGTAAGTCTCTGTGCAGAATCTTACCCATCCTTGGCTTGCCAGCCTAATTTAATAACTTTGTCTGGGGGTCCATTTTCAGGTTTAAGCCATGTACTTTGGCTGCCAACATATTGATTTTGTTAAAGATAAGCTTTAACATGATGGGCAGGAATAAAAGTATTCCCAGGACAAGAAGGGCTAGCCTGATCAAGCTATATATGCCCTTCCTGAGGTTTGTCCAAAATGGAAATACTGAGCTCAGGCCATGGATAATTTTATTGGGATTATCTATAGCATCAAAGGTCAACAGAGAAGCATTTTTTAAATTCATAATCTCATTACGCAAAGTTAACACACCCAGAGAGGTGTTAGGATTATGCCAACTATCCCACAGGTGTCTTTAAACTTTTTTTTTTAATTATAATGACAATCATTGTGAATTTCAAAAGTAACACTACTCCAATATTTGTCATGACACTTGGGATGGCTCCTAACTCCTTCAGATAATTTGAATGGGTTATAGAGCATCATTCATTGTTCCAGATACCTATATAAATCCTTTTATATTCAATACATTAGTAACATTTTTTGCTAAATGGTTAACAAAAATAGTTGTCTTAATTCTTTGTGTCAATACTATTACAGAAGCAGTGGTGCTAGCAATTAATGGAATTAAAGCTGTTATACCAGCAATAATCAAGCCTGCTACCCTCTTGCTTCTGCCCTATGATGCTTCATGATCTGCAGCTTTTTAAATGTGCTCTGTGTCCTTGTGGCCCAATACTCTTCAACTCAGACTGGCTTGACTTTATTCTGTTTGCCTGGCTTGTCCTTACTCTCTCTGACTCAAACTAGGAACGCCTTCCTCTAAACACTTTCCCTATTGCCCATTTCAATATTGGATTGGCTGCCTTTGTGTTCTTCATCATCTATACAAGGGTCAACCATGAGACTAACCAACACACATGTGATTGTCCTCAACTAACCTGCTCTCTGATGAGGAGTGCTAAAAGAAGACAAATTTACTTTTTTTTAAAAAGTGGTTTGCATTTATTTTGTTTGTGTGTTTGTGTGTGTGTGTGTGTGTGTGTATTTGTAGAAATAAATGTGCACATGTATGTTGTAAGTATGGAGGTAAAAGGACAATTTTCAAGAGTCAGTTATCTCCTTCTACCTGTGGGTATCAGGAATCAAACTTGGAGTTGACAGCAATTCCCTTCCCCTGTTGCGGCATCTCATCAGCTCAGGAATTTATTGTCATTCAGCTAATTAAGAAATTCTTCTTTCTACATACACTTACACATCCATTTTCACATGTACCCTTTAACTACAGTGAAATGTAGCTGCTGTCTCTAGATTCTATAAAGAGATACCTGGCCAAGAGATCATACATATGGTTACACATGTCTATCAACTAATAACTAATATATGAACTCTGGTCCAAGCCCACTGTATTGTAGGTAGTTTTTTATTCAAAACACCCCACTAACACTTGAGATATTTTCTCTTAGAAATTTAGTGCCAATAGTATACAAGTACAAAATGTTACCACTAAGTAATCTACTATAAGCAGCTGCCTAAGTAGATTTGTAGTTCTCCTAGAGATGTCAGGTATATACTGGGCCTACAATAAAATTGGAGGTAGTAACATAAAAGCTCAGTAGAGTTATGTTAGCTTGTCATGCTAGAATATATGCCTGCAAGTTGGAAGAGACCCTCTAACAACCTGAAGATAATACTTCAAAGAGCCAATAGTTTGGGGCTTTGGGGCTTTGTTTCGTTGCATTTTGTTGATGCAGTGTCTCTGTCTTGGAACTTGCTATGTAAATCAGTCTGCCTCATACTTGCAGAGATCCACCTACCTCTGCCTCTGGAGTACTGGGCAGTAGGACAAAGGATGGTGAACAGAACTAGAACTCAAGGAGAGGCAGAGGAGAATACAGACAGAAAGACAGACAGCTGGAGATTAAAAGATTTTTTTCCTTGCTAACAAGGCAATTTCTGCAACAGTAAATGTAGTTCCTCAGTTGAAAAAAGAAAGACACTGTGCTTCATCAGCCCTGCCTACACACTACTGGCCAGCCCTACCACAATGTAGTTATTTTGGAACAGCACATGAAAAAGAGGAAACAAAGGCCTAAGAAGTGAAAGCTTTTTTAATGCAGTAGGGTGCAAAAACGAGAATTAAGAGATAGGAAGGGGTGGACACAGACTTCAACAGAGAGGCCACTACTACAGCCCTGACTGAAACAGCCTTCTAAGAAAGTCATGAGCCATGCACAGGGGCACAGCCAGGCATACAACTAGGCTACAACTGGACGAAATGCCCTAGCTAGCAGTGATCTCTGCCCCTGAATTCTTACGGTACTTACTGGTTCAACAAAATAGTACGACATCTAAGCTGTCTTCTTTTGTTAACTACCTGCTAACATGTCATGTCTATATATGTATATGTATATGTATATGTATATGTATATGTATATGTGTGTGTATAGTGAGCTTCCATACTACAAGAGATACTATTATATTCCAATATAAATTACCATTTTAAATATTTGATGAAGGTATAATAATTCTTCCTTTGAAAAGAATCAGTTTTGTTTTGAATTGTCTACTTGTGGTCCTAGAGTTGTAATAAAAATAAACAATACTACTCTCAGGGCATGCCATTTCAAAGCAGCACAGGAGAATCCTTGGTTCTAGAAAAGATCCCAGAGACCTAGAACATAATGGAATCACTAATTTATAGTTGTCAGTTGTCAGGAGTGTAAGAGGATATTGTGCATTTGGTCTATTCCCTGATTTAAGTATACCTGACATACAAATCAGTGTGAAATCCAAACTTTTAAGAGAATGTACTATACAAATCACTTGTTCCTGTCATCCATGAAACCCAATCTTATAAATCCTATAAGTCTTACAAAGCCAATGTAGTCACTAACCTTAGAACTTATATTAAATTACAGGCCTAAAAATAAAAGTTTCTAAAGTCTCATTTAAAATTTAAGTTAAAATTCTGGTTAATGTTAATTAATGCTAGTCCTCCAAATCTTAAAGACGTTCATAAACTCATCCAAACAGTAATAAAAAATTAACCTCTAATCATACAGCATTTCTGTATATAAAGATACAGTGACAATTTCCAATTAACTACACTGAAAGGTCTCAAAGCTCAAACTATTGACTATCATGTTTTTCCTCCTTCCCGTACCTTTTTTCATTCTGAGAAAATCTCAAACTACAGTCAAGTTCATCATTGGCTGCAGCAGAGCTTGAACAGAGTGATATATAATTCGGCCTAGCTATTAGCTGCTGTTGCACAAATAGTTACACGCTTACATTCTCAGTATCAAGAAGCAACGGGCAGAAGAGTTACTGTAGGCGAATCCATTTCTGCTGTGATTAGCTAGAACAGTGGGTCAGTGCTGTAAAGCTAACTACACTATCTTCAATGATAGCATGAAAACAACCTTATAAAATACAAACAGGCACAAGGGAAGAGAGAATGACATTTAAGATTGTCCATTATAGAATGTTCTGTGTTGTATATTCTGACATTTCTATAAAAGTCTAAAGACATAATGGCTAATGTTTGAAACATTACCATGTTTACAAAAATACTATATTCTAAAACAATGTACCAATACAGAATTTATCATAATTAAATTCAATTTCATATGAAAGACTTTCAAGTTGCAAAGCTTCAGGAGTTCTCATTACACTGGCAGATGTAACTTCTCATAAGAAACTTCAACTAATCTACACTGTAAAAAGGCAGGACTCTGATAATGAAACTTTAATTAACTGTAATATAAACACAAGAGAAAGCAACTCCTTGTATAAAGATTAAGAAGCTGTAGGCCTCCTCCATCTTTTCTCAGTTGGTTTCATGGACTATGTACTCTAGTCACTTGTGAGTGACAGACACCATGACAACCAGCTGACAGAGAAAGGTTTATCTTTAGAATAGGGCCAGAATGTGAGTTCCTAGTTGCACATCAGTCAGCAAGACATACATGTCTCTGCCATAGACTAAACCCCTGCATCATGCTATATTTGGACACCTAAAGCCGTGCCCTAAACTTGGGAAGTTTAGATATTAGTTGTGCTAATACTTTCAATCATGTATTCCTTGCCTTGTATAATGTAAGAACTTTGTAGAATTTTTACAACTCAAAATGGTGTTAGCAAATGTCTGGATATTCAAAATTTAAAACTCTCGGGGTATCCTGTTCCCAATGGCAGCTCCAGGAACACTGTATAAGGCTTTGTAACTTTTTTTGCTCTAAACTGAGAATTTACAATTATGTAAAATAAACTAAGTATATTACTAGTGATTATGTACATAAAAATGGTGAGGAGTAACAGGCATAACTAAAGAATTTAGAAAAAGTATAGAAAGGACTCATTTAAATATACCATATGAACATAAACAACTGGTTTTATTTTATCATCACAAATGTAGGAACTAAAATACCATGCAAGAGAATTTTAGGAGTATTTTCTTAAAAAAAAAAAAAAGAAAGAAAGAAAGAAAGAAGAGAAGAGAAGAAAAGAGAAAGAAACACTCAAAACAGCAATACACCCAATGACTCTAAGATAAAGAAATGTTTAATCAAGGTTTCTTAAACATCTCTATGCATGTCACAGAACAAATTTATGACCCCAGGAACAGAGTGGCTAAATCATGCATTTCCCCCTTTAGATCCAGATTTCTTCTCTTAATACTGAATTGAGGCTATGGCAAGAAGGCTTCACATTGAAGAACACTTGCTTCTCTTCCAGCTCACCAGAGTTCAGTTCCTAGCACCCATATCAGCTGGCTACCAACTGCCATTCACTCTGGCTCCTAGAGACCTGCTGCCCTCTTCTGGCCTCTGTGGACACTGACATGATATGAGTATCTTTTTCTTCTTTAAAGACGATTTCATATCAAATGAAACAATCTTTTTAAAGATGGGCGCTGTTTCCTTTACCCAAATAATCTCAGCATGTCAACAACTGTGAAGTACTAAATAAATGAGGAGTTGCAGACACAACTGTGAAGTACTTAAATAATGAGGAGTTGCCAGTACATGACGAATGATTCTGTTAAACAAGGTGAAAAGGAAGGAGTCAGCGTTGAGTAATTTGAGCGAAATTTCTAGATAACGCAACAAATTTCTTCTAAAGTTTTGTAAAGTGATAAACATGCTATTTTCTGAAACATATTAAGCAAAAAATTATATATTTCTAAGTAATATCATCAGAACGTTTGGTTTTATTTTCTGCCACTTTAAAAGAAAATCTTAAAGTTTCTTTTTAAAACAACAGTGTCTTCAAGAAAACACAAATGGCGGGTGGCCCTGATGTGGTAGGAGGACCAGCCCAGGAGACAGAGGAGGCTTCCTCAGAGGATATGGCTCATGGAGGTAAGGCCAGAGACAGTGAGTAGATCTCCAAGCAGGTCAAGGCCATACTGATCAAGTCCCTGGAGGAGACCTATTTGATCACCCAGCCCACTAAGGAATGAGAGATTGTTGACTTTTTCCAGGTAATGGCCCCAAAGAATTAGGTTGCGGCAGAGCAGCAGACCAGGTTCAAGGCTTTTGTCACCACTGGGATGTGGTGATTTGAATGAAAATTGCCCCCATGGGCCACAGGGAATGGCAATATTAGGGGTGTGTGGCCTTATTGGAGAAAGTGTGTCTGGGTGGACTTTGAAGTTTCAGAAGCTCAAGCCAGGTCTACTGTCTCTCTTCCTGTTGCCTTCAGATTGGGATGTAGAACTCGAAGCTACATCTCCAGCACAATGTTGGCCTGTGTGCAGCCAGGCTTCCCAACAGGATGATAATAATAAACCCCTTCTTAAAAGCTGCTATGGTCATGGTGTCTCTTCACAGCAATAAAATCCCAAACTAAGATATGGGGACTACAATGGTCATGTTGGTCTTAGTGTTAAAGTGTATCAAGGAGATTGGCACTATCATCCAAGGGCCCATCATCTTGCCCAAGCTTTCCACATCCCTGTGTGCAGAGGCTACTGGGGAACACGAGTGGCAGGTCCTCACTGTTCCATGCAGCCTCTGTGGCTGTGTGTTAGTGCTCATCCCTGCCACCAGGGGCACTGGCATTGTCTCTGCTCCTGTGCTCAAGAGGCTGCTGCTGATGGCCAGTATTGCTGACTGCCACACATCAGCTAGGGGCCACAGTGCAACCCTGGGCAACTTTGCCAAGGCTACCTTTGATGTCATCTCAAACACTACAGCTATTTGAGTCCCAAATCTGGAAAGAGACCATGTTCACCAAGACTCCTTATCAGAAATGCACTGACCATCTTGTGAAAACCCACATCAGAGTCTCTGTTCAGAGGACCCAGGCTCCAGCTGTGGCTATCACATAAGAGTTTTATACAAGAAAAATAAAGGGATTTAAGTCTGCTTAAAATTTTGTATATAATCAGCTTGGTACTTTTTTATATAGCAAATATTTACCAGGTACATAGTAATTAATATTGAGTGCTGGATAAAATAAAACACTAGAATCCAAGAATTATCAAGACTAATTAAAGAAAACCCAGAAAAAAGCCCAAATAAAGCAAACCTTTAAAAGCCAGTAAGTCAAAGGAGTAGGAGCAGCTTTCACTGCCCGCTGTCAAACCTAACAGTGGAAACCTGGAAATCCTGTTTTCCTTAAAAATTAAAAAGCCTACCAGTGACAGAAATATTCCCAAGTTAATTTTATTCTAAAAACTTCTGTCTGATCTCCAACTGTATCAAATTTTTCCTAGTACATTTAGTATTTTAAAATCTACTGGTTCATAAATATTATTAGCTACATTTACTTAATATGGACTGTTTTTCAACTTAAGTTTTGTTAGGTATATACAGTCATGGTTTAATGTTATTGTGGAAAAACAACTTTTAGGAAAAATTCCCTCAATTCTGAGTAGTGGCACAATGGATAAATATTAAGTTACAAAATAGGCTTATTTACAGAGGACCTTTGTCAACGGCTAAGAGTTAGTTACATAAGAAGGGCACACTGTGAATAAAGAGCTTCAGGAAAAGTAAATCCACACTGATGGACTCACTTACCCAAAGACGCTGAACAGTGCCCTGTAAGGCTTCCTCCAAGTTCTCTCCACATCTCAGTAATCTTTCTATTGCTCAGAAGTAGCCAAGTTCCGTATATGGATGAAAAAAAAAGTTACTACTGACCAGTGCCTGTCTGGTGTGGCAATGGGATAGCAGCCTTGCAGAAGCCCACACTAGGTGGGTCTGGAGTGTGGCAGCAGCAATCTGATGTGGTCAGGAAAGGGACTATGAACAGGGAATGAGTAAGCAAATACGCTGGGGATAAAAGCTGATTCAACTTACTGTCCGTGGAGAAGATACACAGATACACACAGTGAAAGGGGTTAAGGTACAATCAACTCAACAGTGTTGGACAGAAATTGGAGGTATAAATTGTCAGTGTGAAATTGTGGGTTTTAATAAAAAAAAAAAAACAAATACAAACTGTACTGTTTAAGTTTGACAGTTGAAAAAATATCTCAGAATAATATTCTAGTAGCATTCTTGCTACCGGTTTCTAAGTCTGGCATTGAGAAATAACATGATGTATCTATAGGACCTTTTTAGGTCAAAAAGAAAGGTTCAAAAACCAAGTGTGTCAGTTTGGGTTTACTAAGCCAGCATAGAAGACTCCTCGACAACACTAGGCATTTGAGCATCAAAAAAAAGGCTGACAGTAACAAATGAAAACCCAGAGGGTAAGTTGGCTCTGATGGTAATAGAATGAACACACATAGAAGATGAAACTTTGAAAACTCAGGAAGATGCTATGAGTGGATCTTTCCCTGGGGCTACTTCCAAGTCATGTCTGTTATCACCTACCATTCTCACATGATAAGATGCTAATAATGCGCTCTGTTTAAATCTCTTGCAGTACAATGCCAACTAATAAACAGAAGAATGATGGACTCTGAAAAATTGCCATTTGGCAATCATCAGTATAATAGTTAACAACAACAACAAAATCCCAAAATCCAAAGGGCACTAAAACAAGTGGGTGAATATAATATGAGGAATAGGATATTTGTTACACAATTTTCAAGCTGCAGCCTCACAAGAAGTATCGTAATAGAAGCTGGAGGCATAGTGCAGTTAGTTCTTACTTAGCATGCACAAAGGCCTGAGTTCAATTCCCAGCACTGCATAAAACTGAGTGTAGTTGAGCCACACAGCCAGTTTGATGTAGGCCTGGACTACATGAAACCCTGTGTCAAACAAAAACAGAAATATTCTAACAGAAAGATGAAAATCTACTCATAGAATACAGTGGACACTATCTTCCATACGTGACCAAAGTAAAACCATTGACATAGACCACAGAAGAATGTAATGAAAAAAATAATTTCCATGACAATCCACCCACAATGCATAACCTGATCACGTAAATGTAATAAATAAATCCCAATTTAAGAATAAAAAAGCTACAAAATGGAATTTTAAAAGATAATTAGCCAAGACGAGTAGGGTATAGGACATAAAGGACCTCTTCCAGGCTGAAGACTGCAGATACACATGGGCTTTCGTGCAGAATCCTGTACTTGTCAGTTATAAAGGTCATTATTAGACAAATGTGAGAGGGAAATGGACAGTGGGGGTTTCTGGAAAAACAGTGCATGGAAAGTCTTTGTTCTAGTTCTGACAACTTCTTTAAGTTTGATTTGCATTAGCTGTAAAATTAAAGTTTAAAAACAAAATTTTTGTATTATGAAGATAAAATTCTATTAATTTTACTGCTTGTGATATTCTTGAAGACAGTTTGCTGTTTTTGGTTTTGTTTGTTTGGCTGGTCTGGACCTCCCTTTGTAGAGTAGGCTGGCCTACAATACATAGAGATCTGCTTTCCCCAGCTTCTGAAGTGCTGAGATTAAAGGCATATGCCATCACACCCAGCTGGAATGGTAATCTTTAACAATGACAATGACAATAACAAACACTGGGCCCCATTAGCTCCCAAGTCCTCTTCTCACTAACCCTCAGCACAGTTGTCTAGGTGAGTGCAGACTTGCTACTAGCAGAATGCTAGCTACACCTTACAAACGGGAACCCAGGGAACCCAGGGAACCCAGGGAGTAGGTTATTCATCTGGGTCACATGGAGATCTGAATATAGGAAGTCAAGCCAAGGCTCTCACTCACTTTGAGATATTGATCTTGTCTGTTCAGGAAATGAGGAGGGTCTTTATAATTAGCAACAAAAAGGTAAAAAGTTCTCAAACCTATAGCAAGTCTACATCACCATTCATTTAGAAATAAGTTAAGAAGATGTACGATAGAAATACATAATACTGGAAATCATTTACTATAGGTTTCTGGTATTTATATAAAAATAACAGCCACTATAAACAAGTGAGATAATTTTAACAACTACAGTGTAAAGAAAGGCTGATTCATGACTTTGCAGTGGGGAAAAGTCTGTAATTTTAGAAGTCTTTTTAGAAACCTAGTGATTACAAGTGGTTAAATTACTAAAACATCTCATATTTACTTTCAATTTTATAGGTTGGAGCTGACAATACTTTCTGCTTATTTCATATTATTTTTATCATTCTAATTAGCTGCTTACTGATTCCCAATTCTACACTGTATTTCAAAGGCTTCTTGTGACTAGATCTAGACATTTTTATTCTCTCTTTTTCTCTGTCTCTCTCTGTGTCTCTGTCTGTCTCTCTGCCCCTCTCTCTCTCTCTCTCTCTCTCTCTCTCTCTCTCTCTCTCTCTCTCTCTCTCTCCTCCAGATATACCAATTAAGTATTACAGCAATATGATTTTATGGAACATAATTCAAAGTCCTATTTAGTTACAAACTATTCATTTTTGTATTTGATGGCCCATACAAGCAAAACACTTTATTATCTAGGAATTACTTGTAATAGAACTGTCAACAAACTATAATTGACTTCTAACAAATTTACTTGCAAAATAAAAAGCTACTAGTGTAAGAACTGAATGTTGTGGTTTGAATATGCTTAGCCCAGAAAGTGGCACTATTTGGAGGTGTAGCCTTGTTGAAGTAGGTATGGCCTTGTTAGAGTAGGTGTCTCACTGTGGGCGTGGGCTTTAAGACCCTCATCTTAAAGCCTGGAAGCCAGTCTTCTGTCTGCCTTTGATGAAGATATAGAAAGCTTCTCCAGCCCCACATCTGCCTGGATGCTGCCTTGCTTCTGCCTTGATGTTAATGGACTGAAACTCTGAACCTGTAAGCCAGCCCCAATTAATGTTGTCCTTGTAAGAGTTGCCTTGGTCATGATGTCTCTTCACAGCAGTAATTAAGACACTGCACAACTGTCACCAGAAAATGCTGATTCTTCCTTTTTATTAATATTTAAAAAACAACTATTCACAATGGCATCAAATTGGTCTTTGAAAAAAAAAAATGCTAACCAGACCTACACTAGATCATAGAGTGAAGAGAGACGATTAAAAAAACAAACTAAGTGAACTATTATTTTATAATAAAGTGGGGCATAAAAGTACTGTTTCTCCTAGATGAGATGGCAACAAGATGTTACCTTTGGAAAATTCATGCAGCAATACTTTCCTAGACAACTCTTTGAAAGCTTTATAAATTTCAGGTGTATCCACTGACTACAGTGCCCATTATCTATCCTGGAGGAGTCTCTCTGGGAAAAGTCAACAGTTACCCAGATCTAATTCTCATGTAAGGAAAGATACAACATACCAAAACATAAATCTTGGCAATGACTGGGGTGTGATAAATAATTTGTATTCTATGAGTGTTTGGGTGCTATGGAAAGAAACATCTACTCTTCTAATATAAGTATATTTGGAAGGCATATCTCTTGTCCAAATTTCTAAACTCATTCAGTGTACACAATATTCCTGAGTTTTATACAAATTCCAATTTACTGTTTTCTTTCTGCAGTGATGCTGGGGGAAGGGGCACCTGCCTGTAATTTCAGCACTCAGCTGATGCAGGACACTATCATAAGGCCAGTCTAGCTACAAAGTAAAACTCTCTCATAAAAGTAAGTTTATCGTAATTTATATGTGCCCAGTGAACTCAGTCAGCTTTGACCTGTTACAGTACAAAGTACCAGGCAACACCTAGGAAAAAGACAGACTTACTTACTTTCTTTCTTTCTTTCTCTTTCTCTCTCTCTCTCTCTCTCTCTCTCTCTCTCTCTCTCTCTCTCTCTTTCTTTCATCCTTCCTTCCTTTCTTCCTTCCTTCCTTCCGTTCTTTTTTCAATTTCCACAGCTGCATTAGTTCATTTTGATAAAATTGAGATTTAATACAATATTACAGTAGTCATTTGTTTGTTTCAAGGTCCCAGAAAACTTAGTTTATAGTCAAAAGCCTATCAGATTGTTCTACCCAGTAGACCATGGTGCCAGCCCCATCTTGCATACATTCTGGACTTTGATCAGCCTCGGTCTGCTCTTCTCAGTCTCGCTGCTCTTACTAATCTGGCTATAGGGCTGGGTGCTACTAGTATCCCATTTATATACCTTCTGGTCATCTGGGAATGAAGTCAGGAAGAAGTAACCAAAACACCCCAGTGACAGGTTGGGTGTGAGTTCCTGGCATTTTTCTAACTAGCACAGGCAAGGAAGATGCCTACTTCCTTTTGGTCATCATCCTTGAAGATGCAAGCCCATAGAGGCTAAGATCCATAGAATAAGCCTCTAGAAATTAGCAGATAAAACCCCAATAGACAAGACAGTGAGACCAGCATGAGCAGTCTAATTATATACCTGCACTTTCCAACTCAGTAAGCGCTGCTTTTCAATTACGATGGTTCAGTCTTCCTCAGTATCAATTACTGCTGAACTGGATCATTCTATTAATACATGCACACACTGAGAAACCTCCCATCCTTTAAAATACAAGTAATTTTTAAGAAACATTTTTTTATTCATGGTTGTATGTATAAGTCTGAGGATGTGAGTGGGGATATTTACGGAGGCCAGAAGGATCCAAAATTCCTTGGAGCTGGAGTTACAGGCTGTTGTGAGACACCCCCACTGGCTCTTGACCCCCACAAAATAACCTTCTTTAACCTATGTCTTCCTTCTGGTATCAGTGCCCCATTCTCTATTCCTCCTTCAGAAAGTCAACAATATTCACTGTCTTCACTTCCTGTTTGCACCACCCCATTTTTCTTCATTTGGCCAGCATGCACTGCAGCTATGAAGAGTACTAACAGCCTCTGTATCAGTCCAACCATGAAGCCTGCTGCCTGTCATTTCAACTCCTCTCTGGAGTTCATACCCACGCTTAAAGCATGTTCTTCTGAGGTCTGCAGACCCTCTCACTTTCTTAGTTTTTTTTTTCTCTTTGGACAATTCTCAGTATTCTTTCTAACATCTTACTGCTTCTTGACCTTATAGCCCTCAGTCCACCACCTCACCCCATCATTTAAAAAGCTCAGTCAGCATTTTTTCTTTTCATTGACCACCTACAAGCTTATTCGGACATTTTTCCTAATCGTTAACAATCCTCCAAATTCTAACACTACAGAAACACAAAAACTTTATTCTTATTCTTGTTCTGTACCAATATCCTGAATCCATTCCCACAGCAAATACTGCTAACTATTCTTTCAAATTAGAAAGTGATTGCCAGTCCACCATCTTGTCATTAGTCACCTCTGCTCAACTTTACTTCAGACCCTCAACAGAAGCTCCTTTTTCTTTTTTCATTTCTGTCTTTTTCTTTCTTTCTTTTTTCGTTTTGCTCTTGACTCCATAGCTACACCATAACTATAATAATCTTTCAAAAAAATGACAAAAAATACTTTGTTCAAACGCCTAGATAGAGCTGGGAAGTTGACTCAGCATTAAAGCACTGCCTTGTAACCAAAAGAATCAGAGTTAAGATCTCAGAACCCATAGAATTGCCGGGTAAGGGTGGCCAGCCAGCTGCCTGTAATTTAATTCCCAGAAAGCTGAAACAGAGAATCCCCAGAGCAAGCCAGGTAGCAAGACTACAGATATTGACTAGCCTTAGGTTTGATTCAGAGACTACACCTCAAAGAATAAGGTGAAAAACCAAGTGAGAAAGTTTCCCACCATCTTGAGCTTCCCTCCCCTCCCCGCCCCACACACACAACAACTCAAAACTCTTAAATGGAGATATTATTAAAATATATTTAAAATATATTTATAACAACTCCTACACCTATATTTGGCCCTAAAAAAGTCTAAAAGGGAATGTGGAGATGTGTATCTCAAATATGCTATCTTTTATTATATCCTAGCTATACAAGTCCCTTAAATATGTGAAACATTGCCAGCCTTGGGGACCTTAAACTATATGACTGCTAAGCCTCCCAGAATATACTTCTCGGTATCTACTCTTGGCTTACTATCAGCAAATAGGTTTACAAGCAAATATTACTCTTGGGATAGTTCGTCCTGAACTATATTATTTAAAAAGCCCTTGTCTTCCCTGATCACTGCCTATCTTGTTGCCCTGTCATAGTTTAATCACATAATTCAACTGTACTAGTAGTTACATGATTGTGAATATATCCATTCACACGTGGAAATTCAAACGTATTCATTTTCTCCCTGACTTTGTTGATTCTATAAGAGTAGGATATCTGCTTTACAGAATATTCTATCCTCTATGTCTGGAAAAATACATGTACCACAGAAAAGAACTAAATAAAGAATTTGTAACTGACTGAATGAAGTAATTATGACTTTTGTCCCTTCCAATCAAGGGAATTGTTGATGATCAAGCTTCCTTAACAAAAAGCATTCATTACTTGAGGTCATTTTGTGTCTCCATGTATAAAAAGAGAAAAAAGGAGAAAAAGAAAGAAAGAAACAGGAGAAGGGGGGCAAGTTGGAGGGGGAGAGGAGAGGCAGACTTATTAAAATAAAGTGTTCAGATTGTAAAATAAAGTTCTACTGTCAAAAAAAAGGAGGGAGGGAGGGAGGGAGGGAGGGAGGGAGGGAGGGAGGGAGGAATATACTGAAATTTCAAGTCAATCAAATAAGCACAGTGAATATCAGTTTTGCACAGGAATTAGTATTTAGTTTTGTGATAAAATAAGCCTCCCGCATTTAACATGGTACAGTTTTATTAGAAGCTAGAGAGATTACATTTGGGGGCCAATTATAAAACTTATTCAAAGAATCTAGACCTCTTTCAAAGTTTCCAATTTCATTTCTAATAGAGAATGCAATCTAATATCATGGTCAGATTCATGCAATTAAGCATGCTCATTGAAAACAAACTAGAATAATTTAGACAACTACCAAAGCAGATGAGTCTTCAACTATCTCACACAGCAAGTGTGATATGCTTACCTTTGCTAAGGCCACAGATTCTGGATCAGTGGGAATGTAGTCAGTACAACACAGAGAACCCTGTGACGACTTAACTGTGGGAGAGCTAGAGCAGCACTAGGATCAAATTCTGCCACAAAATATTTGGCATTGGTAAACATAGAAACTAAACAAATGCATAAGCCAATTTATATCATAAAGAATTTCTTGGGCCTCTCCTCTCTACCCTCCACTCTTCCGTTCCCTCCTACCTTCAATTCCTTCCAAAAAGTTAAAGTCATTGTTTAAGAAGAATTGTTGTTCTAATTCTCCATGAGCAATGAATTCAAAGATGGATTCAAAAATGGTGAGCAAGTCTAAAGTTACTACCATCCTCTGCGCTCCGAGGAAAACTGTATTCCCAGTAGGTTGCTTGCCTATCTGAGCTTAAATTCTTTTTTTTTTTTTTATCAAACTCAAATCTTATCAACTCATTAATACAATTATTCCTGAAAGAAATAGATAATAGCTGCTGTTAAATATGAAGACATAGGAAGACAACCTTTCATACATGGCTATTCAAAAGGCACTAGATTCGGTAAAATTTCTTGTAATTGTCAAGCACTTCCCTTGTTTCTTTTAAATACAATCATATCTACTTCTTCCCAAGTAAACTCTTTGCTTGATCACACCACCCACCTGCAGCTACCATTCAATTTCCTTTCATATGGACTATCTCTCTTTTTTTTTTTTTTGAGGAATACAACAAATGATTCTATTTGAAGTTGCTAACCCTCCCCTTGCCTCCCCCCCAAAAAAATTGTACATGAGTTTACAAACATATTAACATATAAATAATGAGAAAGGTCCTAGGGAGCCTCCCCGTTGTCTCTGCTGGAGGGGAAAACTGGAGGGGCACTGTCCCCACAGGCTGCTTGTTGCTGTGAGGTCTTATGGCAGCTGCTCTGGACCCATTGCTGGCTTCTTTGGCACCTCAAGGTTCAACTGCCAGTCTCTCTTCCATTGTGCTCTGACAAGCGAGCTGGAAACTTTGAACCTGCAGCAGTGGCAGCTCTTCAGCCCGTCATCGCTCTGGCTCAAGCTCATGCTGGAAGGGACGCTTCCTCTCCCGACAGTGCTTCTTGTGGGCAGGCCAGTCCTTCTGCTGGCACTGAGAGCCACAGTATCGCGCCACCTGACAACGCCCACAGATGTTGAACTCTCGAAGCTGTTTTTCAATCACCGTACAGGGAGGATAATGACACTCATAGTAGGTACAGGAATTTTCTTCCTCTTCCACCACATCCCCATTGGCATTATAGTATCGGGTCACATTCAAGACAGGAAACTGTTCTTCTATAGGGTCTGTGGGCAGCTGCTGGATTGCAAGCCAGTATAAGCTTTGCTCCCTTTGTTTGCTGGAGGTCTCTTCAGCTTTGGGTCGCCAGCCCCATGGTACCAGCTGCAGGTTATCCAGGCGATTGTCCACAGTCACAGCATTGAGATGTACCACCTGAAACCCGGGAGCCACACCTCCCCTGTGTCGTTCCCATAGCAGCTCGTGCAGAAGCTGCCGGAGCCCCTTCCTCGGTTCTTGTCAAAGGCATATGCAAATAGCACCGTGGCCATCAGCATCTCCTTCCATTCGAGCCTCAAAGGAGTAGCTCTCCACCAGTGGTATGTCCTGTTCATCTATCAGCGTGTATTTGGTCTTCCCGGCCACCCGGCCGAGCTGCAAGATGCCCAATTTAAAGTCGGTCATGGCCGGGCCTGCACTCTCGGAAGGCGGAGCCGCTCCCTCGGGAGGCTCCGGACCGGGCCGGGCCGTAGCGAGGCCGCGGCACTCCGGGTCAGGCCGGGGCCGGGGTCAAGCCGGGCGGGCCGCGGGCGGACGAGGCTGGGCCGGGCTCGGGCCACCGCTGCTGCCTCGCGCCCGCTGGACCTGCCACGCGCCCATGGACTATCTCTTAAGCAAGCTGCTAAGCACTGTTCCTCCATATCTCACTCTCTTTGACGGTTTTTATTATGACAAAGGACATATAACATAGTAAATTCTATCTTCACCTTTTTTTTACAAGTATGGCCTTAACTAGTGGAGTTAAGTCCACTTATATTTTTGTGTTTCTATCACATAATCTATTTCCAGAATAGTTTCTATCCTGTGAAACTGAAATCAGTATGTATCATTTATATCATTTATATAGCAATTCCTCCTTGCACTTCTACCAATTCTTCTAGCATTGTGATTCTTGACTACTCTGTAAGTATCTCACATCTGCAAATTATATGATTATATAATATTTGTATTGTTAGTCAAATTTATTTCACTAGGCATTGTACTATCAAGAATCATCCATGTTGGGCATATTGTCAAAACTGTCTTCTTTTAAAATTTAAATAAACAATTTACTGAATCCTCCTTTGTGTGTTTGCACGCATAAACATGTATGTGTCCACTCACCCTATCAACACTTAAATTAATTTCTTGAAGGTTAACGATTTGCTTCTTGACAAACTTAAGTTTTGGGGGTTGGATTTTTCATAGCATATTTCTCTACATCTCTTATCTCCCACTATAGGAGAGCTGTGCCAAAGGCAGAAAGAATGTTTTACAAAGATCCATGCCACATAAAGAGAATAAAAGATCAATGATATCACTGAGCCAGAAAATCAAAATGAAGCAAAGCTAAGAACATGTACAAAATATACACAAGATCCTTAACAACAGCTACATATAATTAAGCAAAAAACATAATTTGTCACAGGTCTTACATGATACACATAAAACCCATGGTGAAGTACTTTCATGCTTATTTTTAAGACCAAAAGGACAGGTATTTTTCACACAGACTCTTACTTAACAAGGACTTTGCAATATGAAAGACTATCCTGCAGATTTACACGGCCATCTACCCACTTCCTGAAAATATTCCCCTCTCTAGATATCAATGGCATCATTCTTTCTGCCCTTTAGATTATAAGCCTTATCCTTTAAGGGCTAAGTCATCTTTCCAGCCCATCGTCCCTTTCTGATTTGCCTTGTGTCCCTCTGTAGGCCACTACTCATTTTCTTATCAGACCTCGATCCCCAAGTACTCCTTCCAGTTTTCCCCAAGGTGGTCTCTCATTCCCTTTCTTTCAATGAGCTTTTAATTCCTATGCCACACTCTGCACACGCACGCGCGCGCACACACACACACACACACACTGGTTCTCCCATGATGCCAGGTGCTTTACCACTAGGCTATATATCCAGCTTCGTTTTACTTTTCATTTAAGATAGAGTCTTAGGAAAATGAACTTATTCTGTAGCCCAGACAGGCCTTGAACTTGTGATCCTCCAGCCTTGGCCATTTTGTGCAGCTGTGATTGAAGACATGTCAGCAGGCTTGCTCAGTTCCTGACTTTTAACTACTACACATTGTTGTTAAGTGATAAGTCTATTATGTTGAGCACTTAAAAGCAATGAGAAAACATTCGTTTTATGCTCTTTAAAAAAAACTTACTATATAAAATGAAAAGAATTTGACGGTGGAAGAAAAAACTAATTCCTTTCTATTCCTTTAGATGAAGGAACTCTTTATTTTGTCAGACTAATCTAGATTCTTAATTTCAAATGAAACTAATAATCATAGTAAATATCTAATTGAAAAAACTTGATAAAGTATCTAATGGTCCATTATTTTCAACATTGAAAAAGTCATGATGAAGCAAACAGAAAGGAATGATTACTTAAATAAAACTTGACCTTTAAGATGGGAATTAAATGAAAATAGGCTAGATAACCTGTGTGTGTGTGTGTGTGTGTGTGTATGTGTGACTTACCTTATTTTATCTAGCACTTCTAAATTATGTCTTTATAAATGCAATATGCATTTCAGAATAACAGAAAGATGAAAATGTTTAGACATGAGCCAATGTGACTACACATAGACTAAAAAATTCAGCTAATACTTTTAAACTTTACATTTCCAATTTATATCATATTTATTATTGTTGATTTAAAATGGTAGCAATCAGCTGAATGAGGGAGGAGTCACGTAATGCTTTCTTTAGTAGACTATCTTTGGAGGGGAGAACACCATTATTTTTAATTGTCTTATTTAAAAATGGCAATATTTGTGCCATGTAAAATAGGACTTGATACAGTGAATTTCTGTCAATGGCACATATTTGAACATCAGAACGATATTCACAGTTCCTCCTACCTAGCCCCTTCCCAAACCCAGAATTGATAAGGCAAAATTCAGCATGAATCCATAAGCAACTGGTCACCAACTGCTGGGAATCGGTCAAAAGGAAGCAAATAAAAACATGATGCTCAACAAGCTGTCATTCTGTAGCTAACCCACCACAACAGTCAAAGTGGAAATCCTCACTTTCACCTTCTGCGAACAGTACTAACACTGTTCCCCAAGTCTGCGGCATCCCTCAAGTTTATGAACACGGAGAAATGTGGGCTCACTCAAGCATTCAGAACTAGAGTAAGGACAAGTCAACAACAATCTTGAAATCACATATCTTCACCACAGAAGTCTTTATGCAACAAATTTTACACTGGGAGACCCGTTATATAAGAAAAAATGGGCCTCAAAACAAATCTACTTGTATGTGTTTCATGAAGTTAAATGATCAGTTGTCCAGAGTACAGAGAGAGATGTGACAGGTGGCTGGTCTGTACCCTCTGAGAGGGGTCTCTCTAACTATTAGAAGACTAAAACTGGATCAAAGTTGTATACATTCTACAAGTCAAAAAGGTAATTAGTCTGACAAGTCAGCATATGCAGCAACTCCAAATCTCCCAAACCCCAGTGCTAAAAAGTAAAAGAAAGCACATCATGAGAAATAGGAAATAAGAAAAATAATGAAACCAAACAGGCCTGATGTTTGATTCTGGGGTGAAGAAACACAGGAAGTAAAGTGCGAACAAAGGGTTGTGACCAAGACAGAGTAAGCTGAGCATGATGGCACATACCTGAACCCCAGGGCTTGAGGCTCAGGCAGGTGAACTGAAAATCCAGTGCCAACCTAAACTACATAACAACATCTTATCTAGCTAAGTAAATATCAGAAACTGCTCATTGAGAGTGCTCTGGATTCAGGACTTGATGATAAAAAGTTATGACTATAAAAGGATAAAGGATACATTTAACATGAAGTATAGGGTTTTCTGTTGTTTGTTTTTGCTGTTTTTGTTTTCTTTTTAAGATAAACTCTCAGGTCACAATCCACACCTGGAACTTGTTCTCCTCTTACCCAGCCTTCTGATTTACGGATCACCATACCCAGCATACACCACGTGTTTACCTGGTGTGAAACTCATTAGGAAACCCATGTACTACTTTTCTTGCAAAATCCACACTGATCTCCCTAAATGATGGTTGACAGAGTGAACCAGCAATATCTTTGCATCGCCTTCCTTTACAGAGAAGCAGCTATGAATACTAATGCTTGAATACCTTTTGTTAATGGTACACACAAATGATGGTGTCTGTCAATTCTGAAACTAGACTCCACCTGGAGGAACAGGCCTTCCTTGTATAAGGTGCTTTCCGGCACAATGAAAACCCAAACTTATATTGATGATTTTTTACTGACAATAGCTTCTAAAACTAACAGCATTGCACACAGGATCAAAAATACGAAAACTTGATCTGGTGAGCAGTATGAGTTAAGCAGCTTATTAAGAACTGTCTTTCTTTAAATGTGCTGTATTAATTATTAATATCCTCAGAACTATTAATCCAGCAGAATACTTTCCAGTGAAGGGTGACAAGGTAAATGTCGTGGAATGCAATCCTCCTCGCCTTACTTAACCTCTGCTGGCACGCCTCTTCCTATCTATCTATCCCCCAGTTCCTTTTATACACTCTTGGCAGCTGGCTGTAGAACACCACTGAAGTAGCTGTTAGCAGATCTTCCTCCACTAAGAGATCATGGGTCAGTCAAGAACAAAAAGGCGTTCTTCATCTTAGTCTCAGACAAGGCCGTGCTCCTAATAAGCACTTCCGAAAGGCTCTTACTGCATGAACCAGTCCAATATGTTCAATCATCAGAAATAAGCAAGAGGCAAACAAGCAAACACATACAAACAAAACCCTCTGAATATTCTCTAAGCACAGGGGCAAAGTTTCCAAATCCTCCTGTAAAACATTTCTAGAATCCATGATATTCCATTTTCCACCCAAATTCGCATTTTATCCACACAAAGGTAATAATCTTCTTGCTAGTGTATGGTGAATAAATCTTCAAACTCTTTACAAAGTCCATTCCAACCCATTCATAGAGGGCTTAGTCATGTCTAATATTTAGTGGTGATGACAAATATGCTACCTGAACTGCCATATCCTACATCAACTGTAAAATACTGCTGCTCATAACTATAACACCATCCTCCAAGAATACCTTTCTTTGCTACTGAGACCACACACAGACTAAGAGCTTTCTTTAGGCAGCAACTTTCAGGCTCACTGACTCGGGTGTAAGAGCAGAACCTCACTTGGCACACCAAGGTTGTTTAACATAGCATGGTCACATCTACCTCACAGGAACAGGAACAGATATCTACTGAGCATTTGTTTGGGGCTCAGTACTACTCTAAACACTTTTCCTCTGATTATGAACAACCTTCTAGAGTAGTTGACAGTATTCACCCTTACTTAACTTATCACAGAACTAAACCAAGAAACAAATAATCAGTGACCTATCACACACCACTAAAAGAAATTACATGCCTGGCTTATAAACTGTGCTATGCAAAGACTATAACACTTAAATGAGCCATTTTAAAAGACTCATTTACTCATGTTAAATGTGCTAAACTGTATATAACCAACTTTCTTTTTTTCTTTTTATTGAATATTTTACTTACATTTCAGATGTTATCCCCTTTTCCCATTTCCCCTCCCACCCAGAAACCCCTATCCCATCTCCCCTCCTCCTGCTTCTATGAGGATGTGACCCCACCCACCCACCCACTCCCACACTCGAATTCCCCCACACTGGGGCATCCAGCCTTCACAGGACCAAGGACCTCCTCTCCCACCTATTCTCTACAAGGCCATTCTCCCCTACATATACAGCTGGAGCCATGGGTCCCTCCCTATGTGCTCCCAGGCTGGTGGTTTAGATCCTGGGAGCTCTGGTGTAACCAACTTTCTTATTTCTAAAAACAAACAAAAAAGAAAGAAAGAAAGAAAGAAAGAAAGAAAGAAAGAAAGAAAGAAAGAAAGAAAGAAAAGAAAAGCCTTCCATAATATTAATTCCCTAGAATAATTTTGTCCATATTATTAAACTCCTATAACACCACAATTTAGATAGTATATAACCAAGAATTCCTATGTTGTTATTTAGCTTTACATCTGTGTATATGAAAAAAATTCTGTTAAAACTCTCCTCAGAGAAAAAGTCTGACACTTCCTTGGATCCTGCTAGTGACTTCCATGCTTACTGTAAACAGACAAAGTATTCTGTTGCTGGATACTACAAAAGTGCTACTGGGTCTCCCAGTTTTATGTTTTGAGTAGCTCTGACAATAATGGCAAACAGGACATTCTCAGTCCATCTATGTCTTCCAACTCAGTCTCTATGTAAAACCCAACAGTACACACTCAAAAAGGCCACTGACTTTTATCAATATTTAAAAATTCACCAACACTAACACACCCAAAAGACAAACCTTGGCATAAAAAGGATGTATGAGGAGTAACAAGTTATAATGCGCCTTACTTTTAGGAACTCAAGGCCCATGGCCAGGAATTTTTCACTTGAATGCAATGTTTACAAAACAAATGCTGTCATAAACAGAGAGAAAAGGCCCATGATCCTTTCTTTGTTTATTTATACTAGAGAATAGCAATTATTAAATGCCCAAATCTCTCCAATCTCTGAATTAAGGGTTCTTTACATTGCTTTAAGTTAAGCTTTTCTAAATTTTTACATCCTTAAGCATGGCTGAATGTTTTAGTTTCTACACAAGTACTATAGAGACAGCACTTGCTAAGAACCCATCTGCTGTGTCAGAAAACATTTCATTCACATTATACAACAGTCACATTCTATCAGCGAGCCATTATAAATAGGAGCCCTGCTGCATGAACGTGCATGCATTAGATGTGTATCTGGAGTATCTTCAGAGAATACAAGGTATTGGATCCCCTACAACTGGAGTATCAGATGGTTGTGAACTGCCACGTAGGCACTGGGAATCAAATCTGCATCCTCTGGAAGGGCAGCTAGTACTCTTAACCACTGAGCCATCTCCACAGCCCTGTGAGCAACTTGCAGGTCCATATACTTTCAGAAGCATGTCTGCCTACTTCCAATTTCAGCAAGTATTAAAAGTTTAATTCGTGTTATAATTTATAGTTTTCTCTTTAGTTTTAGCCTTTCTTTATTTTTATGTTTTTATTCTTTGACAATTTCATATGTGTTCCCGATGTATCTTGATCCTATCCACTCCAACAACTCTTCTCACATAATCTACCTTCCTTTCTAAGACCTACTGCTCAATCTTCACAGACTATTCTAAAACCACCTTTTGTAAATAATCTTAGTCATGAGCTAATCTAATCTCTCTTTCCTATGAGCCAGCTCCATACTCCAGCCTTCACTGCACTGTGTGCACATCATCTCATACTATCATCACATACTCACTTTCTCTCTGCTACTCAGTACTTTGCTGGGTATAGCCTGGTCCTATGTCTACCTCAACGTTAATCTCCAGGACCTAGTGCTTTGCCTGTGTGGCACAAAATATAGAATAACCCATGTAACATGAATTTTCTTATATACAACTAGTAATTAGAGATTGTGTCAATATATTACGGTACTTTCAAACAACTTAACATTTAATACTATATAGCAGCAAAATATACAAAATATATATACACTCCCACCAACACATGAAACTGTGAGTCCTCCCCCTCTTCCTCTCAGCTCACTTGACTACAGATGCCGTGCATATGCCTCTCTCAGAGCTCATCTTCAAGCTTTGCTTTCCTCTTTCATTTAAGGCAACCTCAACCCAACCTAACACAGTAGTCAGGTTCACTAGGATGCATCCATTTACTACTTGTTGTATACATTCCTATAGTCAGGGTAGCATTTAATGGTTAGTAATATCAAGTTTCTTTTTATGAGTCCAGCACTGCTAGTGATCAGGTTACGAGGCTGCATAGATTTTGAGTCATCTATTCCACCTGCTTTTGTTTTCCATTAACTGTTGTCCTCCTCCGCAGAACCATGATGAAGATGGATAAGTTCCACAGGGCTCTGGCCCAGCCAGAAATGGCCAAAGTGTTACAGCTCTTAGAAGGAAAGCCCTCGTGGAGCAGTAAGATGGGGTCCCAGGTCTTTCCCACTACCATGGCAGCACCAATGTCAGTGGCAGGGGCATCAGTGGGCAGTGGCAAGGGCAGGAGCAGCAGGAGCTTGAGCCTGGTCTGCCAGGCTGGTCCAAGGTCCAGCAACAAATGCTTTGGGAGAGAGAACTCTTCTTCAAGGTGTTCCAGGGCAGGTAGAGTTAAGCAGGGTGTTAGCCCCACTCCCACTGTTCTCAGTTCTGAGATACAGGGTCTGAGCTCACTCAGCCTTACCAATTCTTCTGTCTGGTAGAACATTCCACTTGCCCCACAAATGGTCATTTTAAGTTCAAAATTTTGCAAAGCAAGAGTTGTTCAGAAATGTATACATTACGGCCTAAAGATTTGATGAAATGGATACAGAACATGGTGTTTTCAACAAGTGTTGTACTTTCAGACATTCATAGCTCATTCTTTGAGTATGAACTGAAAAATACCAGTGATTTAGCCATTGGATACCTAAAACCTGACAGGCAGAAAATGAATGTGCATGTGTATCTGCCACACACACATTTTTATTTTACATATTCAACCGATTAATACTGAATTTAGTATTTTTACATTCATTCTAATACCTACTTTTAGTAGTTTTTAAAACTTTTCAAAACACTGCTGGCTGTCTAGCAGAAATCTTATGAGAAAGAAGATACCAGTAACAAAGCAAAACTCTGCAGGCCCAGCGATGCTCTCATGGCCATTCCCAGCCTGACGTAGCTGGCCCTTTAATAACTGTGAGTTGAAAGACTCTACCCATCTGTATAAACTTTTAATTGAGGTTTAATTGCCTGAATCCCCCACACAGCTTTTCCTTTCTCCTTCCCTCTGGGTGTCTGTACTAGCAGGAGTTTGGCAGCCATTTCTCTCCTTTACCCCTAAGTAAGAGAAGTGGGAGGCCAAGCTCTCAGGAAAGAAACTCAGGTTAGAAAAGTCGGCCAAGCAATTTGGACTTAACATCAAATCATTGCCCTGTTGCAATATAAAATAGATAAGGACAGGTGTGAAAGATGAAGAGAAAAAGGAGGGGCTGTTTCCCTTGGGAAAGCCTTGCTCTATAAGGAAACAGCTAGCAATATTCTCAGGGATTATAAATGATCTGCTCAGAACACAGTTACTAGCTGGGAAGCAGGAAGACCTTGAGGACAGAGCCCTCTCCTGTGGAGACTCACTACTAAACAAACTAGACTCTTCCTGCTCGGCTCTACCGTGCAAGGAGCAGATGTGGTGAAGAGTCATCCTATAATACTGGACACAGTAAGTGGTGTGGGAACACAACATGAAGGATCATGAGTGTTAGGGGAAAAAAGAGTAGAAAAGGAAGTAGGCGCCAATGAACTAGCCTTCAGTAAAGACTTTAAAGAGCCAGCCAAAAGGACCTGTGCCTGCACACTGTGAAACAGGAAGAGGCCATTCTAGTTTGGATGGAAGTGAAGGAGACAGGCCAAAAAATAAGAAGTGAGCATCACGGAGGCATGGCTTAAAGTGCTTTGTGAAGACTTCTGTTGGCTTTTTATTTTCTTTTTCTGTGAGCCACTTTAGGGTGCTGAACACTTCAGAATTATATTGTAAGTAAACTACTCTACTAGGTGAAGAACAGATGACACAGGACACAACTGTGATGGGAACAATAAACTCCCACAAGTACACTCCTTTGGCACACTTCATTCCAGAGGTTACTCAGAAACTCTGTAGATCTCTACAGAAAGGCTATGGAAGGTTGTCCTTTTGTGAAACCAAGTCTACACAATCAACATAAGTAAAATAAATAAGAAACGATAGAGGCATTTTTAATAGAGGCATTTGAATTAATTAGTTTAAAACAAATAAAAGAGGCATCTTTTGAAACTTTGTTTTTTGCCTTAAAAAGACTTTTCTCCAAGAAAAAAGATTCCAGATATGACAATTGGCCATGCAGAATCTGTGCTGGCAGACTCCATCTGAGTGAGACACCCCTTCCTCCACAGGGTCCTCTGCCAGTTCTTCATGGTCACATGCTCACCTTTGTGCGTTGCCATTTCCAGGTGTTACTACTGATAATCTAGTCAACTAGTAATTTATTTATTTATATTTTTATAAAAGTCTGTTCAGTTCCTTAGTTTTGTTATTCAAAGTTTTAGGAAAAAAATATATCCCATAACAACTATTTGCAATTTGTAAAACAGAAATACTAGAAAAAGGAGTTTGGTTAACTAATACTGAAAAATGAAATAAACTGAATGAACTTTGGAAACTGCTTAAATTCTAAGTCCCTAGCATCAGTGTCTGAGCTGAGGCTTTGGGTCATAAGGTTTTTTGTGCTGTACAAAATTATTGTCCATAAAATTAATAGATAATTTAGAAGCAGAAAAGAAATAAAACAAAAATTACTAAATCTTATCCTGCAAACTCAGGAGTCTTTCAACTATAGTGTCAGTTTTTGTGGTTTCAGCTAACAGTCCATCTCAGTGAGAAAAACACTGACAGAAAATTCCAGAAATATAAACAACTCATTGAGTGTTATAGGAGTGTCCCAAGTAGTTTAATAAAAGCTTGTGCTTTTCTGGCAAGAACATGAATTGTCCAGAGTATCCAAACAGTATATACTACCTGCCCTAATGAAAGTTAAAAAGTAACACATCACAGAACTTTTATTTATAAATTCATTGATATAATTACTCTACTTTGTTGTTTATTGTTCCTATCAATCTCTTAGTATGCCTAATTATGAATTATACTTTGTTGAAGACGAGTACACAAAGGAAAAACAGCATGCATAGCGCGTTTCCACTGAATGTCTTCAACTGGACAAGGTACACTTGGTATACAAGGGAGACTACAGCATTAGCAGGGGTCACAGAGGACTTCAGGAAAAGCTTAAAATTCCTGGGCTCCTGAAGACCTTAGACATTCAGAACTGAAAATTTCAGTTTCCTTTTTTTACTTGATAAAACATTTATAAGAATACCATTTAAAAGCTCACATAATAAGCTCAAACAGACATTCCTATTCAGTCCAGTATTAGATCGCAAACTTTCTAAAAATAGTCTATAACTTAATGCATCTAAGAAAGTTAGGATTTTTTGTTTAATTTTGTTGGTTTTTTTGTTTTTGTTTGGTTTGGTTAGGATTTTATTTTATTTTATTTTATTTTATTTATTTATTTATTTATTTTTTTGATAGCGTTTCTCATGTAATAGCCCTGGCTGTCCTGGACTCAAATTGTAGACGAAGCTGGCCTTGAAATTACAGAGATGCACCTGTCCCTGCCTCCCAAGTGCTGGGAATGTGCTACCACACCCAGCCTCTAAGAAAGTTTTTGTCAAAATGTAAATATTTCCCAAGAAACATGATCTTACAGCACTTCTCTATAATTATACGCAATTAGTAGGGCTGCCAATGGCAAGCAGGGCAGAAGCAGAAAAGTCAAGGCTCCAGAGCACTGCACAGCTTTACCTTCTGACGTTTTCCACTGTTTCCACAAATCCTCAACAGTTATGTGCTTATCTTCTCTGTGCAGGTGACTATGCTTATTCGTAGCATCTTTATATTTCATATCTTCTCTGATAAACTAGAAAAGAGAAAACATTAAATTAAACGTAAGTAAAATCCTTTAGTCCTGATAAACTAAGAACAAGAGTATTTTGTGGTGACTTTTTCCAGATGCTAATACACTGTTGGTATTTTAAGCCATTTTCTCATGCTTGCTAAACACATTTTACAAAATGTCTTCTAATAATGAAAACAGAAGCAGTGAAAGTCTTTATTCAAAGATCATCACTCAGTAGATATTAGTCTACATTTATGTACACTGTGTGTGAATATACATACACATACACCAAGATACAGAAAGCTAGAGTCTGAAGTTGACGATCCTGTGATAAAAGCACTAGTTCTGTTTTATAAATGGGAAGCCAAGGTGAGGGAGGTTAGGTACCATGCCCAAGATTAAGACAATGGACAAGCATTGAGACGCCAACCAAAGTCAACAGCTACAGTCAAGCATGTAGTTCAGCTACTATCTCAATATTACATTTGACACACAATCAGTGATGAGATATTTCCAACCAAAACTAACACTATCTCAATGACTTGTACTATGGTTCTGTATTTTTCTACTGTCTCAACTATTACTCAAAGGAAAGCTAGCTACAAAAGTGATAACTGGCACATTTTACAAACCTATGCATACCCTTATTAATCATACCATAAAATATTTAGAAAGAAAGCAGCAAAATTAATCTCTGCTAAAACTTAACCAGATCTTTATTATTTCTTTTCCACTGTTGAACAAATAAAAAGAAAATTCTATTTTATATAGCCTATAAATCATTTATCTCCTCAAACTTTCTCCAAATAAAACTACTCTAAAATATATGGAGAAAAATTAGAATACTTAAAATCATGTGCTTTGTAACTCAACATTTCTTTTTTTTTTTCTTGTTTTGTTATTTTACTCTGTCTTGACTATTCCTTGGTTACAAAAGTAGATCATAGACTGTTTCAGAAATCAAAAATGCAGAAAGTCACAGTTCCCAGAGTCTTCAACCCTAGAAACAAACTTTTTTATTTTTATATATTAACAATAAGCAGCATCTCAGATATGACAATGTTTTGGTTTGACTAGAAGAATTATTTTACATGAAACAACTTAACAGCTATATTAAGCAAATCATTTACTTTTCTGACCTTCAATATCTTTTTGTAAAGGTATAGTTTACCTTTAAACTATTCCCATCCACCTTTCCTACACTTCCAAACTTGCATCTTTAGAATCTAGTAGAAGAGTTGGGGGATGTGGCATCACTATACCTGAGATGCTTAGAAACTGCTTCTCTTGGAAGAGATCCAAGAGCTGAAAAGAAAATCGAGACTGAAAAGCATGACGATAGACTGAGCAAAGAGGAAGCCAGTTTTGGAAGCAGTCCAGTCAGCTGGAACAAATAGCAACTGTTCCATTTATGGGATACACATCAAAAAGAATGTCCCAGGAAATTCTCTTCACTGTGTGTGTGTGAGCACTAATAACTGAAAGGGACAGTTCTGTGGCTTTAGAAATGAGCTAGTTTCCATGTAGATTAGATGTGATACTTAGTATCTGAGAAAATAAAGAATGAGTTGATGGCTATATATTAAGTGTGTAGTTAACAAATCAGGAGGGTGTGGGTAACAAAATACTGGTGGCATGCAGGCAAAGGGGAGAACAATGGAGAGGAAGGCCTAAGTGCAAAGAGGCAAAGGCAGGAAGGCAGAGGAGAGGATGAGGAGAAGGAGAACACCTGTAGGAAGCTTGGAAACAGTCATGTGGAAGCCTACTGTTTTATAAACTTCCTATGTGTGCTTTCCATGTAGAGAGCATTCCATGTAGGGCGCTCCCCTTCACAGGATAAAATGTTCCTCAAAAATATCATAGGTTACCAAATAATAACACTAGTACCAAGTGTAGAGTACCTCCCCTAAAGATGTTTGGGTGTCCCAGAAACTCACTGAACAATAAAATTACTATTTTTTTCCTGTATTTTTTTTATTGGATATTATATTTACATTTCAGACCCTTACCCCATTCCCCCACCACCCAGGAACCTCCTATCCCATCCCCCTCCTCCTGCTTCTATAAGGAGGTGCCCCCCCCAACCCCCACTCCCACCTCCCCACTCTCGAATCCCTCCCCCCCCCCACTCGGTATTCAGCCTTCATGGGACCAAGGATCTCCTCTCTCACCTATGCCAGACAAGGCCATCCTCTCCTATATATACAGATGGAGTCATGGGTCTCTTCCTATGTGCTCCCAGGCTGGTGGTTTAGACCCTGGGAGCTCTGGTTTGTTGGTATTGTTGCTCTCCTCATAGGGTCACAAACCCTTTCTGCTCCTTCAGTCTTCTCTCTAACTCCTCCATTGGGAACACCTTGATCAGATCAGTGGTTAGCTGTGAGCATCTGCCTCTGAATATGTCAGACTCTGGCAGACCTCTAAGGAGACAGCTGTATCAGGCTCTTGTCAGCATGCACTTCCTGGCATCCACATCAGCATCTACCTTTGGTGACTGCACATGGGATGGATACCCAGGTGGAATGTATTTTTAAGAAAGCTAGTAAAATCCAAAGAGATGAAATTATACTTTTCTTAGAATTATCTAAAAATACTTTTGCTTTAAGAAAACATGATCACAAGATAATAAAACTTGCAACAAACTCAAAGGCACATCTGGCTCCATTAAACTCCCTTCTCAATCCTATAAAACACACACAATTGTATCTGCTCAGAATTCTCTAAACTATGAATTTGATGAAAAAAAAAAAAAAACCAAAAACCAAAAAACAAAAGCCAAAGGTCAACTAGAAAATTTTTGAGAATTCATAAATAACTAAAAACACATAAGAAAAAGACAACTATCTTTTAAATTACTAAAATCCTTAAGTTGAGAAATCTGAAAGCAAAATTTGAAATTCAACTAAGTAAGTAACTTCCTTGGCAGAGATGTCGGATCACATACAAACCATCTCCAAGAAATCCTAAGCTAACAGTACTAATCAGGACTGCTCTGTGAATAAGTACTTACTGAATATGCGAGAGTCACACAGATGACTATACTAAGCTATTCTACTAGTATTTTAAAAATAAAATATACTGTTTTACTGATCTTTGCAGATAGTCATGTCATAAACTCATTTTGGTTTTTTGCACCTGTAATATGTATCAGGTATTTGTACTGTTGCTTTTGTGACTCTGCTGTAATAAAAACTAATACACACCACTAAAACTATTATTGGATGTTCTATTTAGTTCCAGCCTTTTCTCCCAAGAACTACGATGTTCCTAAAGACCAATGCATAGATCCCGGCACCCCTCCCCCACTCCATCACCCACTTACACAGCTACTTGACCAGAGGACAGATAGCTCACCTAAAAGAGAACAAACTGCAAATATACAAGAATGATATAATTTTTTTCCTCACAATAAAACTACAATTAAAATTATGAAAGTCCATGCTCCTTGGCTATGATTCTGGATCTTCAGGGAGACAAATACGCTGGTTTTAAAAGTACTATAACAGGAGCAGTCGCCATGAACCAGGTGCTAAGTGGAACAGCTGAAGCCAATAAACATGCAGAGAACAAATGAGGACAGCAGCAGAGGAAACAGAGAGCGAGAGAAGATGGAAACACAGGCGCCCCAGAGCTCAGTGACTTCCTACTTTCAGTTCCAGGATTGCACAGGTTTTATTCTATTTTCCAGAGTATAAATCTGGACCCTCATAAAGCCTCAATACTCAAGAGTCACGACTTAGTACCACAGTTAAGCACTCAAGACTCTGAAATCTGACATACATTCAAAGTCTGAGTAGCACTAACTGTCAGACATTTGCAGGTTACTTAACTTCTCTTCAGTCTCCTACTTCCCGATATTCTGAGTTCCATTTCAGATATTCTAAAACAAAACATGTGAGACTAAAATGTGAAAGAAAATTAGAGCCTTTTCCCTGACAATGAAAGCAGAGAGACTTTTTCTCAAAGCACACATGTCATCAAAATAACGCAATGCCCAAGGCCTGGTGAGTCATTGTAGCAGACCAGTTCCTTAAAAACAACTTGAAAGTAGCATGAAAATAGCTTAGTATAGCATCTCAGAAAGAACATGCAACAGAAAAACTGCCACTCCCATGCCTACTCTGTTTTCTTTTTATTAATTTGTTATTAATGTTTATTAATACATATAATGTATTAATTGCATGTTTATGGATGTGGAATTTCAGGACAGTGCAGGAAGAAGTTTCTCCTTCCACCATCCGAGTTCCAGACTGGAACTCAACCATGAAGCTTGGTGGCGAGTGCCTTTACCTGCTGAGCTTCCGCAGCAGCCACGCTCTCTCTTAACGATGAAACACAAACATGTGCCACCAAGCCTGATGATCAGAGTGAGCCCAATCCCCAGAAAGCACAAGGTAGAAAGAGAGAACCAACTCCTAAGTCGTCCAATGAGTTCACAGGTGTGTTGTTGCACATGTCTTCAGTTCCTAAGTTCAGATATTTAAACTCAATGCTGATAAAAACTGGAAAATCACTTGGGCAGTTTATACTTTAACACAAGCATAACTTTATTCCACCCAGTTAGTTACAAACTAACTCCCTGCTGCTATGGCATCAATTCATGACACTTATTCCCTGAACTACCAAAAATCAAAATCCATCCGTCAAGCCACAGCCTGTAATAAATGCACCAGAATGACTTCTTCAAATTCCATTCTCAGAAGAGCTCAGCCCAACAGGCTTCAAAATCACTGTCAACTCTAGTAAAGGTAGGTCAGACCTTAACCATTATTTATAATACTGATCCAATAGGCCAGTCAATAGAGAAAAGACAGAAGATTCAATTGATAATTTACAAAAAAAAAAAAAAAAACCAATCTCGAGAAACACAATGTTTATATGTTTGTTTGTTTGTTTGTTTGAGTGGTGTTCAAGACAGGAAGACAGGGTATCTCTGAATAGCCCTGACTGTCCTGGAATTTTCTCTGTAGGCCCCAAACTCAAAGCCTGTTTCTTCCTCCTGAGTGCTTGGACTAAAGCCATGCACCACTACTGCCAGTGAGAAATGTGACATAGAAATCATCAGGACGGTATGATCTACATCAATGATTCCTCCTCAATGTTATAATTACAATCCAAAACATCTAACAAAGCTGACTATGATTCCTTTAGTCTGCCCATTAATTTAAAAAGTATACTACATAATGGCATTAGAAAAACACCAAATTAGTAGTCCAAATATATAGACAGAAGACTAATTAAAACTGTTATTTCAAAAAGACAAAACCAAAAAAACTTCCCTACGAAGAAGATAAAGGAACAGAGAAAGAGGCAGAAAAAAATTTAGCACAGAGATCCCATAATAGTGACTTAAGTCAGATGTTTCTACTTTATGATGAGTTTATCAATATTAAGTGCATTTCTTACATATTTTAATACAGTAGGTTTCTTAGCTGAAGAATATCTGCAGCATGTTACCACATGCAATGGTAACAAGAAACTGTTACCATTCAAGTTGGTCCCCCTTTCTCAAGTTGTGCTTCCTATAGTTTCTTTAGTTATACATAAGATTTAAACTGTGTACTGGTCTGGGTACTGTAATGAAAGCTCATAGTCATGTTCCTCTTCTGTCCAGAATGTAAATATTCCGAAGTGTATGAGTATCCACATTGTATATAGCGCTTGCCCAGAAGACATTTCAGTAATCAAATCTGCCCTGGTATCACCATGGCACTTGCTTGTGTTAAGTAAGTCTAATTTTACTTGCCAATAGCCCAAAAAGAAGACTAAAAATACCAACAAGTCAGATATGCCAAAAGAAGTCACAAAGTATGTGTCCCTTAGTGAAAAAGTAAGGAAATTCTAACCTTGAAGGGGAAAACTTGTATGACACTAATGAAATCTATGAGTTATTAATTCCTTACTCTGCCCATCTACAAATTAATACTATAATAGGTCTGCATGTTCAGGAAATATACTATACATATAGGACTCAATACTATCTGCCGTTTCAGACATCCACTGGAAAATCTTGGAACATGTCCTCTGCAGTAGAGGGGATGGGGGTGCTGCTATATTAAGGTTACCATAAATAGGTATCATGACAACTAGAAATAAACCAAAGTCTTTGGCACTAGGAGTTCATCAAATCGACCATCGGGCTTTGGCTCCAGATTTCCGAACTTTTTAACTACCGAGTTACTAACTTGACTTTTTGCCATCCTAGAATGTATGTAAACCAATAACTTTGCAATAATTTGAGTCAATATTATAGCCAATTAGCATAGCATCAATAATATGTCAAATTATCCAGAAGTAACTTGTGACTATTTAAGGAGAGGTTACATATTTAAATCTCCATGTACTACTTGTTAAAATTGGTAAGTCAGAATGTTCATTTCCAGTATAGATGAAGTTATAGAGTCTAGATTTAGCTTCCTCCTACACAGAGCAACTAAAATACCAGACAAACTATATGAACACCAATTTTTAAGACACTGAACACAAAGCAGCAAAGGATAGTGATCCTATCCTATCCTTGGGAGGTCAGGGAATGAGAAAGTGTTGTCCTAAATTTACAGAAATGATTTCTGTATAGTACATGCTACAAGAAGAGAAGCTAGAAGCATCAAGCCATTGCTCTCAATTTAAAATAGATATTTTAAAGCCACAGTCTGCATATTCAACAAGCTGAGACACAAAGTAAGCATGTTAATTAGAGGCATATACAGTTAAAGTTTTTAAAAGTTTAAAACAACGTTCCAATCCAATATTTTAGACACAAAATATTGGATGAAAAATACTGAGATTCATGGCTGGGTATGGTAAACAAAATGATAGCAAATTTCGTAAAAGGTTGTAGATAGTATCTTAAGTGAACAGGAATCAGGAACCACACTACTCAATAACTTAAAACCAGATACAAACACAAAGTCTTAAAAGAAATCAGAGATCACACAGGCATACTTCTCGGAGAAAAGAGAGAAAGAGGACAACAGGTGTTTCAACAGACACAGTGTCATGCAGAAAGCATACATGCAGCACGTATAACATGAAAAAAAAAGCTGTCAACTTACAACTCTTACTCAGAGAAAATACTATCAAAGAAATTAAGCACTAATAGAATTTGACAACAGGAGTCCTGGACTACACACACACACACACACACAAATGTTTTGTTTTAACCCAATTGCAAACAGAGGAAGAGGAGCATATCAATCTTCAGAATGGATTAAAGACAATGGACAAGTTAACTACATAGGGAAATCTGTGTAACTTAACCCAAGTCACTGATATTTTAACAAAGCTGTTGAGAAAAAGATGTGATTATCAGTTTTGTACAAAACTGCATATTCATACACTTGTGACAATACAACTAGTAGGATCTTTTTAGAAAGCAACTTTAGTAACAATAATCAAAGGTTAACTCACTGTCCTCTTTTACTAACATCTTAAACTTTTTAGAACTTATCATAGAGCAAGACTCACACTACGTAACCTGCTCAAGAGCTTCCACTAGAACACCACACTTTTCACTGCATTCTCCTGGGACTTAGTGAGGGCCTACCCATGACCTCTTGCTCACCCACATTAATACATGTAGGAGACAGTGATCCTTGTGACCTAAAGTAACACTGATTATGCCTGGCCTCCCGATACAGAAGGTTAAATTCCTAGCACATGAAGTTGGAGAGGCTAGGGAGATGGCTCAGTATATAAAATGCTTGCGGTGTAAGTATAAGGACTTAAGTTGGGATGCCCAGCATTCACTTAAAGTCAAGCACTCCAACGGGCATTTGGAATCCAGCACAGGATAAAAGGATGGGGATGTGGGGTGGGGGAGAGTATGCAACCAGCATACTCATTGGTTAGGCAGTCTAGCTGACTCGGAAAGTCTCTTTCCTTCCATCACCCAGATCTGAGTCCTTGGGAGACCCCAGCCTCTTTCTAAGCCAGCTCTCCAAGAACGTGGAGCATATCGGTGATAAGGTACTGGAATTGTAACCAGGCAGCTGCCAGCTCCTGCCTTGGCAACAGATAAACGTGGACCCCAATCGGTGGCTATGAGAACTAAACAACAGGTACCTAAAGAAGCTGAAGTTGATGGTGATCCTAAAGCTATCATAATTTTTGTACCAGTTGCTCAACTGAAATCTATCCTGAAAATCCAAGCCTAACTATTCATGAACTGGAGAAAAAAATTCAGTGAGAAGCATGTACACAGCATTGCTCAGAGAATTCTAAGCCAATTCAAAAAAAAAAAAAAAAAAAAAAAAAAATTGTGAAACTAAGCAAAAGGATCCCAGAGGTCATCCAACTGCTATGCAGGAAGGCATCCTTGAGGACTTGGTGTTCTCAGGTGCAACAGTGGGCAAAAGGATCTGAGTAAAAGTGGACAGCAGCTGGCTCCTAAAGGTTCATTTAGAGCTCACAGTGAAGCACAAGGCTGGAACATCTTCTGGAGGGTGTAAGAAGCTCATGGGCAAGGGGGTGACTTTTGAATTCCCAGTGTTTCAACTATAAGCACAAATGATTAAAAAGGTATCGTTCACGCAGAGGAAGATTCATGATTACCAATCTGTGTGTCTACATGTGCATGTACAAGCATGCCCACCTACATCCCATACACTTAATATACCACACATACATATGAAAACTAATTTTAGATATTTTGAAGCCAGGGGAAAATCTCCAAGAGGTGACATAAATAGGCAAAGAAGTGTAAGAACAGGAAAGTAATGAGGAAATCAGCATAGAAACTGAAAAGAAGTAGCCCAAGAGACATAAAGTTGGGAGAACCAAGAGAAAAACAAGCTGTAGTTAAAGTGAAGGCATTTTGGACATGATGCTGGGAAGTGAAGGCTGAGAACTAGCTCCTACAGAGCAAGCATCCCGAAAGGGCCTCCACTGAGTAACAAAGGCAAAAACCTAATACAACAGAAATAACACCCACACACACCTGGAGGGGCTCTTATACTCAAAGGAGGAAGAGAGACTGGGGGGGGGGGGGGGCGCAAAGAGCAACACGGAAAATTTGATTCAACCAAGTCTTTATTTTGTGTGTTTACAAACTAATGTCAGGTTTAAGACAGATGGCAAGGTTTCTGGAGGAAAGTGGAACTACAGCTATTGGAGAGAAGAAATGTTCTAAAGAGCTGTCCTAGGATAGGAAGAGAGGAAACGATGAACACAGACAGAATTCACAACACAGAGAGAAGACAGTGCACACAAATGAAGTCTGTGATCTTCTCAATGGTGACATGACCTCTGGTGATGAGGCAATCCTAACATCTCTGGTCAGGGTGAGCTCACTGACAGGCTTTAAACACATCAAAGATTTCATTAATTTGCAACAAATGACAATACTTAAGTGTCTTTGCCACTTGGGTTTTCAGGTATGGGATTTAAACAGATCTACCTGTAAGGTTCAGTGTAGTAACCATAGACCAGCTTTTCAAATATGAAAAATCAGTAATACTGAGGAACCGTTGTCCTTTTTTAGGCAACTTGTTATACCCTAAAGAAAGAGATGAGTTCTCTTTAATCATCTCCTGTACCTATGTAACTAAAGTAAGCCAGACAAAAGCAAAAGGAAAAACATGATGAAGTATATTAGATTAGAAATCAGATCAAGCTAAATTACAAACATAAAAATACCAGTACAAAACAAAGAACCACGCTGAGTTGGAAGAATAGTGATGGGGAAAAATTAGAGAAAAAGAAGGATTTATATTGAGTTTCTATGTGTACAAAGTCTGAAAACTAGCATTAATCTTACAAGATGCCTTCAAGCCAGGCAAAAGCTAAAGCTGAAGTAGTCCTAGTCCTAAGCCCTGAGTCCCTAGTCCTAAGATATTTAGCAAGCAAAACTAGATAGGAAAACACAATAAACCACATATAAAACACCTCTGTGGGCTTGTCTTAGTCAGGGTCACTGTCGCTGTGAGGAGCCACCAAGACCAAACACACTTGGGGAGGAAAGATTATTTGGCTTATGCTTCCACATCACAGGTTACCATCAGAAGCATGAGGGCAGGGACACAAGCAAGGTAGGGACCTAGAGGCTGGAGCTGACACAGAGGCCATGGAGGAGAGCTGCTAAATGACTGGCTTGCCTTGGCTGGCTCAAACTGCTTTCTTATAGAAGCAAGAACCACTAGACCAGGAATGTCACCACCCACAATGGACTGTGCCCTCCCATATCAATCACTAATTAAGAAAATGCAACTGTCGCTGATCCCACGGCACTGTGTTCAATCCCTGAAACCTACATGGTAGAAGGAAAGAACTAACTCTTGCAAACTGTGTTCTGACTTCCACAGACTTTGCAGTGGTGTGTGTGCATGGTTTGCATGCATCTGATCTTAAGAAGGATTTTCTTCCCCTCCCCTCCCCTCCCCTCCCCTCCCCTCCCCTCCCCTCCCCTCCCCTCCCCTCCCCTCCCCTCCTTGCTCCCTCCTTTCTTCCTTTTTCCTTTTTACTTTTTCTTTTTTCCTTTAGTTTTTTGTTTCTGGTCTTTTGAAACAGGATTTCTCTGTGTATCCCTGGCTGTCCCTGGTACCTGCTCTGTGGACCAGGCTGCCCGTTCCTCTCAGATGGCTTTAGCTATGTTAAGTTGTCAAAAAATTATCCAGAATAGGACTTTAAAAAAAGATGTATACAAGAAGCTATTAATAGTTCACCTTGGTTAATGTAAAAAGTATGTGGAGGAAGCTATATAGTAAATTATCATGACTAGACAGACATGCAGAGTGACCCTAACTATAAAAGACCAGGAACAACAAACTAGGAAGTCTAGACTATATCTGGTAAAGTATGGCAGAGGACGCCAGGGCATGTGTATCAGACCAGCAGGATCAGCAATACCAGAGAACTTAGAACCTCAACCAGACCTACTGAATAAGAAACTGAGTGTGGGCGAGCCATCTGTGCTAAAAAATTCCTCTGGTAACTGTGACATGCACTGAAGTTTGAGACCTCTGGGGATGTGGTCTGATATAAGCCTTTAAATAGGAGAGACAATAACAAGAAGCATCATACTCTAAATGTTTTTTCAAGCATTTGAATAATGGTCAGTCAAGATGGATTTAAAAGGAAGGCTAGCAATGGCCAGGCCAGGCATAAACGAAACAATAGTAAACTCAGTATCTCTGAGAAGTTAGAAGGCAGAGACAGACTGTAACAGGAATGGAAAACTAAGTAAGCTGATACAGTGGATGAGCAAAACAGCCAACTTAAAGGAGAACAAAAAACTTTGGACTTTTTTGTTTTATTTCCCCAGGCTATTCTGGAACTCAATCTGTATGGAGACCAGTCTGGCTGGACAGCAGGCTCAGCCATTAAAGGCCAGACTCATGACCAAAAATATAAGAAAAGTTTTCTTTAAGCCAGTGATTTAAACAGCTTCAAACTTTTAGAAAAGAAAATGACAGAAAACAATGTGCTTTACTAGCATCTAAGACAAGGAGATGGAAATCCTACCCGACCAAATAGAAGAGGAAAATCTAAGGCAATATTTCTCAACTTGTATGTCATGACCTCTTTGGGGGTCAAGCGACCCTTTCACAGAGGTCACATATCAGATATCCTATATATATTTACATTATGACTCAATAACCACAGCAGAATTACAGTTATGAAGTAGCAACAAAAATAACTTTATGATGGGGGTTTGGGGGAGGGGTCACCACAACATGAAGAACCACATTAAAGGGTTACAGCATGAGGAAGGTTGAGAACCACTGTTCTAGAGAGAAAACCAAACTTAATATACATATACATGG
The DNA here is from genome assembly GCF_011762505.2 of Arvicanthis niloticus. Lineage (NCBI taxonomy): Eukaryota > Metazoa > Chordata > Mammalia > Rodentia > Muridae > Arvicanthis > Arvicanthis niloticus. The sequence goes on along the minus strand of NC_047664.1, from coordinate 56,869,773 downwards.
AAGTAATAATTAAATCCTTGGGCCTGTGTGAAACTTCTAGAAACTATAAAAAGATAAAGAAGGCTATTGACAAACACCCCACAGAATACATACACTGAAGGTGCAGGAAAGCAGAACAGACAGAAGAATGAAGAGGTAGCATCCAGTTCTCTGCAGCTCTTCTTTCCCTGGGACAACAGCACATCACTCTCCCTTACCACTGTCCTGATTCCATACCACAGCACGTCCTAGATGTCAGCCCAGCCTGTCAATACTACAGCCATTTCTTTCACAAGGCCCAACCCAGGCTCTAGACCAAGCTTTGCCTGACACTCCCTAAACAGATAGATATTATTTTTCTCTAAAGCACAGGCCATTTCTATGGTTCATTCAAATTCCTACTATGTAATTTTCCAGAATGCACATCTTATTACACAGTTATAACATCATATGATGGTAAACTCACTGATATTTATACAGTATGTTTCACACTACCCTATACATAGTTCTACATATAAACAGGACTTTAAAATATTTGGTCTATTATGTTTAACTAGATGATGAAATAACACGCATTTGCTAAACTCTTATAGAGACAAAAAAAGAAAGTAAAGAAAAAAGGAGAATAAAACAAAAATCAAAACATAAAAATTACCACTCCTCTCTAATAACATTTAAATGAAGTATTAGGACATACTTATAAGGTGCATCAAATCATGCTGCATATCAGCATACAATACATACATACACACACACATATATATATACATACATACATACATACATACATATACACACACACACATGAACATTAGACACATACATCAACCAGGCCTCAATAAAGATAATGTCATTTTTAGAAAGAAAAATAATAAATTTGAGGAATCTAAGAAACTACAAAATTTTAAAATCTGTGAAAGGGTTGTAAATAGTGTTTTGCTATAAAAAACATTATGCAGCTATATTGTTTCTAAAGATTTTTTTAATGACAATTTTTAAGTAGGGAAAAATAATTTCTGCTTTCTGAGGTATGAGACGCACCAAGCACCTGAGTTTGATCTCCAGAACCCACTTAACAAAAGCCACACAGAATAGCTTGCCACTGTAACCCTGCTGCTGGGACGGGGATCTCTGGGGCTAGCCTAACCTATTCGGTGAGCTCTAATAACACATTTTATTTCAAATAAAAACAAAATGGATGGCTCCTAAGGAATAATATTCAAAGACACACAGGCTCACACAGATAGATGTATGTGCAACCGTACACGTGCACAGACAGACCTACACACACAATTAACTTTCTGCATAGTCTATCATGTAACTAGAGAAAACTGAACCACATTAACAGGCTCCGAGTAGACATATAAATTCGAATAGTACAAAGCGCTTCTCAACACTTAGAGCAGTTTATGACAACTCAGGGAGGGAGTGAACACTAGAGAGTTAAGTACACATAAAGTACAATTAAGATCAGCCATACGGTGAATGTAACAACATGGCCGGGCCTCAGACAGCCTTCATTTACACCTGCTACCTTGGTGTAACTATTATTAGCACTGACTTTCATTCTTAAAAGTATGCAAGTCTGGACAAAAAAAAATCTATACGCCACTCAATAACAACAACAACAACAATAATAAAAGACTAATGATGATAATGTTACACTAAGATATCTCTGTATTTCATTTGTGGAATATGTTCTGTACACACTCATATTCAGACATCTTCCAGAAAATCAAGCAATATGTAAAAGTATGCTAAACTCTCCAGAAATGTGTTATGTAAATGCAATGTCATACTGTGGTCCTGAGCATCCTCAGAGGAGGAGGAGAGGAACAGGACCAGCAGTACAGACAGGCTGCAACTGTCACGGCCAGATGCACAGCCCTGATTCACTCCTACTCTTCTGCCCCTGCCAGTCTGTAACTATCAAGTTGGAAATTCTTATTGAAGGAAATTAAAAATTAACGGAACAGGAATGTAAAATTATTTTATATAAAAATGTATAATTCGTATGTGGTTTGAGTTAAACTAAAAGAGTCTAAAAAGCAGCAAAAAAAAGATTTCCTAGCTAAAGCAAGGTTGTCATGCTTAGAAAGAGGCAAATGTACTGAGTTTAATGCTTTACTGCTCTCTGATGTCATGAAATATGATTCTGGAAGTACCTGATTCTTTGACAGATCTCAGAGCCACTCTTTCTGAGTTTGTATTTATCATTTTAAGCTCACTGTTCCACAATAACTATACATACAATGGTGTTAAGTACCTAGTTAACTAGAAAGGCCAATTTAGTCCACGGACAACTTAACTATTAAATACTAAAGGAGCTTCTTAAATTGCCTATAACTAATACAACTTCAAGAAAGATCCTGCTGCCATGAATCAGAATTGTATGGAAGAGGTTATGACACAAACATAAAGAAATGATAGGGTATAGAGAGAACATCTTGTGTATTACTGTATGCATGCATCACCTATCAATTAAGTAGCATATGGCCTATTGCTTAGGCAGGAAATAGAGGTGGAACACCCAGGAGAGAGAAAGGCTCTGAGGAGAAGAGGAGAGGAGGAGAGGAGGAGAGGAGGAGGAAGGGAGACTTGCCGGGAAGATGTGACAAGCTGAATGTGTGGTACCTGAGCACAGGTAACCAGCTACGTGGCAGAATGTAGGCTGACATATATGGGATATTTTAAGATAGATCAAGTCAGAGAAGAGCCTAGCTATATGGCCAAGGTATTTGTAAACATATTTTGGGTCTGAGTCTTATTTCTGGGAGCATGGGGCTGGAAGGAAGAACCAGGGACTAACTTCTACAAAAAGGTTACAGAGAATCTTTTCCCTCCTACAGTTATTGCTTTGAAGGACATTATATAAAAACACTCTGAGAGAATCTGTTTTCTTTCTCTTTTTAATATATTGTTTGAGAATTTCATACACACACACACACACACACACACACACACACACATTGTGCTCAAATGCTCAATCTAATCCACCTCCCAATTCCTTCCCCTCCAACTCCTTCCATATACTTTTTCCGACCAGTTTTTTCTCCCAACCTCTTTTTAAAGTCTTTTTAGTCTTTTTAAAGCCACTGGATCCATGCTGTGCTACCAGTATGTGAGCTGGTGAGGGGCCATCCACTGGAGCATGGGCAGGCTCTAAAAGGGCATCAGTTCTTCAAATGTCAGTAACTCAAAAGTAGCTGGCAAGTGAGCTGGAATCCCAACGACAAAGGAGGAAGTTCAGTAACAAGTTCTACAGCTGCCACAATAACACATCAAGACGCTAGACACTCACCTCAACTGGAGCAGGATAGGATTTTATAATTTAAATTAAAATGTCTAGGTATAATTATAAAAATACTAGAACTCTTCACTAAGATCTGAGTCAGTAATTTACAAAATGGTTCTTAATCATCTAGGTTGTGAACCACTTTACTCCAGAAATAGCAAAGGATTTTATCCAGAAAAATATAAACCTAGCTCTTTTATATGTCCACATTTTTCTTTACAGGAAGTACTAAGAAAAATTCAAGGTGGACTTTAATAAAAAGCAAAATCACCAAGAACAAGGGGAAGCAGGGTCTTCTGTCAGACCTTCATAGCAGTGAGATCTACACACTGTTCAGATGACAAAAGTGCTGCCCAGGAACAAGAAAGACTGAGTCCAGAGCTGTTTCTTCGGGGATCCAATAATGACAAGTAAGACCAAGACGCTAAGTCAGCACCAAGTTAAGACACAAAGTGCCTCTGCTACTATCAGTGTCCTGAAATGACTCTCAGGTTTCATCAGATATCACAATCAAAGGCTTGGCACAACCGAGCGTTTGGTTCCACCCAAACTTTGGTTCAGCAGGGCTGGGCACTGCTCGAGAACCTGTGTCAAGCTAATGCTGGGTTTCTACAGAGCATTCCTTGGTTTGGTCTGTAGAGTAGGTTCACCCCACTGTACCAATTCCCTTTTTATCTACTTCTTTTCTACTATGAGGCCCTGGGATTTGGCTATAGAGAGCTTTCTCCTTCCTTCCTCTGTAAAGACAGATAACATACATGTGCCCAGACTTTTTCCTTACCTCCTTCCAAGCACACACTTGGACCTATATCATTCTTCGTAGTTTGAACTCCAGTTAAATTACAAATGAACAAAGAGATAAGAAAAACAACAGGGTTAATATTTGGTGATTAGCATATTTCTATGAGTCGTTGAATATCAAAATAGCCTGAAAAATTCCTCTCACCTGCAGCTAATTCAAACATTATTTCTAGGGTCTCCTCAGAGTATTAATTAAGACACTTATCCAAATATAAATTAAATTTAAAACTTCATAGAATTTACACCTAAAATAGTTACAAAAATATATTTATGGAAAAAGCTATTTTTCAAAACAGAAAATATAGTTCAGTGATACCCTCCCTTATCAAAATCACTACATTTTCAGCCTCACACATACACTTCTCTAGATCGGTATACAGATAACTGAGCTCGTCCATTTCTTGCAGGTATCACAGATATCAACATGAGATTCTCAAGAGATCTGCAAACACAGCAGTGCCTCTGAATGCACTTCCTTAAAAGAGTCTCAGACTTGGCTGTTCTAACAAAAATGTAGAGCAGACTATGCAACATACCATAACCTTGTTTTTATACCTTATTTGTACAGAGACTTCCAACTTGAGCTGTTCAGACCTCACAGAGGGGTACACAATCTAATGCAGTTGAGAGGGAAGACGCTTAATTGTATGTATCTCATTTTAAACACTTGTAAAATAGTTTATATGCATCTATTTACTAGCTAATGTGCACACATGTCATTTAAAAACAGATATTTAAAGTTGTATCTGAGAGTGCATGAAATTCCTTACTCTAATGATGGAGGTGCAACAAGAAAACAGTTTGGAGAAGTACAGGCAGGCAAAGCTGATGTCCACTTCTGACAGCTCTTTATTTTCACGACTATCAGGAGCACTGAGTGATTTACCAATATCAGTCCTAAGCTCTCTTAATATTTGCCATCAGTAAGACTTTTGTTTTAAAGAATAAATGTGAAAAAACTAAGGAATTCTAGAGGCTAGTAACTGTTGAGTCTTTTTACCATCCACCTGAGGTACAGAGTTCTACTGATCCACCAGCTTTTTCCTAGTTTCCATTGGCAATTCACGTTCCTGGTACTCATGGGCCACCAGGCTTAACTGATGCTTTTGTGTGTCATTCCTTATGTCTAAGATCTTTGAGGACATGGTAATATTAAAACACATACACACACACACACACACACACACACACACACACACACGAAATGGCTATAGGCACCAGATATCTTTATTTTTCACAATGTCATCCTACACACCTTCAGCCCCTACACACACCCTAACAACACTAAATGGACTCGTGTGTGTGTGTGTGTGTGTGTGTGTGTGTGTGTGTAACAGTAATTAAAGATGAAATTAATTTGAAAAGAACTGGTGGAGATGAGAGGAGTTAGAGGGTGAGAAAGGGTTAAAGTGATGTAAATACAGTACTTGCATATGAAATCCTAAAAAAGAAAGAAATTAAAGCTAACAATGTAATCAACATTTAAAAAATATTGCTGGACTGAATCTCGTGGTCCTGTTCAGGGAGGTGCACAGTGCTGCTGCTGCTGCTGCTGCTTGACTCCAAGGAACATTCACAGTATCCGTTACTGCAGGCCACCGTACTGATTAGGAGTTCCGGTCAGAGTTTGACTTTCTCAACTTTGGTGCGTTAAATAAATTACCAAATGCTTATTAGGTACTCTGTTTAATAGTTATAACCAAGATTTGCTACCAGCAAAAGTTCAATAAATGAAAAATAAAACCAAACAAAACAATGTTGTCACTCACTAAATACTTTGCTCTTGAACTATCACAGACACTAAAATTAAGTTAGTATTATACTAAGAATATCATTAAATCCACCTTAAAAGAAATCTATGTCCTACCATGTATTAAGATCAATTACATATTTTCAAGAAGACAAAATGTTCATTGGACAAGCACTTATTGCCCATACTTGCTACATACAGAGTTTCAATACACTAGACTCATAATATATTCTGAATTAGAAGAAGTACCTTGTCATGCAGATTCATGAAATGGCATCCTTTTAGAAATTAATGATATACATCATCACAGAGAAAGCAACACAGACTGTGATGCAAAAACATGAGTCATGTATTCAGGTTGAACAAAAACTCTTCATTCTATTACTTATAAGCTGGCAACCATATGATATGAACCAACCTCTACGATACATCGTGACCAGATAATAACAGCATTTTCTTTGCTCTTAGTGACTCTCTGAGCATCCCAAACCTTAGTGATGTAAAGTGTTTATACTGTAAAACAAATAGTAAATCTTCAATATATACGTCTCAACATATATAACCTCAGAAGTAATTCTAGTCCCACAGTAACAAAAATACATGAACCCAGCCTAACTAACAATAACTTTTATTTAAACAGGAAGCAGAATTATCTTTTACCTACTTTTTTTCATCTCACCTTTGCCCTGCTTTTCCTTTTAGAAGAATGCCAGGTAATCCTCAAATTACAGATTTGTATGCATAATTTAAAATCATTGTTCATTACAAAACACTACGTCTTAGATAACTTTTAATCACATACATCATTCCTTAAAATTCTAAATATATCCTATGAAAGAACTGACTTAGAAAAGTTTGATTATGTATCATTTTGAAAATGAAGCCTTTTGAAGGAACTGATATAATTTTACTACCTCAATGCTTTCTAAGCATGTGGAGAAGCTTCCTACTGAACACTTGTCGTTGGCAGTAAAGACACAGCTATGGTAAGCAGCACCCACTGTGCCCCCTGACAGTACAGCACTCTTCTAAACTATTTTCCTTTTTTTTTAATTGGATATTTTATTTACATTTCAGATGCCATCCCCTTTCCCCATTTCCCCTCCCTAGAAAACCTTTATCCCATGCCCCATTTTCCTTTTTCCTTTTATACAATTTCTTTAAAATGTTAATCCAAGGCTTTATAAGTTTGGTAATGCTCAATCAGAAGTGTAACCCAATACCCAACCTAGGTATATCAACTATCTTTGACTGGTGGAGACACGTGAACATCTGCCTCCATGCCCCCCCCCCTTCTCTCTCTCATCACCTAGCTTCTCCTCTCCTTACTCCTTCTCTTCCTCTCGGTACTCCTCCCACCTTAGCTCCTCCTACATATCACCCTTCCTGTTAAAATAAAACTTTTCTCTCAAAATACAATTAGACCATAATTATGCCTATTTGTACCGGTGAGGTTGAGTTAAGGGACTATAGCAAATTCATGGCTTGGAGTTTATTGTTAGGGTGTTTTCTATGTTTTATTTAGAAATAGCTGAGAGGAGTTAACAGACAACACTCCAGATTACCTTACATGGATAGTTGGTTTTCAAAACCTCAGAAGTCCACAGAATTGACGTTACAAACATTTCTGTATTAATGTTCATTTTGATTTGAGACCTGTCTGCTCCTGACAGCTTCCTGTCTTCGATTCTAAGAAGAAATTGAGCATCTTAATTGAGTTACTCCAGTTGTGGGGAGACAGCCACTAGGCAAGAATTGCCTCTTTCCATCTACAGACAAATTACTGTCCAGAAAAGGACACACATGCAGAATATCAACTGATTATATCTGCCTAGACAGAGTAATCAGCCCTTAATAATTCTGCATCACTAAGGTCTGTCAGATGATCCAGGGCCAGAAGGCTGAAGATCAGATGCTCCAACGTTTTGTAGTATAGGGACTGTCCAGGTGTTCAGCAGTCTCTATAAATTGGCTAAGTTTTAGAAGCTATGCTTTGTGCTTCCCATAATTTCAGTTAACTCAGTCATTCTGGATTTCTGATGGGGTTGAAAATTTATAGTCTCATAGCCAATCCTGGCTATTTACTTTGAGAGAAAAGATTTGAGTGGATGGTTTTCAGCTGACATTCATTCTAAAGCCAAGAAAAAAGCCATGTTCAGAACTTAGTGTTTTAGTTAGGAGAGATGACAGAGGTTCTGGTTAGTCAACAAAATGATGGACTAGGTATTAGGACTAAGCTATTTTCCTAACCACCTTCCCTGAGTGTCAGCTGGACGGTATCTAAGTTCCAGCAAGGTTAAAAGAAAGACAATGAAATATCACTTCTGAGATGAAATACAAATGGGCTGGAAAGATGGCTCAGCAGTTAAGATCATTTGATGCCCTTGAAGAGAAACCTAAGTTCAGTCCCCAGCACCCACATGGCAGCTTACTGCCAACCTTGACTCTAATACTAGAACCCTCTTCTTGCTTCCATGGGTGCTAGGCACTCAGGCACGTTGTGTACATACATATATTCAGGGAAAAAACACTCAAACACATTAAAAAGATAAAAGTCTATGACTTCTATTGTTACTGGCTCTTCTCTTGGGAACCCAGCTCTTCTGCTTAGAGCTCTTTTACTTACTCTGGGGGAAGCTAATGATATTTTATAAGTTACTCTGGAAAGACCCAAATGGCAGAGAATTGTTTTCTCTTCCTAACACCAAGTAAAGACATGAGAACACATGAGGAGGATCTTAAGTGGATCTATCCCTCACACACCCTTACCACCCAAGCCCTGCAGCAGACTTTTCAATTGTTTAACACTAGCAGATACATCACCACCAATGTAGAAGAGAACTAGAGCCAAATCACGCACTGTTAGGACTTGACTCTAAAATGTGGTGCTCAGGTTCATGTTCTGAGCACTTGCTCATGGGCTAGTGGACTGTTCTGGAAAACTGAGTAACAATTAGGAGGTGGGAGAGCCATCTATTAAGTGATGTCTGTTGAAGGTTATACTATGACCTGATCCTCTGCTTTGTGGTCTGCCGTGATATTCAGTCTCCATCACACATGGCCACCACTGCACACTCCATCATGACTTCCCTACTCCAACAGGCCGAAACTTCTAAAATCATGAGCCAAGAGAAACCTTGTTTCTCTTAATTGGATTCTGCCAATTTGGTGGCAGTAAGAGTTAACACTCCTCTCCAGCCCTACAGTTTCTGACCCATAGAAACCAAAAGATGATAAACTACACTAGTCTAATCACTGTGGTTTTGGTATTACTTGTTAACACGGTAATAGATATTATGGGGTTTTTTTAACTTCTAAAATGTAATATAAGTCTCATTGACATTTAATCCTCTGGATAGTTAACTATGAAAAGTTCAGTAGGTATAACCTTTCTTGAACATGCATGTTCTCCTTTATTCTAATCCTAAGTTCTAATTTCATAAGTGACTCTCTCTTCCCAAAGGAATCCCAACAGATTGGGCTACACAGTGACATCGGTCACAAACAAACAAGCAAAACAAATGCCCTGCGAACTGTCTACTCCATATGACTACATGATAGAGAGGAAAAGAATGGATGAACGGCAAGAAGAACTAGATACACAATGTTTTAACGCAAAACAAAACATAAAAGAAAAGAAAGTTCAGACACACTAAACTGTAATAAATGTTCCAATAATGAAATAGATAACTATAACTTGAATTCTCAATGCCATCTCATGGCCTTGTTCAGGAAACAACCATTCATCTCTCTTATTTAAATGGTTTGGCCAAATACCTACCAAAATATTGTTAGTATTGACAGAACATACCTATTTCACTGTAACAATTCAATCTAAACAGTCACAGAGTCAAGATATACTGACGGCTCTGTTTGTGTCTTTTTTCCTAATCTGAAACATTCTAAATCTTCCAAACATAGTTTTACTATGGCTTGAAAACTTAGCAGATATGTATTCTATTACTTACCTGCCTATATTATACTCAGCATATACACTATAGGCTGCCACTTAAACAAGACCATGTCTAACACCCTACATAGAGCTACATATAGCCTCCCCTACCATCTTCCTGCCCTGATCTCCTTTCCCCACTTAAGCACTGAGTTTCTTAAATGAGCTTCCCACAAGCCCTGCCAGAATGTTAGCTCAAAGACACAGATTTCATCTGGTTTGTTCCTGATCTATTATTCCAAGCATCTATTTGGACATCTGGCATGCAGAAGGCCCTCAAATATTAGCTCAAAATCCTATGAATGAATATAAACTATACTGATCAATGCTTTCTCATTATGACCAAAATACAAAACAAGAAAGCACTGAAGAAAAAAAGTTTTCAGTCAACATTTTCTTTTTTTTTATTGGATACTTTATTTACATTTCAGATATTATCCCCTTACCCCATCCCCCCCCCACCCAGGAACTCCGTATTTCCATCCCCCCTCCTCCTGCTTCTATGAGGATGTGCCCCCACATACTCCTTCATTTCCACCTCTCCACCCTCGAATTCCCCCACACTCGGCGTCCAGCTTTCATGGGACCAAGGACCTCCTCTCCCACCTATGCCTGACAAGGCCATCCTCCCCTACATATACAGATGAAGTCATGGGTCCCTCCCTATGTGCTCCCAGGCTGGTGGTTTAGACCCTGGGAGCTCTGGTTGGTTGGTATTGTTGCTCTCCTCATGGGGCCACAAACCCTTTCAGCTCTTTCAGTCTTCTCTCTAACTCCTCCACTGATAACCCCTTGATCAGTTCAATGGTTAGCTGTGAGCATCTGCCTCTGAGTATGTCAGTCAGTCAACATTTTAAAATGCTAAATACTTCTGAATTTTTTTAAAAAAGTTCTACTAAACTCCCAAAATACAAGAAATTAAACTACTTTAATTTTGTTTTACTATGGTTTCTTATTAAACTTATGAAATTCCCTACTTATGGCGAATTGAGGCCTATTACAGAACTATTTACTTTTTTAATGATTCTTTATTTTTAAAAAAATAAACAATTATAAAACTAGAGACACCAAACTAGCCCGAAAACTGCAGAATTAACAACTCATCCAGTTAAGCCCTATAGACTAGTACTGTCAAAACAAAATGGATCTACATGTTTAATTTTAAATCTTCTAAAGGTCACATTAAACAAAAAGAAGTTAATTTCAGTATCACATTTGATGTTACTAATATGTCCAAGGCATGATCATCTTACATATGTAACTGATATTTTGTGTATGTACGCACAGTTATGTACAATGTGTATATGAAGGCTAGAGGCTAGTGTTGGGGACCTTGCTCAGGCAGTCTCCACCTATTTTTTGAGACAGGATATCTCACCCAATCTGGAATTCAACCATTCAACTACAGGGGCCAGACAGGAGACCCCAAATCCTTCTGACTCTGTCCATCAGCACTGAGATTACAGTCATACCCATCATGCTCAGGTTATTTATATGCTGGGCACCTGAACTCAGGTCTTCATGTTTGCACAGCAAGCATTTACAGACTGCGCATTCTCCCAAGCCTCAATTTTTTTAAATCTACACACTTTGTTTTTCTCAAATATTCACATTTAAACATATTTTTATAGTTAATAGCATACCTATTTTCAAATTTCAAATACTATATGTGTCTAGTGGCTATCGTACTGAATGGTGGACTTCTACATGTTTAAGTACCAGTAAAGTAGAAATGTACACTGCACTTGTATTTAAATATCAATATCAAAAAGGAAAAACATTATTTCTGATGAATTTCATATTAATAAAATCCTAAGCTCTACTTTAAACATAGAACTTTATGAATTGGGATACCCTGAATGAGTTGACAATGATACTCCCAGAAGGTATCAGTTATTAAAACTCTCAATGCTAGGTAGGAGATTACAAGTAATCTGTAATTCCTTATAAGTAATCTGTCAGGTGGCCATATAGGGAAAACAACACAGGATGCTGACTTTACTCTTGGTTGCCCACCATATCTGAACTCTATTACTGAAGACTTCACAATAAAGGTCATAGAAAAATAAGGCTGGAACTGGCCTGCAAACTTCTCTTTGCTACTTAGCTTTCATGGTCTAAGAAAGTACTGTTCAGGCCTCTGGGAAAGAAACATCTTAGCCAGTGGTAACTTTGCCCAACTGTAGTAGACCCAAAATGCTACAATATTGATCTGCTAGGCAAGATGTGCCCACTGGTGCATAATGTCATCAGCATTGTGAATAAAACCAACTGTTTTCTTATTAGATGTGAGGCCTGCACTACAAGAGTGAAGTCTTGCCTGGTGCTATAAACCTGGGCACACATTAGGAAGGTCATAGTTCCTACGCGGGAACCTACTACTCTTGTTTTGCTAAATGGATATATTGTCAAACTATCTTCTAAGAATTTATGCTTTTAAACATAGATTAGTGCTAATCTCAACTCTGGTAAGAGAAATTTCTCTCTTTAATGGGCAGGAATTAATGCAAACTCACCTAAATAGGACATTTTTGTCAACCCCTATCCTGAAGGCTCAAAAACCATCATAGAAAGTTAGAAAAAAATAAAAGAGTCAGGGAATGGGGAGGAGTGATACAGTGCTTGCACAAGACCCAGGTAAGATCAAGTAGGTCAACATTAACCATGGATGGGCTGAGACTCACGAAGACCCACATCTGATTGATGAAGCAGTTGCTGGCTGCTGGACAAAGGTGCAACACTCTTTTTTGTTTTAATTCTGAATTCTAATAATACAACTTGTAAATATATCAGTTGGAACTGGACTCCACAACTCTGTCTTCTGATCCACTATGGTTTTCTGTAATGGTTTTCTGTCTGTGGCAAAGTCTCCTTGATGAGGAGTAAGGACTCTACTCATCTGTGAGCAACAAGACAACTCCTGCACCTAAGGCTCAAGGAAGATGGGGTTAAGCCATAGGTAAGAGCTATAGAATGATGAGTTCACTATGAAATTATGTCTCCTAGAAATGTCAGAAGCTACCACCCATAAAGTCTCACCAACATGACTGGCTAAACATGAGATTAACAATGGTACCAACAGACATGCTAACAAGCCCTTGAGGCCTCAATCTAGAAAAAACTACAGGAAAGCTGAGTTCAGGGTAGTCTTCCCAAGGGAATAGCACACCTGTTGATCATCAATACAAAATAGCCCTGAAAACATATATACAAGTAACATTATACAGACTAGCCAAGTTTTATTATGAATTCAGACATGCATACACAACACACATATCACACTCACACACACACACACACACACACACACACACACACACACACACACACACACAAAATATAACAACAATATAAAGAAAAAGAGGCCATGAACTTGAAAGAGGAGATATGTGGGAGGGTTTAGAGGGAAGGGAAAAAGGGAGTGGGAACTATGTAATTATATTAAAGTTTCAAAAACTAAATAAAGGCTGGTCGTGGTGGCACATGCCTTTAATCCCAGAACTTGGGAGGCAGAGGCAGGTAGATGGATCTCTGTGAGTTTGAGACCAGCCTGATCTACAAAATCAGTACAGGACAGCCAGGACTATTACACAGAAAAATCCTGTCTCAAAAAACCATAAATAAACAAATAAATAAATCTTTAGAGATTGGCACTGTGAGGTAGCAATGATCTTTTCCCACATACACTGTGCTAATCCACAGACTTGACTTTGCCAATCTGATACTAGCAAGTGCTGGCAACTAGAGGCATGATAAGCACTCACACACAAGAACTTCCTGGAATGCTACCACTTGGAAGCCAGCTGTCAGGCAGTAATAAACTTCTATCCAGACTCCTGGATGATAGACATACAGAAAGAGAAATCATAAGTGTAAGACAACATCATAGCAGCTCAGAAATATATTCCAACTGCCACAGATGACCAAAGCCCATACCTACAGTAACAAAAACATTGCCTGGCTGAGCCCAGTTAACCCATAGAACTTGGAATCATCTACTCGTCATTAACACAGCATTTTGGAGTGATGTGTACAGCAGCACTGGGCAGTGACACTGAGCAGGTTATGTGCTTGTGAAACCCATGACTTTGAGAAGTTTATATAACCAGGAAGCATGGGGACAATGCAAATGTCTAAAGACCCAGCTATGGTTAAGGATTTTGAACCTGAGAGAGTTTGAGGCTAGCCTGAGTTATTATACTTCACACCCTCATCTCAAGAAGAAAAAAAAAAAAATCCACAACTACCAATCTGTAAAGTCACAATTACAATGAAAAGGAAAGGAGAAGGAGGAAGAGGGTTGGTGAGAAAAGCAAGCAAAGGAAGTCAGAAAAGCCATGTAAATACAGTAAGCAAAATCACAACTTAAAAAAGATAGCTAAAGGCACTAAGCAGCCCTGAGAACCAGAAGAATCCCAGGAACAGAGACTGAAGGAGAAGGCAGGCGGGGAGAGGAGCTCCACCCACCTCATCACTCTCGTCCACTTCTATCCCACCATCCTTGTCATCATCCATCTGCTTATGTATTGTCTGAAGTGCTTCCAGGCTAAACCTGTCTTCTTCAGTGAAGCAAGGTGGACTCAGTGATATACAGGGATCTGAAACAAAGCAGAGGACAACTGTTACCCTGCCATACTAGAACACAGGTTATAGCTAGATGTAATGAAAACGAAAAAGGAAATCAGACTTCAGACTAAGACCAAGATTTGTCTTACCAGAATACATTCTAACATCAAAGATCTAATAAACTTGAGTAAAAGAGAGTAATACAATTATCAATAGGCAGAGACATCTCAATTTTTTAACACTTCCTCATCTTTCAAACTCTCTTTGTATCCAATATTCCTAAAGAAAAAGAGGTTTGCTCATATTAAGAAGAAAAATTAATATGAAATGGATAGTGTTACTTTTGTACAACATAGTTTAGTTAAAATGAAAGGTTTGTGGAAACATTCAGAACAAGTAAGGAAGGAAAGTGTAAAATAGTTTTCTATTTTATCATAATTCAGGAGTCTGTCTATCTGGCTTTCAGACGTATCCATTTTTAGATCAACAAGATTTTTTTCTAGGGACTTTTTTCAAATCTTATTTCTCATGTTTTCTTTAATATCTATTTGTTGGTTAAACGCCTTCCAATAGAAGAGAAACAGAACATTATATCCAAGTTGTCAAAACTAAAGATCTAGCGCTACAGAAAGCCTGGCACACAGGAGGCACTGGGTTTCAGCCCCAGCACTATAAAAATAAAATAAATTAATAAAAATGAAGCACTACTTAGAGGGCATATGCCATATGAAGATCTTCAAAGACTTAAGGCCGGATGGATGAAAGGGTCTCTTCTGAGGCTATGACTCGTAAAAGCCTATAATGCCAAACAGGACAGCCCTGCACTCCTTCTCCACACAACCTACCTGCTGGCTGATACACTGTAAAATTGGTAGACATACTGATATTACTTTACTAAACCATTAAAACAGTATTAAACTATAGTATCAGTAGAAGCAGAGGTATTCCTAGATTCAGTGACTTTAAGGTTTAATATAATCTGTGGCTTTGCCACAGTGTGGCTATCTCAGCAGTAGTTAAGATCTGGCCCTGTTGTGAACACAGGTAACTGTGAATAAACCACACGTCAGTGGTCTTAATTATCTCACTCATCTCTAAACAGAGACAAATCGGCCAGCTACTTACTAAAGTCGACAGCAGTAATAAAAGAATGTTTAATTTGGTATTTACATCAAAAAAACTATAGTAAAGTGCCCAAGAGTCACAAGTTATTTTATTTTCTAAAACATAATTCAAACCCAAATTTCCATGTTCCAGTTTATAATGTAATTTAACATTTTTATAATTTTAATTCATTTAGTGCTGAAAGAAAATAAAAGAGAAAAACAAAATTATAAAGGTGGAAAATGCAATTACAGGCCACATGAGGCTCAGTGGTTAAGAGTACTTGTTGCTCTTCCAGAGAACCTGGGTTTGATTCCTAGCACCTACATGGCAGCTCACAAGCATGTGTAGCACCAGTTCCAGAGTACCTAATGTCCTCTTTTGATCTCTGCAGAAACCAAGCACACAAGTGATGGCTAGAGAACATGCAAGCAAAACATATCATTAAAAAGAAAAAAAAAAAGGAAAAAAAATGACATGCTTAAACCAGCTGTGGTGGCACATATCTTTAATCCCAAAACTTGGGAGGCAGAGGCAGATGGACTTCTGTGACTTGAAGGCCAGTTTGTTCTACAGAGTAAGCTCTAGAACAGCCAGGACTACACAGTAAGACGCTATTAAAAAATAAATAAATAAATAAAATAAAAAACCAGGGCTGGAGAGATGGCTCAGCAATTAAAGGTTGGGTTGACAACAAAAACATAAAATATTTAAAACACTAAGATTTGCTTAAAAACTAATAATTTGGGAGACTAATGATCAAGTATGATCCCTATCTATGAAACAACCAGAACATTAATATGGTTTTGAGTTTAAATTTATATGTAATTAATGTATAGACTCAAAATAAAAGGTAGTCTTTCAAACTCCAAACCAACAAGTCAAGATCTCTATGACATCTAGTCCCCTGCATCAAAGGGTGACAACTTGTTACAAGTGATATAGAAGAAAAGAAATTTATACTCCCATTAATCATACAGGTTTTATAGTTAAATTACCTAAGGCCTTGACAGTGAGAGCTCTGCAGCCTTTGTAAAGTCTGAGGATAAAATTAAGAGTAACAGATAACCTGGAAAATGCAAATACAGATAACACTGGACCAGGCATGGTCATACATGCCTATAATCTCAGTACTCCAGAGGCACAGGCAGGATTGCCACACATCTAGGTGATTGCTAATGCTAGGACAACCAGTGCTACAGAGCAAGATCCAATCGCAAAATCAGTTTCCTGACTGATGGAAATTAAGATGGGTAACTATTTACTTGCATGTACTTCATTAAAAAAAAGTTAACTCATTAAAAAAAAATACTGTCAAAGTCTACTTCAAGGTCTAACTATAAAAATCTTTCACAAGTACTATGTAATACATACTTCCTTCTCCAAAGTCCAGTCCATCAATTAAATAAATGTCATCTGTTGTGTAACCTACTGTGTTAGGCACTGGAAATGTAACAATGAACAAGAGAAAAACATTCAAATGTATCCTAGCAAGACTATGAGTTTGTGAAGGCTACAGACACTCTAGCAATGGCAAGCAGCTGGGGAAAGGAAAGCAAAAAGTAGCTATGAAATGTTACTGAATTTGAACTTTTTCCATGCAAAGTCTCAGATCATTCTATGTAAAACCATCACTTTAAACTGTACTCTACTCATCTGTGGTGGCTTTATCTATCACTCTGTCTCCTCAGCTAAGCATAAAAATGGAGCAGAGACTACGTTCTTCCATTTATCAAAAGCTCATAATAACTAGGATTTTGCTGGGAAATATTTTAGGCCTGATTAATTTTGATGCTTCATACTTTAGATCACAAACTTCTATGCCATGAAAGGTAAAGACTGACATAGAAATTAAAAGGATAATGCAGTCATTAGAAATTTTAAAAGTATGATACACTTTTTAAAGCTCACAATCTAGTGAGAAAGAAGACACACAGGTTCCTACATGAATACTAGCTACATGATGTCATGATTTGAATATGCTCCCCACCCTCAAAAAAGTCTTGCACTGGAAACATAATCCCCAGTGTAACAGTACTGGGGAAGGATCCTAACAAAGGGTGTTGGGTTATGAGAACCCGCCGTGAGAAACAGATTCTGCTAACAAGAAGCTTGAGGGCAACTTTGATCTTTTGCCCTCACTTGCCCTCCTGCAGTCCTATCTCACACTCTCTTGCCCTTCCTTCTTCTAGCAATGACAATGTAACAGGATGCTTGTACCTACGTGCCAGCTCCCAGATCATGAATTTTCTGGCCTTGAAAATGTATTTCTATTGTTTACAATGGCCTATAGAGCACTAAAATTGTATGTTATGGGAATCTGGACAATCTAATCCAGACTAGGAAAGACAATTAGCCTGTTTTTCTTGAAATGCATTTAGAAAATTCAAAAGGCCCTATAGCCAATGGCCTTGAGGGAGAGAAAATCATGCCTGAAAGAAAACATTCAGTGACAGGCAGAGTATGTGGCATGAGACATACATGCACGCCGGTTCCTCTGTATGGAGTACAGATCATAAGAAAAGAGGTGAGGCACTGGCAGGAGACTGTTTGTCCAAACCTTTCCTTTTCCATTCTGGGAACTTGGATCACATCTAAGGACTATGCAAAGTCAGTCAGGGGTTTCAAGGAGGGACAAACACAATCAGACTCATAAGAGGTCACTCCAGTGACACAGTAAAATAAATGGAATGAAGGCAAAGCTGACAGGCACACTTGTAGGAAACTGCACAACAGAAGTACAGGGATTCCAACTCAGCAGGTACATAATGAAGTCAGTTCTAGTATATGAGGTTTGGTGGAAGATGAAGCAATAAATAATGATAAAAGTGACCTATGTTTCTACACAGAATACTGTTTCCTAAATTTAGAGTAGATGAGATTGCACTCACTGTGCAAGCCTGGTGCCCTGATTTCAATCCTCTGGGACCCTGAAGTCTATTCCCAACCTGATTTTGATCCCCAAAACGTGGAATAGAACCAACTCCACAAAGTTGCCCTCTAACCTTGACAATGTACGACACTATGGCATATGTGCCATTCCCAACACATACTGTGTACTCCCCAACACACAATATTATTTTTCCATCAATTAATTTATTTTACATCGTCATCAAAGCTTCCCCTCCCTCCTCTCCTCTGAGTCCTATCTCTCACCTCCATTTCCCCCATTCTCCGCCGCCTTTCTCTTCAGAGAAGCAGGGGCTTCCCATGGATATCAACCGGCCTTGCCATATCAAGTTGCAGTAGGACTAAGTGCATCTTCTATTGAGGCTAGACAAGGCAGCCCAGTTAGGGGAAAGGAAATCAAAGCCACGCAGCAGAGTCACAGAGAGCACTTGCTCCTGCTGTTAGGGAACCCACATGAAGACCAAGCTGCACATTTGTTACATCTATGCAGAGGGCATAGCTCCATCCCAGGCATGCTCTCTGGTTGGTAGTTGTCTCTGTAAGCCCCTATAAGCCCATGTTATTTGATTCTGTAGTTTTCTTGTAGTTATCTTTGACCTCTCTGGCTCCTTCAATCCTTCCTCTCCTCTTCCACAAAATTCTCCGAGAGCTCTGCCTGTTTGACTATGAGTTTCTATATCTGTTTCCATCAGCTGCTAGGTGAAGCCTCTCAGAAGACAGATATAGCCAGGTTCCTGTCTGCAAGTATAGCAAAATATCGTTAACAGTGTCAGGGGTGGTCTCTCTCTCATGGCATGGGCCTCAATCCCTTCTAGGCCTTTTGGCTAAGATCAAGTGTAGGATCTGTTCTCATCAGTTTACTATCATTATTATTTTTTTTAAAGAATACTATTTCCTTAAAGTATGACTTAAGACCCACAAATGCAACAGTCATGAGTTCTTAACTCTACTGCCATCTCTAATGCTTCGTTTTATTTCTTTCTCGGTTGTTTTCTAGGTTAATTCAGCAAGAATGATCACTTTAAATCAGATTAGTTGACTTGCTTTAAAATTCAGTCTACCCTATAAAATCCATGGCTATAAGAATACAGTGTAATAATTTCAAACGTGACAGCTGAAATCTGTCTTCTCTGTCAGTATTTCATAGACCTTAGCTCCAAAATGCACTAGTGAAAACCATGTCTCCATACCTGGAATATGGTTCTTCTCTAACAGGATTCACTCATTCATTTAAACAATGCCCATACCGGCTAGGCTCTGCCTGGTGCTGGGTACACAATATAAGGAAGCATCCTCTCCACGGAGCCTTCCACGTGTGTTAAACACAGTACAGCACGATGGATCCCTTAGCTTTCATATACTCAACATTATTTCCTTTTCTCTGCACTGATAGCACCTGGCATTGAAGAAAATCGAATCAGCTTCAACAGAGTAAGACGCACCCTGCATAGACAACAGCAGCATCGAGTTCTACCTTGTGTTCCTATATTCAATGCCAAATGCCCATTAAAGTCTTTTGAAAAAACAGTTATGTATTTCATCTTAAGTGAATAAAAATTATTTCCTCTAGTTAGAATTATTTACTATTAAAAACCAAAGCCATTCCATAAACGTAATCTAGTATCTCTAACCCTATGTTTGTACCTTTCAGAGGAAATGATTCATGAGTAACCTGTTTAATAAGATCATATCCACCTCGACATAACATTTGGGATTTTAACCATATCTTCAAGCCACCAAATCCAAGTGTCAGAACGATGTATATAAAGAAATGTGTCAGTACTCTTAGTCAGAGAAGGAGTATTGCTACCACTGCCTGCCTGCCTGAAAAAGCAACTGACCGATCCAAAAAGCATACATGACTGGTAGGAAAGGAAACCAGTGGTTTCCAAAATAACACTCCCAATCTCTAACATACACATTTTCTACCTTACTTATCTTCTGGACAGTGTATATCACTTCAATTCACATTTCTCTTGAACACACCACTTTTTAAGTGAGAACTTTACTTTTTAAGTGAGAACTTTACACACACTTAAATTTAGACTCTTATTCCCACATATGTGGCAAGCTTTGGAGAGGCCAGAGAGCCTTCACAAGGCAGGGCCTGGCCGGTAGAAATGTATACTAGGAAGGGCCACCAAGGGTTAGCCGCACCTTACCTCTAGTCCTGCTTACTTCTTCCTGGCCCACTGCTATGTTAGATCCACTGCCTCAGTCTCTGCCACTATACACCAAGCAGTCCACTATGCATGCTCCACTGTAGTAAACTAATGACCTCTGAAAACACAAGCTAACACAAACCCTTAGGTTGCTTCTGTCAGGTATTTGGTCATAGCAATGGGAAATAGCCACACCACTGTGATGGATATTTTGTATCCTAACTTTGTCTTAAATTTGAATATGCTCACTATCTACCTCAAAGGATATCATGTTTAATGGTTTAAATACCTTAATGGTTAGTAGTTTAAAAGTTAATATAGATATTCAAGGCTAATTACTAACTATAAATCATCTATCTAGCAAATGCACAGAAGTTTAACTCTAGGTCAAAACCCACATGCACATTAAGTAAAAAAAAAAAAAAGTCAGCTTAATAACCATACAATGTCAGACATCTGTAATTAGTATACAACTAAGAAGAAAAACGTGCTTATGCCCACAGAAAAAAAGTCTTCAAGGTAAAAGTGACATTTGCATTGGTTCTTCAAGGTCCTCCATGAAGACACACACAGGCAAGAATATATGTGGCAATTAGCTACATTAAACACAATGATAATGAAAATGGGAAATGCCTACCATATTATAAAGTATACATAAGAAATTATGGTTCTATATTTCATCCTGACTACTAAATAGGCACTGTTAGCGTTCACAGGAAAAAAGTAAAGACCGGCATATAGAAAGATCTATAGACTATTCTGAATAAAGGAAAAAATAAATACATAAATTCTTCACTGGCAAGAAAGCTCATGTTTGCAGTTCCCTCTGCCAGCAACAGACTTTCTCCCTGATATACCATGGCTAACCAAGCCCCTTCATCCCAGGGCACACAGCCTCCCCTGTGTTCTCTGCTGGCTCCATACTCTCCACAGCCTTGTCACAGTGTGCAGCGCTATGCCTTTATCTCCTCAGTAACTCCCACACTGAGATGCAGTCATGAAATCACAGGCTTTGTTTTGATCAGTCCTCTCCACACTGCCTAGAACAGGATCTGACTCACGGAAATGCTCAAAATTATTTGTTTACTGAATTACTTATTAATTGGCTTTTAAATATAAATGTTTGGAGACGTCTTTTAAGAAATTACTCAGGGGATTAGAAATCTAAGTGTACCAACTGACAAATTCTCACCCCTTTATGGCTGAGGGTAAATCTAAGCAGACAGTACAAATTTCATGATACTGTACTTCTGATCAATTGTTTCATTTCATCTACGGCTTACTATGGAGTCTACCCACTGTCAGATATTATTGTTTACTTACTAAACAAAATAAACAGTATTATTATACAAAATAACCAAGTGCTTAAATGTGTTAAAATGCTTAACATAGCCTTCATAGCTTAACATACTACTACTTCAGTAGTGAAGGTAACTATAAAGAAACTGTGCAGTCAGGACAAAGCCTGTTCTGACCCATACACTACCTATAATATTACTATAGCATGCCTAACAATGTGCCTGAGTTTACATGTCCACAACTGTCTCTCCTGTGACCTGGTGAAACAAAAATAAGCTCCAGCAGGAAATAATATGCACTCTGGAACCCACAAATAATAAAACCCACTAGCAGGGTCTCAAGCAGCAGTGCTCTGTCCTTTCTGTTCCCCTTTTCTCAAACTCTCCCAACAGCTTCTTGCAGACTGTGGCTGGGAGCAGGGCAAGGACATTAAGCAACATTAAGCACAGGGCAGGCTCATGTAACAAAGCATGGTGCTCCAAAAAGCTAGTCTTACTCCCCAGTTCAGAGGAAGAAAACACTAACAAGTGTGGGTGGAGCTGCAACAGGAAGTGACTCTGCAGAGACGGCCTGGGCTATCAGTAAGTGAAGGTCAAGAACACCAGGCATAGGGTTCTGGAGGGACTACTAGCTCAGGTAAGACACCTGCTTACTCCGAGTTCCATCTGCACACTAGGGTAGCTTAAGGTTGGGGTGGAAATGATGCAGAAAAATGTCACAGAAGAAACCTCTTGAGAACTCAGAATTATCTGGTGTAATACAAATCTTCACTCCAGACAATTGTATTTTCTAATTGTCCACGTCACTGATGACTGTACACACTGTGACAACATGTAACTACCCAAAGGCCATACTTTATAAAGCTCACTTTTATTGTTGTACACTTTATAAACTTCACTTATTGTTGTACACTTTATGGGTTTGGTTCAATCATTGAAACATGCAGCCTCACTTAAAATATAATAGGGGGTAGTAGGATTACCTCCCAAACCCTATGTTCTACCTATTCATCCCTCACTCCCAACTCCTGGCAAATATTGATCTTTTTAGTTTTGTCTTCTGTCATAGTTTAAGATCCTTATTATACAACCTTTAAAGTTTGGCTTTGTTTGACTAGAAAGCCAGGGAGATGGCTCAGTCAATAATGTGTATGCTGCATAAACAAAAACTAAGTACCTTTTTTAAAAAGTCTAGGCCCAGCAGAAGGCTGCGCCTATGATCCCAACTAGTCAGACAGACACAGGAAGACCCTGGAGCTTGCTGGACAACCAATACAGTGGCACCTGAAAGCTCCAGGTTCGTGACAAACCTTGTCTCAAAATATAAGAATGACTGAAAGACACCGGCGTCCACCTCAGGCCTCCACAGCACTCACCTTAACTCATGTACACACTGCACACATACATGCAGGAATATGGAGTCTTGTTTCTTCATACTGCTTCATTTACATTTATGCTAAATAATATCTCATTGTCTGAATGAGCCACCTAGTTTATCTGTCCATTCTTTGCTGGTAGACCCGTTGGCTGCTAAGCTTTGCTATCAAGAACAAAGCTGTGAGTAGGTTTTTGTATAATTTTCTAACTCTTCCGGATAAATACCAGCAGGTATAATCCCTGGACTTCATGGAAAACTGGTAAGTTTTATAAGAAATGGCCAAACTGCCTTTTAATGTTATTTACACCACTGTCCATTCTACCAGCAGGGCATGAGTCTCTGGGTTCCACACTTGGTCAACAGTTCATTCTGTCAGTGCTCATGGTCTTCTAAACTGAGGAGCATGATATATCTCCCTGTTTTCATTGGCATTTCCCACTAGCATAATGTGGAATATATTTTCATATGCTTATCTGAATCTCCTTAATATATTGGTTTTATTTTAATCCGGAGATACATATTTGCCACCCAAGAATGTCTATCACAACAGTCTAGACAGTAAATTACAGAATCTAAGCTACAGGAATAGGGATGTGACTCCCTAGTAAGTCCATGCTTCCTAACAGCTAGCACAAAGCCCTAGCTTCTGTCCTCAGCACCACAAGAAAACCAGAAACAAAGTATATAAACTGCAGGCATGGTAATAAAAGTAAAAATGACAAATTACACTAAAATTACAAGGGAAGCTTATCAGGAAAAGGATACTGGCAGGGCTGACATTTCAGACCTAAACGTCATCTAAAAATCAAAGATATTTTTCTCCTCCATTTGGCTAATCCAGACTGTACAAAGCTCCTGAAATGCAAATATACTGACATTAAGCTGCCACTGAAGAACATACATACAATGCGCTATATTTCTGTCACTGTAATCTATTGATACTCACAGAGACTATAGCTCAGAAACCTACTAAGAGATGGGGCGGCTAAAACAGTAAATGCAGTCTTCACTTTCCCTCTAACAATACAAGCTGAGTCAGTAAACTTCATGCAGAAATGAGCAAAAAATAGAGCCAGATAACTCTTAACAAAAGCCAGTGGCCATGGCCCAGTAACCACGTACAGCATCACACCCTGCCAAGAGTTTGGCTTATCATCTTGGCAACAACTTACAAATCTCATGCTTAGGATTTGCTTAATTATTACCCCTGAAAGAAAAGAAAATATCTTGGATTTATTACTGCCATCAACAGTCCAAATTTTTATCAAGTCAAATATTTCAGTTTAAATGCTTTTAGAGCAAACTTTAATATCATCAGAGACAATTCTCTAGTATCACTTTCTAATATACCAAACCCGGGTTCAACCTCACACAGAATGAATGATGGAATATCCTCTCGAGGTCAGCATCAATCTCATATGTCTAGCATATGTCTTATTCTTCCTACATCTAGCATGAGACACCCAACCTGTATGTAGTAGAAGTAATAGATCTCAAAAAAAAAAAAATGTTTTGAAGTTCTATGTACTCATTTTAGCATACTGCATAATCTATTTTCTGGTGAATAATGGGCCTTTAGAAGATGCTAGCATTTACTAGGGCACATTACATAGCAGAAAACAAAGGAGAATACGTGCCCCATCATCAGATGTGTGCACACAGTACTATATAAGAGTGAATCAAAACAGAAGTGAAGAATTCCAGATTCCATAACCCCTAAACACTGTCTGATGGTCAAAAAGACACAGTAGCTACATCTAATTACAGTGATGTGTTAGTCTAAAGGAAAAATAAAATCCCTTTGCTAACAGCCCCTTCTAACTGCCTGTTGGAGCTCTGAATCTACAATCACTATATGGTATAAAAGGTGCCTATTAATTTACCCTGACCCTAGCAGTAACAAAGCAGTTTTTCCTCATTGTAAGTTATTTTTTCAACATTTTACAGTTTTGATTGAATTAGGCGATACAAACTCATTCCCTTCCCACTCTCCATGGCAGTTTTAAAATTAAGATCTCTTACCTGATTATTTTATACCCTTTATTTCTATTCCCATTTACCCTACGAGCAACACAAAGCTACTTCCCACTTACTCACATCTGCCCGAAGCTACTTCTTAGGTCTCTGCTAATCTTTTCAGTAAGTGCTAGAATTACTGCTTCTACCTCAACCCTGACTCACTCCCTAGCACGGTCCTCTATATCACTTAATTCTTGGTTAACCAACACGTTCCTTCAGTGTATGCAAATAAGGAGCTCTTCATAGAGCCATCGTTAGTTCTTCATGCAGACAGTTACCTCCTTTTTATTGTCTTTTGTGTTATAAGGGCTCCTAGAATGTAATAATGTTGTTGTTTACCACACTCCAGCATCTGTTAAATGGGAAAATATTGTTGACTAGGTACAAAAGAAAGGGGAAAAAAGCAAACAGGTGCATGCACATACTTATTGACTCATGTTTTCCCAGGATGCTATAAAAATTGAACAAAAATATTTTGAACACACAGAAGCAATTTCTAACTTCTCTCCAAAAATAAGAAACTTTCACTGACTGCATGCAACATGAGGAAGATTGCTGAGTAGGATCCCATACAGCACCTGCTCTTCTTAGACTGTGTCTGAGGAGAGTGCTTCCTGAGATCCTACTGCAAGAAGGAGTACACACACACACACACACACACACACACACACACACACACACACAATAATAGCAGTAACTGAAAGGGGCACTATGAAAACATGCTACAGTGAACTGTGAGCAGTAATACTACCCTATCTAAGTCCACACTACAGAATAAAGAGAACCTTGTTACTGTCCACTTATAATCCAAGAACAATTCACTGTCTCATTTCTCTGTCAATGCAAGGATCTAAAATCATATAAAATTAAATTAGTGTCAGTATTGCAGATGAAAGTTGGATATTCTAAGGAGAAAAAGAAATACTCAATTCATCCTTGTATTGTCACTTAACTGTAGGAAAATTACTTAGCCTCCTTTCCTTAATTTTGTCATCCATAGGATGGAAATAATACAAAATTTTACAAACCTCTAGTCAGAACTAAATTATACATATATACTATGCATACTAACATGTATTAATTTTATACTTTGTAGATACTTATTATTATCAGGAATGCTAAGCTGCCCACTATGATTAGCTACTCAACGCCATGGTAGAAACATAATAAATCACCAGTAACCCAAGCCTTCTGTTATACTACTGTTAAGAAAAAGCATCAAAACAAAACTTTAAGTAGATGTAACTCAAAACAGCTTTCAATCTTCCACAACCCAAACAAACCTCTACTACAAAGAGATATAACAGAAACAAAATTAATGCGACACTTACTATGTGGCTATAACGTAAATGAGAGTTCTGCTTGACTCATTCAGGTGTTCTGATCAACCAGTGTCAGAATCATGGAGAACAAACCAAGGTTCTCACAGCATTCTCCAATGGCAAACAGCTGGTTAGCTGCTCAGTTGTCATTCAACCCAAGTCTGTCCAAACTTAGAGCCTTCCCTTCATCTCCTAAACTGTTTAAAGAATCAAGTTTCCTAATCTTAACATTACCAACAAAGAATATTATGCGGAAAAAGATTTATTTTTTTGAATTCATTTGTTTATCTGTTTCGTATGATACTGGCACTAAAACTTAGGGCCTTTGTATTCTGGGTATGTACCCTACCACTAAACTATATTCCCATTCGCCAAGGAAATATTCTCTGAAAGCAAGTTTCAAATCAGGAATTCTAAAAGCAGTTTCATTCAAAGTACCACTGACCAGAAGTACACAGACGAACATACATGAGAGTTCTGCTTGACTAGTTCAGATAATCTTATCAACCTGTGTCAGCATCATACTTCTTCCCATGGGGAATGTTTGAAAAGGGAAGATGCTCATATTGCTAGCTAGCTATTTGACTCTGGAGGAACACTTTACTCTGAAAACTGTTTTGCTATGTACTGGTTGGTTGGTTCATTAGTTGATTGTTTCAATCAATTATTTTAGGAAATTCTTAATGTTTTGCAATAGAAACAAACACACTTTTCCAATTGGAAAACAGAGTCCACTACCACACCAATAAGGTCTCAGAAAAAAAGAAAGAAAGAAAGAAAGAAAGAAAGAAAGAAAGAAAGAAAGAAAGAAAGAAAGCAAGCAAACCAGGAATTCCCTCTCTTACTTCTGTAACAAGCTATCCTGCTGTCATAAGTAAAGAGGGAGGAGCCAGGTGTCTGCACAGCAGGAGAATGTGGCCACAGAGCTTGTGTCAGCGGCCTCTGTGGATCTATGTTAATCAGCCAGCACACAAGAAACAGTACTGTTGTTCTGTTTTGAGAAGGGAAGTTTCATAAAGCATATTAAACGTTTGCACGTTCAGTCCTAACATTCAAAGCTACAAAGTTTACTAAAATCATTACTGATTATTAAAAACCTCACAGAAAACACTTGGAATATTGCCTCTGGTTTCAAACATTCCTCCCTAGGATGTCTACTAGCCTGTAGACGACATTCCCACAGAAGAGAAGCTGGAGGACAGTGACAGCACTGCAAAGCGTCCATGCAAAAACACTGAAATTAGTATGCTTAACAAGACTGGCAATAAACGCTGAGGAATAACTTTATTCGCTAAAGCAGAATTTTCTATCTTTTCCACATGATATTAAACAGCATACAATTCTAACATCGATTTTTGCTTCAAATTAAGTAGTCAGAAATGAAGGCCATTCATAATTAATTACTAATGATTCCTCACTTATGACACATTGGTTCATTAGCAATAATGTAAACTCAATTAACTCCAAGATCATTTTTTCCTCATAGGAAGTGTTTCTCTCCATTTCCTGGTTTCTTTGTATTTATTCATTCCCCCGCCCCCGCCCTCCAGGCCTTGTGAACAACAACACTAAGGGTTATGGAGTGAACGGATCCGAGTCAAGTACAGTAGTGCAGCCTGTAATCCCAGAACTAGGAAGATGGAGACAGGCGGATTTAGAGTTTTAAAGGGCAACCTTAGCTACACATTGAATCTGAGGCCAGAATGGATTACATGAGGCCTGGACTCAAAGGGAGGTGGGAGAGAGGGAAAAGGAGTGCAAGGGAAGGAGAGGAGAGGAGAAAGGAGGACGGGATGCTCAGTCACTGTCTAAAACCCATGACACTCAGGTATTATCCTCCAGACTCTATAAGAGCATACTTTTTCTGTTATAGGTGCACTTAGCTTTGGAGGTTGTTCCATAATTAGTCTATGGAACAGTGATATACATAATAATGTAATTTTCTGGGAAGTGGTATTAAAAATATGAGGCATATACAATTAACTGAAACAGTTACCAGTCACTAAGTACACATACAATATAATTTACAATACTGTTCGTTTTATGAATTGCCCATACTAGTCTCTCAATATTAACTAAGCCAAGTGCAAATTACCCAGGTGTCTTGTTCAGTGCTAAGTTTCTATCACCTGGAATACCACCTGGATCACAGCAAGCATGAAATTCAGTGTTTGTCTATTGAACCAAGAAGGGGAGAAGAAAGGAGAGAGGAGAAAGGGAAAGAGGGAGAGAGGGAGAAAGGGAGGGAGAGTTAAAGAGTTAGCTGGTTATTTTTTGTTTTTCAGTGTTGTTATCTTTTCTCCCTTCTCTTCTCTTCTCCTCCCCTCCCCTCCCCTCCCCTCCCCTCCCCTCCCCTCCTCTTTTCTTTTCTTTGACAATCTCATCACGTAGCCCTGGCTGCCCTGAGACTTGTTTTGAGGGCATACTGGCCTTGAACTCACAGAGATCCTCTTGTCTCTGCGTGTCCCACCATACCCACCAAATTTCGTTGATTTTCATTTATACTTGGTTGGCTTAATGTTAATTCTTTTCCTTTCTCTATGCAACAATCAACAAAGTATAACTAAGTCAAGACAACTAAATAAATAGCAAACAATGAAACATTTGAGGTCACAGCAACTGCCTTTTACAAGTCCTAAAGGCATAAAACTTAAGTCACCCCTCTTCTCAGAAACATCCAGTATCAGGACATATGGAAGCTCTCCTGTCAAAACATTACCAAGCCTGTCCCTTTCAGAGCCACCGCCATCGCCTACACAAATGTTCCTTGCCTTCTGACATCTCCCTCTCCTTTTGAAAAGACGGACCCATGGCCACACCCTCACTAGCCTACACACTGCCCCAGCCTCCTTCCTGTCCTTGCTTCTTCACGCTGAGTTAGTAAAGCTAAGTGCACTTTCCACCAACTCTCTTTACACCTTGCATCTGAACATGGCTGATCATGTCTTACATTCACCCCTAACCAGAGATCTCTCTCACCTGCATCCTTAATGCTGCCAGGACAGACAACTCCCAGGTACAGCTAAGCTCCCACTGTTTCACACTGTGATCCTCACCTCAACTTCAAACCACCTCCTGTCCTTACTCACAGCAAGGACTCTGCTTTCTATCTTTAACTGAAAGCTAGAGAATTAAGTGAAGCTATGTGGAAAGAATTTCCATAAACTCCCATGGCCACTGGAGCCCCTCCCAGGGTCTACATCTTCACGTGGCTATTGTCACTGGCTAAGCATCCACTAGCCAGTGACAATACAAGCCAAGTGCACTTAGCTGGGGTCATGGCTTTACTAACTCAGCGTGAAGAAGCAAAGACAGGAAGGAGGCTGAGGCAGTGTGTAGGCAAGTGAGGGAGTGGCCATGGGTCCGTCTTTTCAAAGGAGAGGGAGGTGTCAGAAGGCAAGGAACACTCTATACAAGCCAAGCTACACATTTGTGAACTAAATCTCATCATGCTTAGTATGTCGTCACTTCAGAAGTCCATAGGTAACATGCTGCCTCTTGACGAGCTTCCTTATCAACAGGCTAGTCTTCCTTATACTCAACAACACCACAAGATGCTCAACCCTAGTTCCTGATTGTTTCTTTCCGCCCTGCAAAAAAAAATTCTAAAAACACTTCTAACAATCTCAAATTCTTCTCCATTTCTCTCTTAAAGTCCAAATCTGCTTGTTCAAAATTACAAGTAACCTCCACGTTACTAACTCTAGTAAGGTGTCTCATTCCTAGACCTCTGCCTATCAATCAGCATGGCTACATTTTCTTTATGTTACTTCCAGGACAACAGAACATCCTCATTCTCCTCAGTGACTGCTCTTTAACTCGTCTTCTGAGGCTCACAGTTGATTGAATGAAATATATATATATATATATATATATATATATATATATATATATATATTATGTAGTTTTATAATACATATTTTATAATACATATTCATATATGTATGTGTGTATATATGTCACTTGCCAAGTTGCACACATTGAAATATGAACTTTTTATTAAATGTTTTAGCTACAAGTCAAAGAATTTTTTAAAAGAAACTTGTCATTCTTTCCTTCCACATCACCAGGACTAATCAGAGACCTGTAACACAGGATTGGATTTAAACTTTTTTTTTTTTTTTTTTTTTTTGACCCTAAGATTGGGAGGGGAAAAGCCTACCTGGGGCACTGTGAACAGTTAGTTCCTTTTTCATCTACTTCTCTCTCAATAACTTGGATCTACTATTTTTTAATTAAACACTTACTTTCTTAATAAAAAACAGATCAACCAGGTGGGACAGTTTGACATTCTTCTTGGCATGCACTATCATTACCGTCTCAAAACTAACCTGCTGCCTTCCTGGGTTTTCCTCCAAGCATAACATTTGTGAGATGGCTTCTGTTACCTTAATGCTCTTTAGACGCCTCGTTGAGTTCAGCCTTTACCACCATAAAGGTGTTGTCGGGATCTGTGTCACTTTCTTACTAAGAGGAATTTCACTAAACTTCGGTAATTTCACTAAAATAAGGCAAACTACTTCTTGAAACATACAGAAAGAATTAGGAATCAGTGACCAGGAGCCTGTTTCTGTCTGTTTATGGCACAATGCTGGCACTTATAAAACACATTAGCAACAAGAGAATCACAGCAATCCGAGTGGACAGTGCTGGGTTGGATTTTGCACAGAACATTCATAAAGTTTTGGGATGTGGATTTTAATGATAACAGACTAGGGGAGGGGACAAGTTGTCTAGCATCAAAAGAATGAGAATATAAGCTAAGCCAGTGCTACAATGAGACAGAAATAAAACCAACTTCAATTTTACTATTTTACAGACTCTCACTATGACCACTCCAGCATACAACCTCCATAATATGAAGCATGACACCCCAAAGGAAAGACCTTGTTCATTACCAAACATAAAGATAATGACCATTTTCCTCTGCATCTTACAATTTCATAAAAAGATGTACCTAAATATATAAAGTAATGCTTGTTTTGGCTGAATAAACTTTATTATTAAAAAACTAGCAAATAAAAACATCACAAGTAAAAAGTAAATTTTAAATGATAATCTACTGCAGCCTAAGGGTTTAAGGCATAAGGATATAAGGATATAAGGGTATAAGGATATAAGGATATAAGGATATAAGGATATAAAGATATAAGGATATAAGGATATAAGGGTATAAGGGTATAAGGGTATAAGGGTATAAGGGTATAAGGGTATAAGGGTATAAGGGTATAAGGGTATAAGGGTATAAGGGTATAAGGGTATAAGGGTATAAGGGTATAAGGGTATAAGGGTATAAGGGTATAAGGGTATAAGGGTATAAGGGTATAAGGGTATAAGGGTATAAGGGTATAAGGGTATAAGGATATAAGGGTATAAGGGTATAAGGGTATAAGGGTATAAGGATATAAGGGTATAAGGGTATAAGGGTATAAGGGTATAAGGATATAAGGATATAAGGATATAAGGGTATAAGGGTATAAGGGTATAAGGATATAAGGATATAAGGGTATAAGGGTATAAGGATATAAGGGTATAAGGGTATAAGGGTATAAGAGTATAAGGATATAAGGGTATAAGGGTATAAGGGTATAAGGGTATAAGGGTATAAGGGTATAAGGATATAAGGATATAAGGATATAAAGGTATAAGGGTATAAGGGTATAAGGGTATAAGGGTATAAGGGTATAAGGATATAAGGATATAAGGGTATAAGGATATAAGGATATAAGGATATAAGGATATAAGGATATAAGGGTATAAGGATAGGGGCAAGATGCAAGGTGATATTAGACAGGTAGAACTTGCCAGGGAAGACATGTTACATGTCAATTGCTGCATTATTCTTACCTGCAGAACTCAATCAGCAATGTCTATGAAATGGTTTCAAATGATGTTGAATGAAGGAAGTCATTCACAGAACAGTGCTGACCACTTGGAGGTAATGTTAGCCACTTTAGGTGCTATACCAAAAGCCCACTTCTATTAACATAATTCAAACATTTAGCTTTCATCTACTGTAAGAACTTTGTTACTAGGAAATGTGATTTATGTCCTTAGCAAGTAAAAGCAGTGTTCTTCCCATATCCGCAATCAAAAGATGATCAAAAGTTCAAGGCTAGCCTGGTCTACACAAGTTCCAGGCCAGGCAGGGATCCATACCGGCATGCTGTCTGAGGAGAAAAAGTGCTGGTTCTATCTTTAAGGCACCCTTACTTCCCTAACAGACACTGTCTATTCCAGTACTACTCATTGAGCAGCTGCATATAACTGCTGTATTGACAACTGCTTCCCTCTCACAGCAGCATCAGTTTCTCAAAGGGAGAGTGGAATTTCACAACAAAGACTACCAACTCATGCATTAGAACTGTTCTAAAGTTCAATTTCAATGTTTACTAGAATGTCATCTCTATATAATCTCTGAAGGAATTTTTAGCATCCTCAAATGCAAAGTTAGCACACATATTTACCCTGAGGGGATTCTATAGACAACAAGAGGGATATAAATAAATAATAATGTGTAGTTAGAGAAAACATGTTAGACTGTACGGTACCTAACAACATCCATAACACCTAGAAGGAAACCTTCATTATGAAAGGACTGGCTCTCCCCTTCTGCAGCACAAGTTATCCTCTGTACTGACACCGGTAATGAATATCTTTTAGAGAAAATGCTCTGATTTTTACAGAAAAAAACTGCAGAAGCATACACAACATAAACTTGTGTCCACCCATCCCTTAATACCTGCATCAATAAAACACTATGCCCTTATTGAATCTTCAGAGAAAGTAATACTGAGACAGAAACTGTTCACTCAAACTATTCACAAATAGCATTTGATGTAAGCCATATGACTAAAGATAATTTTCAGAACTTATTTTAAAATACTATATTTTCTACAAAGTATGATTTTAAAGTTGCCTCCATAACTCTTTTAATGTGGCCTTAGAAATCTTATAATTTCATAAGCAGTAAGTTTCCCAGAAGAAGTTAAAAACAGAAAAATAAATTCTTATGTGAAATCAGAAAAAGTTCATCAAGAGAAATACAGGGGAGGAGTTTCTGGTTAGCTAAGATGCCTTCACTGTATAATATTTTCAAAAGCTCAGTTAATAAGAAACCTTTCCATACGGGGTATCAACTTGAAGAATTTGAAGGAAAAATAAATTATCTGTGGTACATATATCTAGGAAACCAAAGAATTAATTAGAAAAAAACAAACACAATTACTTTGAATCTTCCATAACTATAATAAATTAAGATTTTACTAAAACTATACTAGAGTGATGATTTTTTAAGTAAAATTTCAACTAAATTCCAAGTGCATTTGGTACAATCACATAAGACTTTATTCCTCACTATATTAAGTGAATTTTAATCCTCAAATACTGTAACAAGGCTTTCTTTGTGTGGATGGGAGGGAGGAGATCCAGTAACTACTTTGACTGCAATTTTAATTACTGGTAACTTAAACTACTGAAGTCTTAAGATTCCTTTCTACTTCTGATGTCACATGTACTCAGTCTTCCTAAGCTTTTGAGAAAGATATACTCAACCTGGTAAGTAAAAAGCCAGCACTTCTCAATGACTTCATGAGAAGAAGGCACACAGCACGTCTGAGGCCCTGGGCAGCGGAAAGCCTGGGCTGGTCACGGGGAAGAATGGACGGCTCTCTGGCTTCCTCGGCCTATATTTTCTAAGAGCAGGGAGATGGAGACTCAACAGTCTGTCTCACTTTAACTTTGATTCTGTCCTTCCTCATTAATTTTGAAATCTTCACTTATATAGTTAATAATTCAAAAACTACTTCTCAATCTACTCTTTTGGGTACTATATGAAGTAGATATTTGTATTACAAATTAAGTACTGAGGCCCAGAAAGAAACACTGTTAGACCCAAATGTAGAACCTTCCTCAAAAGATCCAAAAAGATTTATAATTCATAATTCATACAAGTTTAAAGTTTAAAATATAAGCAAAAGCAGCAATAATAAACTAGTATACTATACAAATTATTTTTAAATATAACTCTATTCAAAAGAAATTCTTTGAGTCAGATCTCATATATCTCAGGCTGGCCTTACACTGATTATATAGCTGAGGATAACCTTGACCTTCTGAACTTCCTGCCTCCACTAGTCACTTGTAGGAACACAGGAGTGCACAACAAGGTCTTTTTTGTGCAATGCTGAGGATCAAACTCTGAGTTTCATGCATTCTAGACAAATACTCTACCAACTGAGCTACAGCCTAACCCAGTATCTATCTAAAAGTAGCATGTGCCTTTGAGGGGCTGGGGGAAGAATGAACACAAACTATTCTATAAAAAGTATTAGCCAGATGAATAGCTCCTATGTGAACTATTGCATAGTTATGTCAGACTAGCCAACTTTTTAAACAAATTTACATTTGAGAAAGTAAAAAAGGTAAATTCAGAACATGCATAGATGACATTAAAGAATTAGCCATCCCAGGGTGATTCTGTTATCTTATATTCTTAAAAGACAAAAGATAAATTTAACAAACCATCTGAGAATTCACCTGGTAAGTCTATAGGAAACTGTTCAAAGGAACATAGGGAAATTGTTCAAGGACAGACAATTTCACTCATGAGTTCCAGCAATGATCAAGAGAAAAAAGAATTCCACCTTGGCAAACTTTCCCAAAAAAAAGAAAGAAGAAATAGCCTCACTCATGAACAAAAAATACAGAACTCTAAAATTACTAGCAAATTAAATTTAACCACCAAAAAAAAAATGCTACTTCAAGACAAAACTGAGACTTCAGTAGTGTCCAGTAAATTACCAAGTCCTGGGAGGAGAAAAATGAGCATTTTCCCTGCCTTCTCCATAAGCACTGCATTTTAGGGTAACTAAAAACATGATTAAAGTTCTTGGCAGCCCAACTAATAAATAATTGAAAGAATAACTAAACTGAAAAAAACTACAATTTGTAACTTCAGTTAACAGCTATAGGCAACAATCATCAACACTTAAGAGTGAATAATGGTAAATCATGTCTGTTAGGTTAAGACTTTTTAAAGACAGGGTTAAGAAGGGTAAGTACACTGACCCAACTGAGAAGCAGAAAGTAGCCAGTGGAACAGCTAACCATGTGACTCATGGAACAGGAGTGATTCATGATAGATGCCCTGGAAGCACATGGTACCTCTAGGAAGCATTCATATCTAAAATTTAAAATAGATCTATCCAAGTTATTAAATCTCGCTAGCAAGATGGAAGAAACAATTAGAACCAGTCAAATGACATAATATCAAAGGAAACCAGCCAAATCCAAATTAGCCCACAGGACATATGACCCAGTTTCTCTAACAATTTAATTGTCCGTGGGGGAGGAAGATCTGTCAAAAATTAATTAGTTAATTAATTAAAATAAAGCAGGCATATGGGCTAAACCATGTATAGCTCAATGGTAGAGTACTTGCTTACCATACTGGAGCCTAGATTCAGTGCTTACTACGCTGGGAAAGGTGCAGATATGACCATATAACAGCTCTTACTACACTGGGAAAGGTGCAGATATGACCATATAACAGCTCTTACTATGCCGGGAAAGGTGCAGATATGACCATATAACAGCTCTTATGGATGCCATTGCATGGGTCTGTCAGATCAACCATTTTTTAAAACATGTCTTTGGGAAAAGGAGAAATGTAAATCTACAATATGCATAAGATTTCATTAAAGAATAAATATTAAGTATGCTGACACACTCAAAGTTATATGTCAAAAGCACTTTTAGTGATACATTTGTTTATAACTTTTGCTTTCTGTCCTAGACGCCTCTGTTCTTTGCCTTTGCCTTTGGGGTTTGTTGTTGTTGTTGTTGTTGTTGTTGTTGTTGTTGTTTCCTTTCCTTTCCTTTAAAATATTGGGTCTCATGTATCCTGAACCTCAACCCTCTCTTTTAAAAACAGCAATAAACTGATTTATTTCCAAGTGAAATATCATGACAAATACAATTGCTTATCTTGATTATCAAGCTAGAATTTAAAATCAGTGAGGAGTCAATCCTCAGGCATGTCTGTGTAGGTATTCTATCCTGAATGTAGGCAATAGCATTGTGAGCATGTCACCTCAGCGCTGCTTCGTTTGGAGGGGTGGAGAGGTGGGCTGATGGTTGACAGTACACACTGCTCTTGCAGGGGAACTCAGTTCCCAGCTCCTATTTTAGGCAGCTCACAACTGCCTGTAGCTTCTACTGCAGAGAATCTGATGCCATCCTTGGCCTCTGTGGGCATCTTACTCATGTGCACATACCCACACAGACACCTGCACATATACCTAATTATGAAAATAACTAAATTCTAAAAGAAAAAATCATTTCATTCTGAAACAATATAGGTGCACATATTTCATGAATAAAATCTACTTAATATTTATTATTTAAAGGAGCTGCTGTCTACAATGAAGTAAATGAACTGACAAGTTTATTATGAAAGACAAGCATATATACATACATTTCAAATGATTCATCTAGTCTGTGATGGTAATATCATCTACCAACTTGGTTAGGCACAGTACCTAAGTAGTCAACCGCACACACAAATGTTACTAAAGGGTCCTTTGTATAAAACAACCAAAATCTGGTGGTATGGGTAGGTCTTATCTAATCTTGGTAAACCTGGGCAGGCCTGATCCAAGCATCTGAAAGACATTAAAAATGAAACAGAGGCTTCTCTGAGAAAACAAAAGTCTGCTCCAAAAATATAGAATCAATTTCAAACAGAAGTTTCCAAGCTTTGATATCTGTCCTACAAACTTCAAACTAAACTTCACAATCACATACGCCCATTTCTTAAATGATTTTATATTTGCACCCAGGCATTCTACTGTTTACATAGAAGCTGATTTGAGTACTAAGAGTGTTTCTAGAGGGAAGACTTTTTAAATGAATTTTCTGAATTTGTTCTCCATTCTTTATTAGATTTAGGCAACAATAGACTATTTCCATTGGTAAAGATGAACAAACAGCCCACAGCACAGTGCATCAGTAAAAATATACAAAATATAATAATTGAATATTCCTAATGAAATACTATTAAACCAA
Source organism: Arvicanthis niloticus (assembly GCF_011762505.2). Classification (NCBI taxonomy): domain Eukaryota; kingdom Metazoa; phylum Chordata; class Mammalia; order Rodentia; family Muridae; genus Arvicanthis; species Arvicanthis niloticus. The sequence continues at coordinate 56,832,170 of NC_047664.1, read as the reverse complement.
GGTTCTGCATGTTTGATAGCTTAGAGCATCTTACAGACAAGTATGAGATTAGCTGGTGGCTGGCTCCTTACTGCTACATGAAGTGGGAAAATAAAAGTAAAAACTCAAAGCTTCATATGCCTAATTCAAGTAATTGCATAAATGACCTACAAGATTCTGTGCCCAAGCCTAAAAGAAACTTTATCCAGTGTAGCACCAGAGCCAATTTTTGAACAGCACAACTAGAATGTCATCCTGAGTAGTTTTATAACAAAACAAGCTGAATTCTCACCTACAGAATACTGTGTACTAAGCTGGAAGCACTGATTTGGAAATAATGCGATTCTGAGAACTGGAATGGGGATTATGCACTCTGTGATGCTGTGTCCATCAAACATCTACCACCTGAGGTGAACTCTGCAGCTTTGAAGTGAACACAGTCCCAAAGGGTTTTGTACATTCAAAGTTTGTTCCTCAGTGTGACAGTGTGAGAACTGATGGCACCCCCACGAGACAGAGCTTAATGGAAGACGTCACTGCAAATTCAGCACTAGAAAGGGATTAACACCATTCTGGTGTAATTCCAGTTGTTCCTTAGTTATTGTAAGAAAGCAAGATCTGCCCCTCCTTGCTGTCTTCCTGCCTCTCCTCATGATCTCTCTTAAATGTACTGTCATGAAGCGATCCACCATGAAATGCTCATGAGAGCTGAAACAGTATCAGCACCATAACCTTAAACTTACCAGAAAACAGACTAAACGTACCTGCTCATCGTGAAGACTTTAATGGCACTTTGCCAGAAGAAGGAGATTCTCCTCAAGACTAACCTCTACTCTACCACTGGTTTTGAACATTACCAAATTCTAGTTCTACAAAGTATCAAAGTATAAGCCAGGGAAATGCATGCAGTTTGTACAACATTAGGAACTATGTGTGCAGATGGGTGTTAAGAGTACAGGATAGCCGGGCGGCGCATGCCTTTAATCCCAGCACTTGGGAAGCAGAGACAGGCGGATTTCTGAGTTCGAGGCCAGCCTGGTCTACAGAGTGAGTTCCAGGACAGCCAGGACTACACATAGAAACCCTGTCTCGGGGGAAAAAAAAAAAAAAAAGTACAGGATAGTATAAACAAAAGTTCAAATTTTAACCAAGCCAAATTTATTGATACGAGCTATTAACCAGAAAGTCTAAGTTAGTACACTGGAAAGGTCTAGCAGCCTAGCTGGCTAGTGTTAAATATAAATCAAAATAAGGCCTATATCAAATGAAATTGCAGGGCCAGAACTGCTAGAGCATATGCTATGCAAAGGCTTAAGTCAGTCAGAACAGCAGAGTGGTTTATCACATAAAATCTGTTTGCCTAATTCAGGAATACCCAGATTCCACAGCTTTCACCACAAATACAAGAAATAAATTGTGAGGAGAGGTTCAGCATAGTTAAAGAGCTCTAGAGTTGCTGTCTGATCACAGCATGGGAACCTCGGTCACTGATGTGAGGTCCTTAAATGCAATGAGGATAATTGGATACTAGGAAAGGAGGGCCAGCTAGCAGTACTTACCAAGCAGACAGGGACCAGTTACCTAAGGGACATAAAATGCTAACAGTAATCAGACTATTCAGGTCACAGACACCACTAGTGCACCTAGGGAAAGTTTCTGATTTGATCTGGATAACCAGAAGGGTCAAATCAAGTGAACCAAAGTCACTGTGAATTACCAGAACAGAGTCAAGCCCTTCAGTAAAGTCCTCTGCAACAGATGTGGTGTCTCTGCTTACACACTAAGCTATCCCTTGGTACCTGGTATGCAAAAACTTACCTGAAATAAAACTCTTTTTTTTTAAAAAAAAAAAACATCTGTTAATGAAGATAATTAGGTATAGTTTGTTTTCTACAAGCAATTTGTATCTGAAAGACACTTTCAGTGTTTTTTTACTTGAAATTTGCAACAACTTTCTTGGCCTAAGATCCAAATGTTGTTGTTAACAAAATGCTCTGCAAAAAACTGGACTGCCATGCAAGATTTTCTGCAACTTAAGCCATGTAATCCAGGAGATACTTGAAGTGGCAATGTCAGATATGCTATCTGGACCCTTTGGCAAGCCCCTGTGGAGGTAAAGCAGAGTACGGTCCCTTGGGAACTTGAACCAGAGCCCTATCATCCTCCATGGAAAGTTTACTTTCCTTCTGAGAAACATGCTGGTTGTTCCTGAGCTTTATTAGAGAGTGAAGAAGTAGTTACCAAGTTCCCATGCAATCTGAACTCTAGCATGAACTGGTGTTAACAGACCAAACTCATGAGAGTGGACACATACTGCAGTGCTGCCAACAATGGAAATGCTTCATGCAAGATGGCAGTCACACTCAGTGGTGGTGCACACCTTAGATCCTAGTACTCAGGAGGCAGAGGCAGGTGGATCTCTAAGTTTGAGATCAGCCTGATCTGCAGAGGGAGTGCCAGGACAGACAGGACTACAGAGAGAAAACCTGTCTTCTTTTTTTTTTTTTTTAAAAAAAAAAAAAAAAAAAAAAGCATAGGACTACTGTAAAAAGATAGTGTCCAAGTGCACTCTGAAGCTACAAGTAATTTGTGAACAAGAAGCCCTGGTACCCACAACTCCCATTCCTGTACATTATTTTATCTCTCCTAGCTCACACCTGTTGCTCATGGGATCAAATACTTAGAGCTAACTAGAGAAGGAATAGACTAGGTCTGTTTCACAGATGATTCTAGACAATATGCACATAGCACCAGAAAAATCAATAGTGTGTCCGTTCTGAGACATTCCTTTAGTGGCAAGAGAATCCACACGTTGGGCAATGTTTTAGTTCTTCTATTACATGGAAGAGTGGCTAAAAGATGCTGATGCATATACCTACTCACAGAATATGTCCATAGTTTACCTACTCACAGAATATGTCCATACTTTAGCTAATGGTCACAGACTTGGAAGGACAAAGTAGCAGGAAATTGTTAGAAAAGCAGTCTAAAGAAGGTATATTGACAGACATCTCAGAGTGGGGGTGGAGTGAAGGAGAGATATGTGTTCAACAAGAATGTTCACCTAAGGGTGGTATCAGTAAGGAAGTATTTTAAGAAACAAACGGGTAAGGTAACCCATTCTTTAAATACCAGTAAGACTCTCTCTCTCTAACCACTCCTATCATTACTTGATGGCCTTGCGAGCCAAGAGGCCACGGGAGGAAAGAATATGATGCATGTGTCTAGGAACGTGAACTTTTACTCAACCATAGAAGATCTAGCTAGAAACACTAACCTGCCAACAGTGAGCCCATAATATAGTACCAATCCACAAGATGATCATCACCAGGCTACCTAGTGGCAGGTTAAATATACTGAACTATTTTCAGCATAGAAAGGGCAGTACTTTGTTCTTACTGGAGCAGACAGACACTCTGGATATCGATTTGCCTTACGTGCATACAAGGTTTTTGCCAAACCTACCATTGATGGCCTTATAGAATGCCTTATCTACCATCTAGTTATTTCACACAGCATTGCTTCTGATAACAAATTTGCCTATAAACACATGAAACATAACAGTGGACCCAAGCTCACGATGTTCACTGGTCTTACCAAGTTCCCCAGCACAATGACAGAGCCAGCTTGACAGAATAGTGATAAAATGGCCTTTTGAAAGCTGTTATAATATCAAGTGGGTGACAAAATACTTTGTAGACCTGCAGTAGTGATAGCCACCAAGCTGTGTATGCTCTAAATTAGTGTCCAAAAGAGTACTATTTCTCCCATTACCAGGCCCAAAACTGCCAGGGTGAAATAGCAATAGCATCACTGTCTACACAATACCATACATATACAGCCTTATGGTCTGGCTGATGGAGAGGTCTTGCTGCTGAAGTGAAGAATGTTTCCATTGGAATATACACCACCACCGAAACAAAGTTAAGCCTGCCTGTGAGCTTGGGCTCCTCAGGCCTCTGAGTCAAAAAAAAAAAAAAAGGGGGGGGGGGGGAGACACTGACAAGTCCAAACCCAGCATATAATAAAACTCTGGGCTTTCTCTGAAAAGGAACATACACTCTTCCTCAAGGGACTATAACAACATCCCTGGCTCGAGACCCCAGGCTACCAACTTGTTCTTGGACTTCTAGACTAACCCATCTCTATAATCACCTGAACTAATTCCTTGAAATAAATTTTTTGACACAGATCAATATAGATATGAGTGTAATATAATTAAATTATTTTAAATTACAAGTTAAAAGATTAAATTACACTTGAAAGATGATTAAGTTATCCATGTTGTGGTGGTTTGAATGAGAAATGGCCCCCACAGTCATAGGTGTTTGAACACCATTTCTCTAGCTGGTGGGTTCTTTGGAGAGGTTGAGGAGGTATGGCCCCGCGGGAGGAAGCATGTCATTGAAGGTAAACTTTCAGAGTCTCATTAAAGGTAAACTTTCAGAGTTTAAAGACTCTGCCATTTCTAGTTTTTTCTCTGCTTCACGCCTGAGTTTGAAGCTAGGAGCTTAGCCTCCTTCAGCTGCCGTACCTCCCTGCTTTCAAGTGTAACGGATTCTTACCCTTCTGGGATGATAAACCCAAATAAACTTCCTCAGCTTTAAAGTTTTATCAGAGCAACAGAAAAGTAACTGATATACATGTGGTATTCTCTGAGTTATATTAATTTACTTAGTTTGCCTTGCTAGGTATCAAATCCAGACCCTTGCACATACTAGAAATGCTGATTTACATTTCTGTAGGGAAAAAGTTACTAACAGACCTTTAAAAATATTAGGCAGGAAGGAAGAGCTAGACAAAGCGTAAGATCGCAAGAGTAAGGAGAAAAAGACTAAGACCAGGTCTATGCTTTAAGGAATCAAGGAAACAATAGAAAGCAAAATCAAGTTTCAGGTATCTTTTTGGTGTTTATGCTATTCTACAACATTTTTCATCATATACATTTTATGTTTTTTATTACAATGTCCCCAGTATCCTTATACCAGTAAAAAAAAGAAAAACGATCCTGTGCATTCTTCCTACACGGTCTCTTTGGCCTAGTCTACTCTGGCCAAGGCTTATTACATGCCCTAGAGTCTACTGAAAGTTTCTGCCAAGTGTAACCATGCCACCCTCTCTACCTAAAGAGAAAGGGAAAGGCATTGCATCTCTTTGTATTTCCCGTCAAATGTTTTCTAAGAAGCTTTCATCGACCACAGTATAAAGACTAGCCAGTGTGCATGCACACAGGTCCCTGATAGTCACATTCTCCCCTCCCTCTCCCCATCGCCCTTGTATTTTCTTCTGTAACATTCATCACCTATGGCTATGCATGCACACTTGCCCAGCTGCTTGTCATTTCCCACTTCCATGGGCAATCACTGCTTTGCTTCACTCACTACTCTAGCACTCAGAACATGTACCTAGCAGGCATAAATTGAAATAATATCCTGGCCTTATATTAAAATGTTAAGCAATTTTTCTAACTGTGACTATGAAAGAAACTGTTCTTTGCTGACTTCTCCTCATAGATTTTTTTTCTACAGCAAATATAAAAAGAAGTCAGTGTCCTACCTGTCAGAGTTCTGTTCTCTTCTATTTAACCACAGATGATGAGATCCACAGCCCCAACTTCCTCATTCACCAAATAAGAGGAACTGCTCCTGTACTCAGCTTGATAAAATCTACTCTCTACACTTAAATGTGAGGCAATGTTTATGTAACTTTCAATCAGCCACCATGGTATTTCTGAAGATAAGCCAACATTAGAGGAGTAAACACACATGCATGCGCACACTGCCTACATAAACTTAGGTATTTAATTTCACTTCATTCTCATAATGCAAATAACACTGGACTCTGTTATAAAGTTTCACTGCTCCAAGACTCTTTAGTGTAATAAACACCATTCCTACAAAAGTTACCTTCTGACATTACAAGCCGAAACACAGAAAAAGAACTCACAAACTTTGTCACACATGTCATACACTGAAACCCAATATTATTAATCAAGTGAGAATCTTATTTAGAACTCAAGCTGTGACAGCTTTCACCTTAGCATTTACTAAAGCATAAAATATACAGCTTCACAATAAATAAATTTTATTAATTATATACTCATGGTTCCATTGAAACTATAATCAAAAACAAGTAAAATCCAAGGACAGTGGTTCAGCCCGGACAGAGGACAAATGATGACAGAAGAACAATTGTGGTGAGGACAATGGATTCCTTGATGTAGGTGCTGACTGGCAAGTATTTGCTTTGAAAAAAAATCAGATAAGCTCTATATTGATGACTGTGTAAAATGCTTTGAAAAGTAAGTATCACATAATTTAAGCCTGTGAAAGACAATGGGGAACAGATCAATACATATCAGTCAAGAATATCTGTACTTGTGCACATATGCTAACTGCAACCTTATTCCTGTTTACTATACAAAGTACACTTTAAGAAAGGAAACAGCACATCTCAGAAGTTATTGGCTTCTAAAATGAAATAAGTTTTATAATTCAAAGGTGTTAATAGTCAACAGACATTTACTGTGAAGCCTGTACCTGGCGGCGCTGTGAACTGCACTTAGCTTCTCCAAGTCTCTGTTACCTGTCCTACAAAATGAGACTCCTCCCCTCAGTCTGCTGTGAGGACCAAATGAGTCACTTCATACAAAGCGGTGAAAGCGGTGTTAATGCAGGGTAAGCTGAATAAATGTTGGGGCTTGCTCACGCGGGACACTTAATCTGCTGCTGTTGCTACACAAATAGTGTTTCTAAGCTAGCCAGCAGGAATGAGTACTGAAATGGAACATGGCACCTCTTAAAATATTTGTACTGACCCTACATACAAAGCAGTATCATTAATTGTTATGTTTCCTTTGTGTTTAAGTTTGTCAAAGCAGCTGCCGTAGCAGCGATTAATCATACTCTAGTCTCATTCTGGCTTTTAATCCTTTATTACAGCTAAGACCTGAAGCGCTTTTAAATATTAAATAATTGGACATCAACATAAAGCAATGTCATGCTTTGAAGAAGTTACTATGTGCTGAATGCTGTGTTCAACATTTTTTCCTATATTTACAGCAATCCTATTAAATAGATGTATTTAATATGCTGACTAGAATGGCATTAATCCAATTTTCAAGAAAGTACATTCTATGTCCTTCATTCCTTCACTTCAGTTAGCAGATATTAAGGGTCTCCGGACTGTTTGCAGAATCCAGATCAGAACAATGAGATGAGAGCTCTCCAGAGAAACTTCTGTTCCATGGCATTTTACAGCCAGCATCTTCTCTGCCAGAGGACAGGAAAAATTCAAGCATCTAATCCCATTATTTCAATCCTACTTGAGATAATGTTCCTGACTTACTGAGATGCTTACCCACTAGCCAGGTGTTAATCCGAGTGACAATTTGCTAAGTCTATTGTTAACAGGAACTTTTCAGAAAATATGGTGCTCCAGATCCACTTGATGTCCATATAATGAAATTATCAGTGTCATACCAAAACATACAGCCTGGAAGATTTATGTGAGCCACTTAGGAACACAGAAGCATATTCTAAGGCCTTTACGTGCTTTTCCCTGTCTACTAATAAAACAAAATTATTTAATAGAACACTATCTCCTTCAAATAAGTAGAAGGAAATGCCTGGTTTAAATTTGTCAGTCTTTTTCATATTGTATTTCCACTGTACAATTCTACTTCCAACTGTAGCTTTGTTATAGAAAATAAATCTATTACACAGGTTTGCTCCATACCACATAACTTATTGTATACTTTCAGTACCTCAGACAATGCCCTAGGATATACCAGTTCACTGTGCTCCTATACAACAGTTTTCCTAAGTATTGGGACAATCTCATCACAGGGGCAGGGGATGTTAAACAGCAAATTATAGGCAGTACAGAGTGTGTGTGTGTGTGTGTGTGTGTGTGTGTGTGTGTGTGATGCACGCACAAACAACAATATGGAAAGGTCGGGAATTCCAGAGGGAGTGAAGTTGGGGAAAACAGGAAATGTTAGAGGTGAGAGGGTGGAAATTATGTAAATACAGTGTACTCCTGATTGAAAGTCTCAAAACTAAAAATAAACTTAAAGCCCAGAACTCCAAAAAGTACACATCTGCTCATAACAATATCAGAAAAGACTGGAAACAAATCATCTGATAGGAATTTATCCAATAAAAATAAATAATTTATATCTTACATGTCATTTAATGAATAAGAAAAATTCAAGATATGCTAGATTTTAGAAAGCAAGATGCATAAGAGCAGCTATGATAATTCCTACTTCGTATTCATCTATTCAGATTCTATGACAGAAATACCTTAGACTGAGTTGTTTCACAACAGAAATTACTGATGACAATACTAAAGGCTAAAGTCTTCAAGATGTGAGGCACTCTTCCGTTATGCTCTCCCATGACAGAAGAGCAAACGGGTCTAGTCAGCCTTCAGAAGCATCTTTTATAAAGCACTTATTCCATGTATGAGAGGATGCTGTATCCTGATCCCCTCCCAAAGGAGCAAACCGTATAACTGTCACTCTGTGTAAGCTGGGGAGAGGGATTCATTCACACCATAACACATCCACATAAAACAATCTCTGCTGCACATAAAAATAACTCTAAAATGGTTATGCTAGTAAGTGTAATTTGTTTTCTGTTTGCCATACTTTCCTTTTCTAAGTTCAGAGTAAGAAAGACTATATGATTAAAAAAATGGAAATTGGAGTAACATATCACTTATTTTAAAAACCCTAAGATAGGTTTAAAATCAGTTTAAATGTTTAACATGCTAGGTTAAAATATATTATTTCTTCTACTTCAACATTCATGGGTACTCGGGGAGAAAAAATAAAATACAGTAAAAAGTTTATGTACATAATTGTGAAATAAGAAGTTTATTATCCAAAAAGTTTTAGGAAGAGTATAGTATATAGTAGCCCAATTGCCACACTACATGATCAAAAGTGGCAAGGGCCCACTCCTTCCACAGCTCAAAATCACATGAGTGGGAACAGACAACACATCACAAATGCATCAAAACTTAATTTCTGGTTGAAAACATTATAAAGGAATTGAATGGTTTCTGTGATTACTGAAGCAAACAAGAATGATGACTGTTCCTATATGAAATCATTAAAAAAAAAAGAATCCTAAGAAAACTTAAAAAAACAAAAGTCAAGTAACAGCCAGCCATGCCAAAAGTTAAGGAGGGAAACTCAAGACAGAAACTGAGAAGCGTCAAGGCTCTAAAGAGCGAACGAGTTTGTCATATTCAGGCAGCAGAGAGGAAGCCAACATGACCAAGCACAAAAAGAAAAGCAAAAACAGGTCAGACCATGCTGTGATTTACACGACAGGGTATGGTGTTTCTACTCTACAGTTAGGAAAACAAGCCACTGTAAGCCGGAAGGAGCACAGGGATCTCTATGTAGTGCTACAGGATTCCCAGAGACTGGGCTATAACAAAGAGGAAGCAGCTACAAGGGCCCCTGAAGGAAGAGATAATGGCGGCCTACACTAGAGGACAGCAAAAGAAAGCAGAGAAACCCAAGTGTACACAGATGTTAGGATCCATAGTATTTACAGACAATGGTCAGAATATGAGCCCTGAGGACTAAAATAATCTCATACAGCTTTTGAGATCCTGCCTGAATCACAGTTCACAAAGCTGAACCGGAACTGTTCATATAGTTACAGAAGACAGACAGGGCAAGTGTTCTAGGAAGTACCTACCATGTGAAGTAGTACTGAGTCCATGTAGGGTTTACCTCCTCACTATCTATGAGACAGTGGGCATCATACTAAAGGGTTACACTTGCCGTTTCCTCAAATCTCCTGTTTTTAAGGGAAGATTAAACACGATCCTTTAAAAACTACTAAATATAGTCAATGTGCTCAAAACGAAATTAAAGCTACTGTAAGTCACAGTGTACAATGCTGGCACACAATACAGAGAAAACCCTCAATACATATTCTGTGGATAAATCAGCAGATAAAAAATAAAATAGTAAAACAGCTGGGTTCTTCTGAGTGGTTTACATAATCCTTCTACAAAATTATCCACTCCTATCCAGAAAGGGAAAAAGTCAGTGAATGCCCTTACATTATGAACTCAACCAAGAGCTCTATGGGTTATTAACAGGCTTTCAGGGTACAAGTAGAATCATAATCCAAAGTCATGAGAGTTCAGCATTCAAGACAATTAAGTCCATTAACTAAAATAATACATAATTTCTAAATCATAAAATAATTGAAAAGCTTACTGGCCTATTACGTTGATGAGTCAATCAAAATGCACTGTGAAGGAGGCGCCATCCTAGGAACATGTTAAACCACCAGAGAACAGGCAGCAAAGAGCCAGCAAAGGCTAGACAGCAAACAAAAGTGAGCACCAGGAAAGAGAACAGAATCTAAGCCTGGAAGAAACACACGGTGAGATATTACCAGAATGCGGGACTCAGCCTACAGGAGAACAGACCACCAGGAGTAGGCATGCACCTCTGATAAATACGCAGGGAATTCTTGAGGTATAAATATAACACCAAAAGATGCAACTACAAACAGTGACATCTCTTCAGATGAAGTTTTTAGGTGGCATATAAAGTAATGAGTTTCACTGTGACAGTTTCATACAAACTTTGTTCTTGTTGATTCTCCCCCTCAGGCCCCAACCCCTCTCCTGACAATCCTCTTCCTTACCCAAGAGCCCCTTTCTGCTCTTAAATGATAAACAGCAAAATGATCAAACACCTAGTTTAAAATACTGAAAGATTAAAATCTAGAAAACTTAATCCTAGGAAAAATAATTTTTAAATGTTATTTTTAAGACATGGTTTTATAGCACAAGAAGCCCTGTTTATGGAGCACACCTGTAATCCTAACACTTGAGAGGTTAAGGCCACTGTCAGAAAGAGAGAAAGAGAGAAAGAAAGAAGGGAGGGAGGGAGGGCGGGCAGCCTATAAGCTACTTTCAACAATATATGTATTTATACAAGCATAAACAGCAAGTATACTACAGTAGTTATACAGATGTAATAGTTATAAGCAAGCATTTGCATTTATTTGAAAAAGTCAAAAACCAAAAAATATAAATACAAATTAGTATACCACTATCACAATGACTGAGTCTTTGAATGAAACAAGGATGGCTCACCACAATAGTAGCCCAGAGTCAAGATCCCAGAAAATTTCATCTTTCATACAGAAGTACAAAAAAAAATCTCTTCACTGAGTGAACATTTTTAGGTACACATGTAACTCTTATAAACAATGTCAATATTTTGATAATACAGAAGTCAAATTTATACATACATAAAAATGTATAACTGATATGTCTAAAGTTGAGGCATACAAAGATAAATTGCATAAACAGTACAGTAAAATGTAAAACAAAACCTATGCTGATAATCTAAACTAGCAGAGATCAGTGAAGTATAGCTCAATATGATTTGCAGTGTTAAAAATTTATTATCATGAGTCAGTGAGTGAGTGAGTGAGTGAGTGAGTGAGTGAATAAATGAATGAAGGAAGTAACAAAGAGGAAAACAAAGAAGGAAGCTAACAAGTGAATGCATCATATAAAAAGTTCATTAAGAAAATCAACTACAGGCATCTATAGAAAAGAAGTCCATAAAGCTAGTCAGCCTTCATGACCCTCAACTACACTGTGAAGTCTTGCATGGTATACCTGGGGGAGTGGCTGCAGAGCCTTACCTAAAACCGAAAGTCAGTGAGGAAACTGAGAAACTCCTCCACTCCAGCACAGTGAGAAGCCCTGTGTAAGCCAGCATTGCTGACCCACACAAAGCATCAAAACACAGCAACCGGCCACGGATGAGTGGTGCACTGTGAGTAGTAACAGTAACACTAGAGCCACATGACATTCACTAATGACAATCTGACTCAACCTATCAGAGAATCCTTTCTACACAAAGGTAACTTCCTCAATCCCAAAGTATGGGAGACATAAAAGAAACCCAAGAAAATAAACTATTTCCAACATAGAAAACAAACAACAAAACTAAACACAAAGATAACCCAAATGTTTGCACTATCACACCAGATGCTAAAATGACAATTTAAATGTTAACAAATCAAGTGAAAACTTCTAATATTAGAATCCATATACAGATGGGGGTTTTAACGAAGACATAGAAATCACAAGTCATACAATAATACTAAAATTTAAAAAAAAAATATGGTTTCAAAAATAGAGCATTTCTTCTACATGAGTATCAGAGAACTTGAGATATTTTGATAGAAATCATCCAAGCAGAAAGAACAAAGAAGTATCAAAAGGGGAAATGTTTGTGGCTCACAACTATGAATCAACATAAAATAATATAGCAAATACTTAGAAGAATACCAACAAGAAAAAAAATGACCTGAAAAAGTAGGTTGAGCTTTTCCAAAAGTATGATAAACAGCGAGCACAGATCTAAGAATGTTCACAAGCTCTACTTGAACAGTCAAGTTACATTAGCTCACACTGCACACTCACAGTCAGCTCTTCCTGTTACATAGCAAGATACCTGAGATAACCAATGCTATAAAAGGGAGGTTTGTTTTGGCTCAGAGTTTCAGAGGTTCCAGTCTGGTGTCAATGTGGCCAGCTGCTTCTGGGCCTGCGGTGAGCTGGCATACCATGGCAGAGAAGACATGGTGGGTCAATGACGACAACCTCATGGTGATCAGCAAGCAAAGAGAAGAAATCAGAATCTCGATCCCCCTTTTTTCTTTTTTTTATTGGATATTTTATTTACATTTCAGATGTAATCCACTTTCCCCATTTCTCCTCCATCCAGGAACCCCCATCCCATCCTCCCCTCCTCCTGCTTCTATGAGGATATGTCCCCACCCACCCTCCCACCTCCCCACCCACCCACAATTTCCCCCACACTGAGGCATCCAGCCTTCACTGGACCAAGGACTTCCTCACCCACCTATGCCCACTGTCATCCTCCCCTACATATACAGCTGGAGCCATGGGTCTCTCCCTATGTGCTCCCAGGCTGGTGGTTTAGACCCTGGGAGCTCTGGTTTGTTGGTATTGTTGCTCTCCCCATCCCCATTCACCCCCCCCCCCAAACCTTCAGCTCCTTTGGTCTTCTAACTCCTCCATTGGAAACCCCATGATCAGTTCAATGGTTAGCTGTGAGCATCTGCCTTTGTATATTTCATGCCCCAATGACCTGACTTCCCTTCACCATTCTAACCCCACAAAGATTCCACTACCTACCAATAACATCACAGGCTGAGCACCAAACTTTAATACATGAGTTTTTGAGGGCAAATTTAAGACCCAAACTACACCAAGATTGTATTAAAGATATATTATTATAAGGAAGTATACAGAAAAGAGATTTTGTAAAAATATATTCTGTGATCCTTAAAAAGTCAACATGGGATTTCCTAATGCCATATAAAATGAACTACAAGAAATGAGCTAAAACAGAATTAAGAAAAAGTAGTAAGAGATATGAGACAGGGAAAGAAAGAGAGAGACTGACTCTGAACCCTTATAAAGTTCAATCCAGGATCACAAATGAAGTTTCTTTCCGTGTGCTACTAACTTAGATACTCAGACTACATTGCTTTGAGCCGTAGATATTCAGACGACATTGCTTTGACCAAAAACTGGTGTTTAGCAAATACATTAAGCAAAAGCAGATAGTTATGAGTTGTATGAAATAATTAATATAGATAAATTCAACATATCCTTGGGAATGACAATTCTAATTTATGAAACCCTGTATTTTTCAGCCATTCTCACTAATATCAGAATTTATGTGAGAATGAGGAAAAACAGAATCTCGAGACCCATAGGAGTAAAGCAGAGCAGAATCCACAAAGACTCAGAGTGCACAGCTAGGGACACAACACAGTAAGGAGATTCTCGTGCATGGCTCGGGCTTCAGTGCAGATTCTTAGTGTATAAAGAAGATAAGTCAGAACGTCCAACATCACATGTCACCTGACAAAGATCCCTATAGGAAACATTCTAATTCAGCCAATACTTTATGTTCAGTAAACAGCTAGCTCATGAGCCATTCCAGTAGGGATATTCAAAGACTTGTTAAATAAATTTACCCAAAGTTTTAATATGTTTTCAGCCAAAATAACAGCCACACCCAAGGCCACTGCTCAGCCTAAGAAGTAGGAATCAACAACACCAAGTAAGAAAAAAAAAGTTTCCTAACCTTTCAATAGATTTCAACTGAATGGTACTTTAATATATTATTTAGTGAACATACCATCTAATATGTACACTTAAAAAAAAAACTTCAACAAGTTTTTACTCATTTCAAATGGGACACAATATAACATTTCTGAACAGGTCTTTGTTATAGACCAGTAATAAACCAGGCAGTGGTGGCTCACACCTTAAATCCCAGCACTCAGGAGGCAGAGGCAAGTGGATCTCTGAGTTCAAAGCCAGCCTGGCCTACAGAGAGAGTTCTGAGACAGCCAGGGCTACACAGAGAAACTCTGTTTTAAAACAAACAACAACAAAGGATAGTAAATGAAAATTCACTTTTTTAAATTACAAATTAAGAACATGCAAATTATTCTTTATAATGGTGTTTTCTTTTAACAAATAAAACAATGAGAGCCCCTGTAGTTTCTATATCCTCACTCTGAAGCCTACTTACCCCAAAACATCTTGGTTAAGTTTCTTCATTATGATTAGGAAGAGACTATCTCTAAGCACACTAATTTGGCATTTAAGTAAAAACAACTGCTATTTACCTAGAACTTAGAGACAGACTGAATGCAGACTTTTTACCTGCTATTTCCTGAATAGAGTCCAGTTTCAAACTGTCACATTATAAATTAGACATCCTAGGATAACTTTAATATCTATTTTATGCCTTTTCTAATATAGACCATGAAGAAAAACAATCCTGGTTTTCAGAAGCATAACATTCAAGATAGGTGATGATAAATCTCTCATAACTACAAGCTACCTACCTAAAAATCAACTTTAAAAGACTTAAAATGTAAAGCCAAACTTTCAGTATACTACAAAAGCTACCAATTTTGTAAGTACATAAACAAAATATTTTTATGTATGAAACTGAAAGGACCAGCTTATTTGAATGTTTCTGCAGGATCTTAAAATGCATCTAATACACATAGACTTGGTAGTGCACAGTTGCTATCTCAGCACTCAGTAACAGAAGGTAAAGGAATCATTACTTTTAAAACAAATGCCAGCCTGGACTCCAGAGAGGCCCTGTCTTAAAAATAAATAACTACATTGCAGCAGCCAGTACAGTGATTGGCAGTTCATCTAAAGTCTCAGTCACCCAGGATGTACAGGCAGGGGGATCATCTGAGCCCAGGAGTCTAAGAACAACCTAGACAACCCAGCAAGATCCCATCTCAAATAAATATAGCACAGTACACAGCGAACAGTCTAAGCGTCAAAGTTTATAGATCAGGGATCTAGTTCTGGTTTATGTAGGGCCTTAAGGTTGATCCTAATGTAAAGCACATGTACATGCTTTTTACAAAACTCAAGAGACAATCAATGTGACTTGTATAGTTGATATTATACATAAGTAAAAACTGTCAATAAATAAAAAGCAATGCGCTGCTTGGCTTCAGTTAAAGGAGTCTGACACTGAATCCTGAGATCATCAGCAATCATAAATGAGCAAAGTGCCAACTTGTTCTGAATACAGACAGACGACAATAATCAAAATATTAAAGACGATGCCATGAGAAGACTATATGACTTTGGCTTTCTACTACTGTTCTAAAACTTAAAAGCTATTACACAGACACTTTCAAACTAAGAGGCAAAAGTAACTTTATAGTTGATGCCCAATAGTGAGCTCCAATAGTGATGCCCAATAGTTACATTTATGTAACTAGCACTTATTATAGGTTACATAAATGTTATTATATTCTTTGATTTTTACCTGCATGTGTGTGTTCCTGGGCAGGTTTATGGGCACTAGATGCTTATATGTTCCTGAGGAGGCCAGAGGGCATCAAATCCCTGAAAATGGAGTCATAGGCATCTGACATGATGCTGGGAATCTAACCCTGGGTATTCTGTAAGAGCCTAAGTGCTCTTAACTGCTGAGCCATCACCCCAGCACCTTAACCACCATTTAATAAAATGTCTTTTAAAATATGTAACACTGTAAGTTGAAGAAAACTCCAGGCTTTTAAATAATCGCATCAATGTAATTACCCTAGACTCTTATAAAAAGGTAGGAGATTATCCAAGTTCATGACTTAAGACAAATGAGTAATATATTAGTCATAGCCACTCAGTTTATATAAGTGAAAACTGAAAGTTGATCTCATAACATTTCCCTACTAGAAACTAGCAATCACAAACAAAGATGAGTTACATAGCTCTTCCTCAAAGATCTTCCTCAAAGTCACACCAAAACTTTAATGTACCACTAAAGATAAAGTAAGATCAGATTCCAATAATTAATTCATACTACATTCCAGACTATCTGTTTTTAAAAACTAGACCCTATGTCAAAAAAAATAGATCAACCATTAATCATGATATAGATTAAAGGTATCAAGAGCCACAGTAAACCAAAAACAAACTTTGAGACTGTTAAGTATTTATAAGTTATGGGACAACTTTTTAAAAACACTTGAATAGATACCTGAGCAGTTAAGGAGTCACATCTCACCAAGGAGAATTTGGAAGACTTTACAACAGAAAAACATGGACAGATAAGATCCATATCAAATGTTGCCCATTGCTGTATCTTCAACTTTTAAAGCACTACACTGAACACTGAATATTTTTGATAAATAATCACCAACTGAATGACCAATATTCTGACGAGCTTTGAGAGACAGGACAATCTGAGATGAAAGGAACATAAAGCAAAAGAATAAAGGAGAAAATAAGGAGAGAGCCCAATTAGCAGAAGCATACTCGAGATATGCAGATCAACAATTTTTCTCCACCATGAACCTACACACACAAAGTTTAGATCTAACTAGCAGCATCTGGAAAAATTAAACAAATAAGACACGTAAGAGAAAACAGTGTCAATTCCAAGATTGCTGACGGAGTGTAGAGCCAATGTGGTGGGAAGGAAGAGAAAAGAGCTGAGGAAGGAGCAAGTGTAACCCCAGGATTTTTTTTCCCCAGGAACTGGAGCAATGCCAGCCCCTAAGGGTACTTTCAAAGGTTCTCAGCATCAACTGAAGGTACCAACCATCTGTAACTGCAGTTCATCAGGTTAGACTCCCTCGTCTGACCTCAGTAGGCACCAGGCACACATAATACAGACACACGTGCAGACAAAACACTCATATGCACAAAATAAAAATAAGTAAATATTTTTTAAAAAGACAGAGTTCATGTATGATTGTGTTTGATTGCTTAGATTGTTCAGACAATAGTATAATACAAAGAAATCTCTCTCTCTTTCTCTCTCTCTCTCTCTCTCTCTCACACACACACACACACACACACACACACACACACACACAATATGACTGAAGTGGAAAGAGTCAAGTAAAAATGATGTTTACTGAGCATTCCTTGATAACTTCACACTCTTTTTACATAATCTTCACAACAAAACCCTTCAAAGTAGCTAAGATACTTTAAATAGTAGCCCAGCCCCCCCCCCAAAAAAAAATCACAATACTTTTCCAAAGCTCATAAAGCTAATTTTGTCTATGCCATTCCCTCAAAGAATCTCCACTTTGTTCAAATAGGAGGTAACAATGTGCTGATAAAGTGAGCCCCTTCTCCCAGCTGTAGGAGGGTAAATCATGTTTGTCCTACACAAAGTATCTATTTCCCTTTGGTGATAACCCAGGCCTGACCAATGAGGCATGAGAAGAAATATGCCAGGGTCTGCTAGGAACATGTTGTGCCAGAATGGTGAGCACCATGTAAGTCTTTAGGGACTTTAAGCAGCACACTCTAAGAATGGTCTTCCTCTGTTAACACCACAGCAGTGTCCCAATCCATACACAAGCCAAATCAATTCTAACTTCAGACTAACAGTTCCTCTTCTCTAAGATTCTACCACCACACCCAAATGGACAGAGTGTCCACCTGCCTAGACAATCTCCCTGTGACCATTCTTCCTACCAGCATTCCAAAAAGCAGCCAACAGATCTTAAATCACACAATGAAACCCTGCACACCTGTCACAGTCAGGTTGTAAAACGGTGCTACAACTTATGGATTAGCATGAAAACATCAAAAGTGAAAAGCAAAAGATAGATAGATAGATAGATAGATAGATAGATAGATAGATAGATAGATATCCAGGAATCCCACTTCTAGGTATCTAGCAAAGAGAACTGAAAGCAGGGTGTCAGAGAAATCAGTACATTCATGTTGCCAACATTACTTATATCAGGCAAAGAGTGTCCATGGATGGATGGATAGATGGATGGATGGAAGGAAGGATGGATGGAAAGATGGATGGAAGGATGGATGGAAGGATGGATGGAAGGATGAATGGATGAATAGATGGGGAAAACGTGGTCTGCATATAAAATAAAGTGTCTGCCTTAAAATTCTGTTACCCATGATATAACACAAGTAAGCCTTGAAAACATTCAGCCAAGTAACAAGTAAGTTAGTAACAATTTGGCAGACAATGTAAGATTCTACTTGTATCAAATACCATAAAGTAATCAAATTCATAGATACAAAAAATTAAAACGGCAACTACCAGCAGTTGGAGAAACAGAATTAACAGCTATAGTTTCAGTTTTATAAGACAAAATAGGTTCTAGTAATCAACAATTTTAAAAGATCTAACAGTCCTAAAAATATACACTTAAAAATAGTTTTATATTATGTATTTTCTATTATGGCCTGAAAAAACTATGCAGGCCAGACAACAACAAAAATTAGCCTTATCATTTCATTTTCCCTCCTTAAAATGATTCAACCCATCCCATTATCCTCTGAAGCAGCTCAAACACAGGGAAAGATCTAGAAGGTTCTGTACCATCTGGCCCTAGTCTCTTCAGCAGCCAGATCTCATGCTGATCTTCCCCCTCTAAATATGCTCAAAGCAGATCTCTCTCTCTCTCTCTCTCTCTCTCTCTCTGTGTGTGTGTGTGTGTGTGTGTGTGTGTGTGTGTGTGTGTGTGTGTGTGTGTTGGGGCTGTACTGTCCAGAGGCTGACACTGGTGTCTTCCTCAACTGCTTTTCTACCTTATTTTTGAAGCAGGGTCTCTCATTGAAACAGGGCCTATGGATTTACTAGTCTGGCTGGCCAATGACCTACAATCTCCAGTCCATCTCCACCACCTGAGGTCTGGAATACCTCATATTTCCATGCCCAACTTTTACACATGTGCTCTTTACTGACTATACCATCTCTCCAACCTAGAATGAGACATTTAGATCAAGTAATTAAAATTTGTTCTTGCCTTGGGATCTCTAACTAATCTCTATTACCTCTATGTGGAATGCTCTCTCAACCCCCTTCAACTACTATCACAAAATATGACCTTAGGATAAGTGGTGGTGGCAAACTCGTCCCAGCGCTCAAGTTGCAGAGGCAGGTGGATCTCTGTGAGTACAAGGCCAACCTGGTTTACAGAGTTACATGATAGCCAGAGTTACATAGTGAGAACTTATCTTGAAAAAACAAACAACAAATAAAGCATGAATAGTGGTGCAGGCCTTTAAACCCTGTACTTCAGATCTGGGGAATCACTGTGTGCTTGAGTCCAGCCTGGTCTATATAGTGAGTTGCAGGATGGCCAAAGTTACATAGTGAGAACCTGTCTCTCAAAAAAAACAAAATGGATAAAGCAAAATGAATATATATGATCTTCAGGGATCTGTAAAGGTAAATCAGCAGTTAATAGCACAAACTGCAAAGAGCTTGTGTTTAGTCCCCTCACTGGACAGTTGACAAATACAAGCACGGGTGTGCACGCGCGCACACACACACACACACACGCACCAAAACTATTAAAAATAAATACAAATGTACTGTACTAAAAATATGACTTTCCAGTCAGTGAGATTGCTTGCTGACACGCCTCAACTCAGTTCAATCCCTACAAGTAGAGGTGGAAGGAAGCAACCACAAACATGCAGGGGGAGGGGGGGTATATAGACGTTTAATATGAATTTCTTAGAAGCTTCTCCGATTAGCACACCCTCCTAAAGTAACAAGTGTCCCCATGACATCTCAGCCATGTTATTTTCAATTTCACGGATTCTCCTTTGTTCTTAACAGGTACATCTCATAATTTTAAGATATTCTCTCCCCAATTTAAATAGTAATATAAGTTCTAAGAGGACGTGAGCCTTATACTCTCATTCTTCAGAGCCCCAACCCTTCCATAAGCCTAGAATACATCTGACAACCTAGTACTCATTTAAAATTACTCTTGAGTACATGCTTGGCCTAGAAAGGCCCTTGGGACCAATCTCTAACTCCAAAAAAAAATTTTTTTTTCTAAATCATTCCTGATGTTACTAGTAAATACATATAAAAATATACATTTTAAGTGTTAAAAAAATTGCCTGAAGAGTGACTGCCAGTTGTTAAAGTAAATGTTTTTTTCTACCTTATTTTCCCTATTTTTAAAATTTCTATAATAAACTTCTAAGCTCATATTAAAGGTTTTGTTGCTAACATTCCAGCTACAAAATACTGAAGTCTTTTGGTTAGATTAAGTGACAACGATAAACTGGAGATGCAACTCAGAGGTAGCGCAGATTGTTTCCCATGTACAAGGTTCATGGTTCAAGCCTCAGTACCACAAACAATCAAATAAAACAGACAGAAACTTAACTAAAGACTTAGCTAAGGAGTCAACTCATTTCTTCAAAAATATCCCAGTACCTTGTGGGTTTGCTGGCTATAATTAGTTTCATTTTTCTATCATCTTGTAACTTTTTTTGATAATTTCATACATGTATACAATGCATTATAATCATTTTCTCCAGCTTCCCCAGACTTCTCCCAACAAGTCATCCTCCCAACTTCATGCCTTCTTCATTATAGTAATTTTTAAATATCCCACAGCATCCACTTTGTGTGGCCCACATTCTCATGGGGCATCCATTGTTACAGGGGCACACTACTAGCAGTCACCTCCAATGGAAAATGCTGTCGCTCCCAGCTACCATCCGCCAAGAGCTCCTCAGGTCCTCCTTGAGCCATGCTGTAATTCTCAATACCTTAATACTCTGTCAGTCGCAGCCCATTAATGATCTGGTTATTCAGACCACACAAGTGTCTTCAATGATACTGTCACTGTGTGTGTGTGTGTGTGTGTGTGTGTGTGTGTGTGTGTGTGTGTATGTGTGTTCAGGTGCATGTGTACATGCCTGTAGGTCAGAGATTAATTCACAGGCTCTGTCTCCCTATTTTTTGAGATAGTGTCTTTCAATGAACTAGTGCTTACTAAGTAGCCTAGGTTGGTAGACCAGATAACCCCAGGGATCCTTACCAGTCTCTCCCTCCCAGTGCTAGGATAATAAGTCCATGCCACCACAGCAATCGATTTCTACCAGTTCTGAGGATGAAACAACAGCTTGCAAGTAACTTCCTTACAGATTGAGCTATTATCCCAGTCTCATATTTGTTTATTTTTAATACCACAAAAAAAAAAAAAGGACTGGAAATGCAGCAGTGCAGTAGCACGCAAGGCCAGGTGTCAACTCTTCAGGACTGCACAGGTAGGTACATAAAAGGAACGGAAAGCACATTACTAATACTCAACAAACCGGCACATTTCTACAACGGTCCTGTATCTGTGTCTACAGAAAAGGGGGACCGGCAGTAACCACAACTGAGTACCATAACTGAGTGCCGGGTGCTATGTTAAGCACTTTTTGTAGACTGTTAACTCATTTGTTCTTCAAACTATATTCTAAATAAATGAAGACTTAGACACCAACAAGTTAAGTCCCCTACCTATAATTATAATCCGCTATCAGGCTGTGATTCAAACTAATAAAAACTTGCTACGGTCTACAGACTAATCACATTCTACAAAAGAAGAACAAACTTACACTCCCATATAAAATTTCAATTAGTCTTAAAACCACACTCCATCCCATAGGAATATTCACAAAAACAAAACCCAAACAGGAACTCCCTTCTTCTGAGGATACTGACTTTTTACAGCACACTGCAGATATATCACTGGGCTTTATAATCTGTATAGTAGATAAGAACAACCTTTAAAACTTTAGAATATTTCACAGAAAAATTCAATTATTAACAAAATAAAAATGTAGTCCTAAGGCCAGTGGACAATCAAAATCCACTTTCACACTACTTAGAATATCTAATTCTGTTGCTTCTCCAGCCTCATTCCCTGACTTAACTTAATTATACTCTCTACTTTAACCTAAAGATCCTTGGCACTGGAAGATTTTAAAGTAGCTAGATTCCCATTATATGTAACATTCACTGTGGGAAAGAGCAGTAAGACTCTCCCAAGGATTCTGTGAGTGTTAAATGAGATAAGACATGCAAAACTGCTGCCAAAAATCTGAGCTCCATGTCTAAATGTGAATGCTGGGGCACTGTCCACAGGCTCAGCACTGTCACGCCATCTGAATATCTGCCATACACAGTCACATCTTGCATTCTCATGAGCCAGTGCATCCCTTCTCAGCTTCCTCCTCCCATACTGTGTGCCCTCTCCTATCCACCCAACCCACATGCTCTACTCCACTCTGGGAAACAGAACATCTTCATAACTCAGAAAACAGCATATCCTCATACCTTTATCACACTGTATCATCAATCTTTAAGTAGATCCAGCTCTAACAGACTCCAAGGCAGGGTATCTTCCTGATCTTGAAAGGCAAAATCTGGTGCTTAGTAAGCCACTGCCGGCTCTGTTTACTTACATCACATCTTACTCCAGAGGGGGCTGGAAGTGTAGCTCCCTGGTAATGAGCTTGCCTAGCACTGACAGGATCCTGGCTAGATCCAAGCTGCCAAAACTGGGGTGAAAATGTACAACAACAAAAAAATAGAAATAATTCTATTAAATATTATTATGCTTTTTAAAATGTTAATGAGGTATGCTTGACAATTGAAGAATATATAGCTAATTTTAGGTGTACTATTTGGTTTGATAACGGTATGACTGCGAAAGTCATCACTATCAGGCTGATCAATGTATCAATTATCTCACATCTGTACATTTAATTTTGGTATAAGACTACTTATGATGCAGTCTCATAAAATCTCAAGTAATAAAAAAATAAAATAAACAATAATAATAATAATAATAAGCCGGGCAATGGTGACACACGCCTTTAATCCTAGCACTTGGGAGGCAAAGGCAGGCGGATTTCTGAGTTCGAGGCCAGCCTGATCTACAGAGTGAGTTCCAGGACAGCCAGGACTACACAGAGAAACCCTGTCTCAAATAAATAAATAAATAAATAAATAAATAAATAAATAAATAAAAATAAAAAAATAAACAAAAACAAATCCCAAGTAATCTACTAACCTCCATTCTACTATGGCTGACATTTTTAGATCCCACCCAAGTGAGACCATGGAGTATTTGTCTTTCTATGTCTAGGTTGTTTTATTTACCAGAATGCTTTCCAGGTTCGTGAATACTTCCACAAACAGCAGAAGCTTTTTCTTTCAATGGCTGAACAAACCCCACTATGTATATATGTATGTATATCATATGTTCTATATCCATTCTTCATCAACAGATGAAGTTTTAAGTTGTTTCCACATCTTGGCTGTTCTGAACATTGCTGAAAACAAACATGAAAGTACAAATATCGCTAAAATGTATTCTGAGTAAACATAACATTGTAAACAAACTACAAAATTAACACTTTTTATATTGTGCAAAAACTTCCCAGGCATGTTTCAGGTTTACTGTTCCTACAATAATTTTTTTAAGACAAACTACAGCATCTTTACATAATTAGTTCCTCAAGTCATGGCTACCACACAACAGTAGTTAAGTAGTGTTTAAAATTCTATGCAAACGCCCATCTGGCTTTCTCCTTTAATCTCCCTTAGCTCTTCTTCAGACCCATCCTTACAAACCTAAGGCCTGAAGGTGCATCAGACAGCAAATTCACGAATGCAAAGTCCAAAAATATAGCGCACCTATCACTGCGATTTAAAAACCCAAAATATAAATTTTAATTAGAAGCAAGAAGAAAGTAGCAAAGATTAATACAATGAATACATATGGCAAAGCAGAAATCCTCCAAGATGGTGAGAGTGAGGACACATGCCTTTAATGGAAAAGGTCAGATGTTTACTGGTAGAGAATAATAAAGGGGTGGATCAAGACCATCTTGGGACCCAGCATCGGGTGGTATTAAAAGGAACAAGAAACAGTGGAGGAAAGAAAACATGGGTGTGCAAAGTGTAAAATATGTTGACTAGCAGACGAAAACTTCCCAAGAGGGGTGGGCACAGTCGTCCCACAGCCACCAACGTGGGAGGTGGAAGCAGGAGGATTAGGAGAGCATCTGTACTTCAAGACTAGCCTAATGAAAGACTCAATTAAACTGCATAGTAAGACCCTGTCAAAGAAAGAAAGAACAAAATTCAAGCACTGAAAATCACTTGAAAAGTACAAATCATTGACTGTTCTTTTTCCAAAGATTCTTTAATGAGATTATTAATACTAAGAAATCAAGTAAATAGGAGATACACTGCTAGTATTTTTTTTTTTAACTAAAAACCCAGCACTTAACTCAGTAAGAGTTTTTGAAGTGTTTCACTTACATAATGGGAAGTTCAAGAAGATCAGAGAGAAGCAGAGAAAGTGAAAATAACTGGAGGCCAACAGTTGCACAGTGGCCAAGATCTGCAGTGCACATAAAGACCAGCTCACATGCAAGATCTGCTGTACACATAAAGACCAGCTCACATGCAAGATCTGCAGCACACATAAAGACCAGCTCACATGCAAGATCTGCAGCACACATAAAGACCAGCTCACATGCAAGATCTGCAGCACACATAAAGACCAGCTCACATGCAAGATCTGCAGCACACATAAAGACCAGCTCACATGCAAGATCTGCAGCACACATAAAGACCAGCTCACATGCAAGATCTGCTGCACACATAAAGACCAGCTCACATGCAAGATCTGCAGCGCACATAAGGACCAGCTCACATGCAAGATCTGCTGTACACATAAGGACCAGCTCACATGCAAGATCTGCAGCGCACATAAGGACCAGCTCACATGCAAGATCTGCTGTACACATAAGGACCAGCTCACATGCAAGATCTGCAGCGCACATAAGGACCAGCTCACATGCAAGATCTGCAGCACACATAAAGACCAGCTCACATGCAAGATCTGCTGTACACATAAAGACCAGCTCACATGCAAGATCTGCTATACACATAAGGACCAGCTCACATGCAAGATCTGCAGCGCACAAAGACCAGCTCACATGCAAGATCTGCTGTACACATAAAGACCAGCTCACATGCAAGATCTGCTGTACACATAAAGACCAGCTCACATGCAAGCAGCAGTCAGCAGGCCCATCCCAGTAAACTTCTTGTCAGGCTTGGCGTTTCCCTGGGCCTGTGAGAGAAGTTGGACTGGGGAAAGGTGGTTACCACTGTCTTTAAGAAAAAAACACTCAATCCTCACTATTAACATCCTGCAACTCCCTTTCGCCTTAATCTAAGTTAGTTCTCTGAAAATTGCATGACTGACAAAGCCTAGCTGGAAGAAAAGTATTCTGAGTTAGTAGCCATAATGGCTGTGCAGTTACACTGCAAGGGCCAAATGAAATAAAGCCAAAAGTTAAATCAATCATTGGCCTGGGGTTCCCTACCCCAGTAGAACTTTCCTGGTAATGAAGTTCTCTGAGGAGGAAATGTTCAGCTTGAAGAACACAAGATTGAGAACTGTGATTTAGCAGAGAACCATCCTTAAAATCAGCAACAAAGAAACCAGTCAAGAGAAATATTTACTGGAAGTCAGACTAGATAGAAAGTGTCAAGAAAGACTGAGCACCAAAAAATCCTACAGATGCTGAGAGCAAAACGGAGACAGCAAAAACAACCCACTCATGTTTGGTGTTAGAGATCATCAACTAAAACCAGGCTTGAAGCTCACACAGGAAATTCAACGGGTGTTTTTGAAACAAATAATAGGCCAGTCCTCAGAAGACTGTTGCTCACAGAGGACACTGGAGATCTCCAGATAGAAGAGAACACGCTAAATATATGGTATAAACTCAATCTGGACAGTCACCCTTTAATATAGAAGAAACATACACACTGAAACACAGAATAAAAGGCTTTATGTAAACATAAGATAATATCTTTAGGTATCAGGTTTTTGGTTTATCAGACAGTATATTTGTGATATTTTGTTGTTAATGACTTTGTAAATCATCATGGAAGCTAAATCATACAAATACCTAATTTTGTTGTGATAAACAGGCATACTTGAAGGGGGGGGGGAAAGATGCCACATTTCTTCTGGGAGTTTTTAAGCCAATCTAAGTGAGATTAAAAGGTAACAGCCAGGGTCCTGTCCAACCTAAGAAACCAACCTTCTAAAACTTGCTTTCAGTCACTGTACAACTTAAGCCTTCAAGTCCTCTCCTCCTGTACTGCTTGCTAACCGCCTCCTTCCCACCTTCGTCTGCTTACCCACCCACCCAAATCTCCCCAAAACACAAGTCATTCTCATGCTCAAACACCACAATTCCTCTCCTTCCTGATGACAGGATAGAAGACTCAGTTTATAAACAAAACTCTCAAGTTATCCAAAATGTCTTCTGATTTGCCCCCTCAAAAAATGTAAATTTACATTCTCCATTGTACACATTTAGTATTTTATGTGTTCTCAATTATAAAATAAATTTTTTATTTCATTTTCCAAGTTAACCAGCAAAATCAGTGTGCCAAGAAATTTTTACCAAAGTTTTCTTGTGGCTTTCCATATTACCTAGCATGGGGCTGAGAAATCCAATTTTAGATTTCCTCTACACACACTAGGCATACCTCTGAAGACAATTACCTTCCTCCTTATTCTTCTCTTTGCCTCTCCTGGAAGACTCTTTCATTCACCTCTACATGAAGAATACATACCTAGGTCAACCTAAACTCTACAGAGGCCTCTTTCTTTCCCCAGAGTTTGCGCTCCATTGTTATGCTAATCAACCTTGGGCTCACCTTGTTTATATGGATAAGCATATACAATATATAAGCTGAAAAAAGTCAAAGCTTTAGAATCAGAGAAACCCAGTTCAACACATAACATGAAATCTTGGACAAGATGCCTGAGATCATAAGGCATCCATTTTCTCATGTCTTCTATGAAAGTAAGGCTCTGACAGGTTTAGCCTTACATCAAAAGCAGTTAGCACAGTATGGTACCCAGTACTAGTTCAGTTAATGTAGCTGTTACTACCCGGCCTGTGCTAGTCTGAGTTCCCCACAGGCAGACTCGAGTTCTACTCTTCTTTTATTTGTTCATATTCCTAATTTGCTACCTCTTCCATGTATTTAATAATTGTTTGGTTGATAAAACCTATCAAATTAAAAATAATCACCTACTTAGTTCCTAACTTGGTCCAAACTAATGAACATCAAAAGTGGCTTATTAATTATTATTAGTTGCTATTTTAACATTCACTTAATCACTCTATAACTTAATTTCTATATGCATAAATACTTAACTGCAAGCATAACTCTGAAAGTATTCACGCCGGGCGGTGGTGGCACACGCCTTTAATCCCAGCACTTGGGAGGCAGAGGGAGGCAGATTTCTGAGTTCGGGGCCAGCCTGATCTACAGAGTGAGTTCCAAGAAACCCTGTCTCGAAAAAAGACAACAACAACAACAAAAAAAGAAAGTATTCACATCATATTAAAATGACTACCTAATATCCAAAATGGTTGATACAGTTACTTATATATAAGTCTAAATTAACTTAGAAACATTAACATTAACCCAAACACAAACTAAACCATCAGCAAATTATCTCTATGTTTATCCTTTTTGTATCAACGAAAACAAAATCTTAAACCCTCATTTCCAATTGCCACTTCTGAGTTTTCCTGTGCTATGAGCTCATCAGCAGTGACCAGTGGGACTACTGAAAGTCTTAGAAAGACTAGCAAGGAACGGATGTCTCCAAACAAACACCCAGACAATGTTAAACATGCAAAACCGATGAAGCTCAAATAGATATAAGCAGGTTCTCAGTCGTGTGGCTGACAATACCACGTAAATGCAGCAATCGACAAGGACTGCAGAAGAAAACTAAACAACAGGAAGGCATCAAAAGAAGGTTCTGGAAAACACAGTCGCAATGTAAACACCTGCACAGGCATGACTCAATGTGGCATACATACAGCACACTCCAGCCAACTATTCGAAAGTGACATTAATGAGGCAGTGTTTACTGGATAAGTCTTGGGAGTGCAGGGTGAGTGACAATTGAAAACTTAAATTAATATTTTCTCAAAGATAACCTAGAAAATCCCCAACTAAATTAGTGAAAGCCCCACAGCATAAGTGTTTTTAACACTTCTGGATAAAGTGACCCTTGAAAATGGCATTATACTTTAAACTAAGAACAGTGGGTTTTGTTCAGATTTTAATACATCTAAAAGGCTTACTTAGATTTTCATTTTATATTCCTATAATATACCAAATAGGTGAAGTGATAAAAATCTTAAGATAAAATATTTATATAAGAATGTTACTCTAATTGATTAAAAAATTATAGAGTGTTCTAAAGCTAATGTTGGTTGTTTATAAAAATTCTGAAACAATCAGCTGTGTGTGTATGTGTAAAAAAAAAATAGTGTTCAGTTATTCTACATATTTTCCCAAACTGAGCTTTCTGCATATACATATATATGCAGAGACAGAGAGTGAGGGGGCAGAGAGAGAGCTTGCGTACTTCTGCCCTTCCATGATTTCTCAGAAACCATTATTTCAATATTTTGATAAGTTCAACCACTCCCTACTGGGTCAATTCATTGATCCCATATATGTTAAACAAAAAAGGTTTTCAAAAGTACTGATTTAGAGTATAATCTGTCTGCTTCCAGCCATCAATCCTTAATTTGAATTAGGTTTCAATCATGGGAATTACTTTTTTTAACTAAAAATATACACATGCATATGCATATAATTTAAATATTTTACTATGTAATATTATAAATATTGGTCCATATTACTACATCATTTAAGACAATGGATCTATTGATTTTGATGGTTTCATTGCCTATTTCTGCAAGAATACTTTTTTTTTGTTCAACACTAAGAACAAGCCAGACTTAAAGACAATTTATTCTTAAAATACACCAACATAAACCCTTGGGAGATAAGCTTCAATGAAAAGGTGTGTTCTAGACTGTATTAATAAAGAGCAAATTCCTCAGACGTTAAAGTATTAAAAATACTAATCTGGAGAGAGAGTGGGGTAGCTGTCAGTTTATGAAACTATTAAACGTGCCAACAGTAACACAACCACTTTCACAGGTAACCACAGAGAAAAATTTTCTCTCAGGTCTTTCACAAGTTTTCAAATTTCAAATCCACATAAAATGTAGTTCTCGCATATGCTTATGTCTGCACGTATCCATTAACACGGTCTGGAATGTAACAGGGCTTGTCTGTGGCTCCACTTCCTGAAGTGTAAAGTATCACCATCCATCTATGTCCCAAGTTTAATAAAACAAATAGAACCATAAAAGAGAACTACCCACAAAAACTATTAAATGAGAAAGGGCCCTACAGAGGCCATGCAACTCACAGCAATCTTCAACACATTTTTATTGCACGAGTGATTGTCAATCTACATTTCCCTAAACACTAGCCCTACTGACTGTATTTTCATAAACGTATTAAGATTCTATTATTCAATTTAGATACTGTGCAGCTGGACAATCTGAAACTTTCAGTGGAAATGTTTGCCTTTTTAAAATTAATATTTGAACCTAAGACAAAAGCTTGAGGTCAACAGAAATAACTCTGAGGTCAACATTTCAGCAAATTAACTTAAAAGCACTGCAGCACAACTTCACTTAGTATGATGCTGCTCCCCACTAAGCATCACCCTGTCTTTTCAACTGTGCCATAAATAACTACAGAGAAAATGAAAAGGGTTACAGCTTATTAAAATTCCATCTGCGCTTATTTCTTGATGTTCTCAGTATAACATACTTGTTAGAATAGTCAATAAACACCACGGTTCTGGATCACTTGCCTTTCTGCCAATCACATTTGTTAAGGCATTATGTAATTAACTACTAATCAAACATTTCTGCCAGAAAAAAAAAAAAAAGAAAGAAACCCACACTACTATACCTCTTAGATGGCAAAGTAATTCTGTCCCACTCCTAGGGAGACAGTAAGCCCTCATCCTACACGCCTACTGAACTGGTTTATCGCTGTTCCCTTCTACACTTGCCGTATTTTTATTAGAAAATAACTATTTGACCATGAAACCATCCAATATATCCCTCCCTACATACTATGTCCCTAAAGATCGTTCTGTAATTATCTATCCAAGGCAACCAGTGATGAATTGCCTATTTCAACTGAACAGGATCTGGTAAGTTTTTTGAGTCCCTGAAGTAAGTTGATCATTATGTTCTATACCCTTTCCAACTTCCAAAGTGCCTGACAACGCTTACCAACATCCTTCTCTCTGCAACAGGAAATAGCCTGTCACAGAACGCAGAGGAAAGCTGCCGAGATCTAAAGACTCCTGAACACTTTCCCCCAGCAGCTGTTAGTGACTACCAGACGCCTGTTGGGCTACCACTGCAGCTAAATTAACAGTGAATCATCTTATTCCTCCTTAATCTTGCTATTCTTCCAGAAAACCTAGAGATCTACCTTAAAAATAAACACAGCAGGAAGAAAAATAAGTTACTTTAGCTCCACCACTTTGCCCCAGGAAATCATGTCAGGACCTTTACATCACTGCTTAAACCACACCAGATCAGTTATATAAGACAATGAAGGCTTTAAAAGCATACAATTTTCTACTTAACCTTACCAAACGTATTTGCAAGTTTTCTGTAAGTGCTAGAACACTCTGTATTTTAAAAGATACTGGTTCACTCCGACAGAACTATGCTGCCCAAATCCACGTCACAAGTATCCTGCACTTGGTAAATTTTTGGTGTGTTTCTGGTTACCTGCTGCGCCTTCTGCACCCTTTGTCACCCAGTGATGCTCTCAAACAGCATATACTTTCCATCCCTTAAAACGGCCTCGTACCCCACAAAAACACACCAGACTTTGACGTTTCTTCATAATGATACGGAACCACTAGTGCCACTGGGTGCTGTGGCTCTCAAAGAATCTCTTAAGCAGCTTCCCCTGGGACAGGACGCTCAGCCGGGCTCTCAATCTGTAAGAAGCTGCCAGCTGCCTTTGCAAAGGCAGCAGAGGCCAACTCCATACCGCATTGCTGCTGCTAGTGCTGCTGCTGCCGCCGCCGCCTACTTTATCCGGCAGCTTTGGGAAGAGGGGAAAGGAGCCCAGTCCCCTACAGACCCCAATGGCCCCTTCGACGGCACGAAAGAGAAACCACTGCATTGCTCAGCTGGGAAGCTCGCAGGAGCCCGCTAAAGGACGAAGAAGCCACAGTAGAGGCGCCAGTCGGTGGACTCGGAAGGCGTCCGAAGTGCGACGACCGGCGCCAAGACAACCGCGAGGCGCCCCCTCGGGGATGGGGTCCTGCCGGGAGTCCCGCCAAACCTGCCGGTCGCCGCGCGGGCCTCACCTGTCAGCAGCGCCTGGCGCTCGCCCGCAGCCGCAGCCGAAGGAGACGCAGCCGCTCCGGCCGATCCCGACGCGCGCCGCCCGCGGAGGTGCCGGGGCACCAGGTCGCATCCGTCCGCCACGCCGGCCACCAACAGCCCGAAGAGCAGCACTGCTGCCCAGCGCCGCCGGGGAAGGCGGCCCAAGGCCCGGCCGGGTGCCGCGGAGGGAGGAGCGCTCACAGGAGCCGCCGGGCACTCGCTCGCCGCCAGCTGCCCGGGCCCCCGCCGCCTCGGAAGCGGACTCCCGCCGGGTGCTAACCGGCTCCCTTCACCCGCGGCCCGCGGAGCTCGGCTCCCCGCCGCGTTCATTGGTTCCGGTTATTTAAAAAAAAAAAAAGTGGGGGAGAGCAGTGGTACGGCGTCTTCCGACCCGGCGCGACACCCGCGCAGCTGCCGCGGCGACACCGGGATCCGCTGCTCTGGCGCGGCCAAGCCCCAGCCCAGCGCCCGCGCCGCCGCCGCGGCGCATCCCCCCGCCCCCTCCGGCCCGCGCCCGCCGTAGTACCACGCTCGGCCGGGACACCTCCCTCCCCTCACACACAAGCTCTCATACCAATCCCCCGCCTCCCTCAGCCCCGCCACAGCGCAGGCGCGATGCGGTGCTACTGCGCGTGCGCGGTCCTAGGCCCCGCCCCTAGAGGCGTTCCCAGACTGGTAGGCGGGGTGCGGGACAGCCGCCCCGGCGGTGCTTTCAGAGCCAAAGAACCTGAGCGGGAGGAAGGCGCGTGTCTCGCCCACGCTGTCATCGGGTGATGGGCAGCCTGGGAACCTGGATAAAGCATGTCGACGTCGCAGATCCTCTGAGTGCTTTACCCCATGGGTCAGAAAAACCGTGCAGTAGGAAACAGTGCCCCCGCCCCCAACTTGGATGTTGGTCTGGCTTACCAGTTGCCAGCTTTGTAGAAGCGGAGGGTAACCCAGCTTAGCGTTTTATTTACTTGACAAACATTTTGCAAAGCGCTTACCTTGTACCAGGGTGCTAGGAATTTCTCTAAGCGATTTACAGCCGCATAGTGTAACTCATCCTTCTCATCGGCATTTTACAAGTGACGAAATCCAAACCCTGAAATGTTAAAATAGCTTAACCCACCGACCCATAGCTAATAAATGGACATGGCCCGATTCATCAACTACTGAATTGAAATGTTCTAATAATTTGTTCTAGCTTTTTACTATTCTCCGTGCTGACATTGCGGGCAGTCACCGCCACTCTGCTCACATCCCACGCCTTCTATAGACTCTGCCAGCTGAACAGGTTGCTCCAACTACAACATAGACTTGACCATTTTGCTTATTTGCAATGAAGCAAAGTTTTGTGCATTCTCTTGCAGTTCTGCTCCAGACAGGCTTAATTGGTCTAAAAGAGAGAAAGAACCAGAATCTGTTTCATCCGAAGTAATTGCCATCATTGCATTGGGACTCTGTTGTTGTTATTGTTTGCTCTTTTGAATTCTGTTTTGTTTTAATTGTGGTGTGAATGCTCAGGATGTGACTCACGTGAATGGCACTCAAACGCGAGCTACATATCTCAGAGACTCATATCAAAGCATTTCTTCGGAAAACCTTTGAAATGGAAACGGAGGTGTTGAACACACACACACACATATTTAAAATCTTGTAGCTAGGATTGTTAAGAACATAGGTCTGGCTACTGTTGGGTTTCACTGTTGGCTTGGATTATTTTGTTCCAGAAGTCGAGAAGTCAAATTAGTCTCCAAAACAATTCCTTAGGAAGCTTGACCAAAAGAACTTCAAATATCACTCATAGTGGAAGAAACAGATACACACTGCAGAAAAGAATCAGGAACAATAATGAGGCAAATCAACCACAATCATTTCTTGATATACTTCTTAGGGGCATTGGTGGGGCAGTTCCTTACAGGGCAACAGTAAGATTTTATTTTGCTTGCTTAAAGGCAATGAAGTCATGTGTTTGCTGAGTA
The DNA here is from genome assembly GCF_011762505.2 of Arvicanthis niloticus. NCBI lineage: Eukaryota > Metazoa > Chordata > Mammalia > Rodentia > Muridae > Arvicanthis > Arvicanthis niloticus. Next base: position 56,798,496 of record NC_047664.1, on the reverse strand, counting down.
GACAGTACTGCTAGGCACCGGAAAACCAGGAAGTAAACAAGTTCGTTTCCTACTCTACAGGAGGCATCATTTAATTCATCAATATTTACTGAGCACCTATTGTATGCCAAGCAAAGTATTATATGGTGGAGTATTATATTCAGCCAACTAAGAAACACTTGAAAATGTCAAATAAGTCAGAACTTGAAGCTATAAGATTGCTAACAGTCCTTTCCTAGAAAACTTTATCATCTTGGACGGCAGATAAAATTTATGTCTATTAAATGCGTATAGGTTCTTACAGGGTTTATGACACGGAATCAGTTACTAAAGTGGGTAAGTGCAAACTGTGTTACAGCAATAACAATATAAAACCAGTAAAAATTAGCACTCCACTGGGCCCGAGCTTCTATGATTTCTTTCAAAGACAGGGTGCAGGCACTAAAACACAGTAGTAGATCCAGAGGCATACATGTTTATTTCTCTCGAGTGAAGCCACAGATAAGGAACCAGCATTCATTATAGAGGCCTCTCTCAGATGTACCCGGACTAAAATAAATCCTCTATCTTACTAGAATAAATTATTAGAATAAATCCTCTATCCTATTAGGATAAATCCTCCCTCTGTGTTATGGATGCCAAAGTTTCTGACTGAGCAGCCGTGGTGCACATTGTTACCCAGAAGGGTATACTGTTCCCGTGCATCATAGCTTAGGCCCAGGTAACAGGCAAGAGCAAGTCCATTATTTTGAAAAAGAAAAAAAAAAAATCTCATCTGTAGAATTACAGATACAGAATTACACGTGCAAGCCACACATAAACACAGGGCTTGAGGGGTGATAATCATGTCGTCTTCCCAGGTTCCCTTTCCTTTCCCTAGTAACTTAGAGCTTTCTGCCTGTCACTTCTCTTGCCAAATTCCATCAAAATCTTCCTGAAACCCCTTTCCCTTGATGGCCACCCTACTCCTACAGCCCAGCCGCCTTCTTGCCATATATTTGCAGAATGTGTTCCTGGTCTTGTTTTAACACAGTCTTGACTTCAAGTGTCTGATGGCAGCTTTTAACTTTGTTATCAGACCAACCTCGTAGAAACCTCAACACCTCTTTTCAGTGTGACGCGTAGGCAAGTTAATTAGGAACCCAATTATACCTGCACCACGGAATTATTGGTGGTTGCAGTGGAGTGGAAAAAATAGTAACAAAGAAAGCCTTCCCTGGGTGCCTGGCACCCAGGTGCTTTGTACTTAGTGACTCTGGCCTCAGGCTCTGGGAGTGTACGCTAAACGTGCTCCTATGTTAGGATTAAACGCATCGCACTTTGCAGTGGCTGTTCGATTCTGCAGATGAGCTCAACTCTCAGTGCACGCTCAAAGCAGAAGCATTGCACTGGCTCCTCCCCATCCTTGGAGCAAACCCTCCTCATCCTCTTACCCTTACTCCCCCACAGCCTACACAGCCTGCCTCGGGCTCCAACTAGGAGAACCGGATCTCCGCTTCCGAGCTCCGGAGCCTCCCCGCAGCAACGCGCATGCCCACGGATGTTGGCGGCCGCCACAGGTGCGCGACTCTGGCACAGAGCGCGCCCGGGTTCCGTGGGCGGACAGTGCGCGCGCGCCCGACACCCGGGTGATGACATCACCGCGTTGGCGGGCGCAATGGCTCGAGGAGGGAGCACTGTGGGCGTGGGGCGGGATGAAAGTATCACCCAGGGGAATTCCGGCTGAGGTCGTGCCTGCCCACAGCTTCCCCGGCCTGACTGTGACCCCAAGGGTCGGGGGTTCAGGGGTGCCCAGCCACATCAGGGTAGAATAGCACCATGGGCAAGTGCTCTTTGCTCGCCCTTCTTAGATAACTCCTGCGGAAATGCAAGAAAGAAACCTCTTTGGGGGAACCTGGTTATGAACTGGGCCTCTTTCATAGCTTCCCAGGAAATTAAGATCATCAGAACTTTGGTATATTCAAAAGTGATGACAGCTAATAGGGTTTCAAGATAGAAGCTATGAAAGTTACAAATAAGTATAGTCTTCAAGTCGTGGAGTACATTAAAGCACTACAACGAGCCGGGATGGGGGGAGTAGTGAAAGTTGTTCACTAGTAAGCCACTTGCTACCTCAATCCAGTATGAACAGGTTATGCCTCACCCAGCTTACTGAGAGTGGAAAACCTTTCCATCTTTCTCTGGGAGTGGAGAAAGGAAACTTTTCTAAAGCCAGTCCACAAAAGAAAGTCAAATTTACCCACTAGAGCCAAGTGGATCAGTGTTTCGTGACTAATCAAAATAAGTTTGCTCTGTAACTGGTTAATTTGAAGTGTTATGTGAGTGGTGTGGATATCTCTGATAAATGCTAGTGCCTGTGGTAGGAACGGTATTGGCGTTTCCTGTATGAGTGAAACTGGATGAAGAGAAAAGTAAAAAAAAAAAAAAAAAAAAAATCAAAGCTGAAAAATTACCAGTGATTCAAATAATGGTGCAAGCTAGAATACCAGCGCTTCAGACTGTGGGCTGGGCAGTTATGCAAGAGATAACACAAGGCTTGAACTCTCGCAAGTGTATCTGATAGAAGGTGAGACCGGAAAAAGTAACGCGGGTGCAAAAATATTTATGTAAAATGCAAGAGGCCATGCTTCTGGGTGCAGGTGAAGAATACAGAATGGGGTGGTAGAGAGTGGAGATTGAGAAATTCAAGGTCAGTATAGGCTACACGAAAGACAGACAGACAGACAGACAGACAGACAGACCGAGACAGAGAGAGACAAAGAGAGAGAGAGAGAGAGAGAGAGAGAGAGAGAGAGAGAGACCAAGCATCTAATTCACATGCCTTCTGATTCTTAATTTGCATAAGAGGCAGACAAGATTGGTGTGGTAAAATGTAAACATTAGGCAAAGTATCCTTCTGTGGGTTTAAGGTACCAATCATGTTCCTAGCGTGAGGGCTGGAGAAGTAACTGAGTGGTAGAATGTGTGTTTCTCATGCACAGGCTCTGGGTTCAATCCCCACAACATACACACACATACACTGAGTTTATAACCTACCGGAATTTGTTCAAGAAAAAAATTAGTAAAGTCACAGGCTACTAAACAACATATCAAAATTAAAACAACAAAGTATTGATGTAATAAATTAAGGAAACAACCCCATTTTAATGGCACCAAAAATTAAATAGAATATTTACTAGTAACCAAGGATATGAAAGACCGCTACCTTAAAAAAAATGTGTAATGCTTCTCAAGGAACATGTGAGGAACATGTCTTTCCACAGTTATGTGGAAAGACAGCTCATGTGGTGCAAAGGCTGAAATAGCCACTCCCCAAAGAGTTATATAGACTTACTGCAATTGTTACCAAAGTTCCAGTGTTTTCTTTCTCAGAAACAGAAAAAAACAATTCTAAAATTTGTATGGAACCAAGGAAGAAGCCAAATGGCTAAAGAAATCTTATACAAAAAGAACAAATCTAAAGCCATAGCCTTCCCTGATTATAATATATATATTTGAAAACTCATGTGCTCAAAATGCACAGTACTGCCATCAAAGCAGACACAGTAGCCAGTGGGACAGACAGCCTAGAAGTAAATCCAACTATTTATTGTCAATGAATTGTCAACAAGTATCAGGAACACACAAATGGGGGGAAAGGGTCTGCTTAATTGATGGTGTTGAAAATCTGGATTTCCACATGCAGACGGACAAAGGTAGCCTGTTATCTCACGCCAGAATAAAACTCATTTCAAAGTGGATAAAAGCCAGGCTGAAGAGATGGCTAGTGGTTAACATACTGCTCTAAGATCTGGTTCCCAGCACCCATGTGGCAGCTTATAATCATGTGTAACTCCAGTTCCAGAAGATCAGATCGCCTCCTCTGTCCTCTGCTGTCACCCGCACACATGCGGGATACATGAACTCATACAAAGTACACACACATACACATAAAAGTAATAAAAATTTAATGGACAAAAGAGTCAGAATGAAAATAAAGGAGACATAAGACTGAAAAAGGCAGAAAATTAAGGAGCTAACCACAATTTGCAACAAAGACCACTGGCTGATGCATCTCTCACAGTGTGCCCAGGGAGGACTTTGGGCCCTACCCCCACCCCCATGTTTTGGAACAACATAAAAAGTTGGGAGAAAAATTAAGTTCCCATAGCCCATCATCTAAACACTGTAAAGGAGACAGGAATCCCTCATACTCTTCAATTGCTTCCACCTTTCTCTCTTGGCATCACGGAAGCCAGATCCTGGAGCAGTAGCAACATTAGCCACGCTTGAGCTGAGCCAGCAAGTGAATGGAGCCAACACTCCTCCCCGGCAGTCCACCTGCAGCCTACAGCTTCCCAGCAGAGCCTACCACTTTAGTAACAAAAAGGATAGCTCAGGGGGAAATGACTAGAGATCTCAAACATAAGGACGTGTTCCAAAGTAACGTGATGAACCTGGGACATGTAGAACATCACAACATGATGGCCACGACCACCATAGCAGTCCTAGAGTTCAACAAGCCTTGCTTCAAACATAAGCGTTGATTTCTATGTTGTGATCTAAGATTCCCAAGTGTTACTAGCAGCATCAAATAGAGAGCAAATGAAGAGAAACACAGAAACATAATTCAATATGTTGATAATGGGTAACCACAAACTTAAAAGTACAACATATAGGAGGAAAGATCTGTTTGGCCCAAGATTCCAGAAGTTACTGTTCATGGTAAGCTGTCTCCATGTTTTCTGGGATCATGGTAAGGATATGGTGAAGCCATGTTCACACCATGGCAGCCCAGAAGCAAAGTTATATCTTGGGTCAGACTCTGAAGGCCATGACCTATTTCCTCTAGGTGGACCCTACCTCTTAAAGTTTCTATCACACCCCCAAATAGTGCCAAAAGCTGGAGAAAAATCCTTCAACACATAAGATTATGGGAGATATTTCATATTTAAAGCAAAACGTTTCATTCCTGGTCTTTGAAAACACACTGTCTATCCCTATGTTGGCTTGTTTGTTTGTTTGTTTGTTTGTTTTGGTTTTTGGTTTTTCGAGACAGGGTTTCTCTGTGTCCTGGCTGTCCTGGAACTCACTCTGTAGACCAGGCTGGCCTTGAACTCAGAAATCTGCCTGTCTCTGCCTCCCAAGAGCTGGGATTAAAGGCGTGCGCCACCACCACCTGGCTATGTTGGCTAGTTTTATATAAACTTGACATGAGTTACAGTCCAATCTGAGAGAGGGTACCTCAGTTTTAAAAATGACTCCATAAGACCAGGCTACAGAGCATTTCTTAATTAGTGACTGATGTGGGAGGGCTATTGTGGGTAGTGCCATCCTGGGCTGATGGTCCTGGGTTCCGTAAGAAATTAGGTTGAGCAAGCCATGAGAAGAAAGCCAGTAAGCGGCACCCTCCGTGATCTCTGCATCAGCTCCTGCCTATAGGTTCCTGCATTGTTTGAGTTCCTGTTCTGACTTCCTTCAATGATGAGCAGTGATGAGGCCAATAAACCCTTTCCTCTCTAAGTTGCTTTTGGCCATGGTGTTTCATTATAGCAATAGTAACCTTAACTAAGACAATCCCTCAATGCATTTAATCCACTTCCAAGGCTCCAGAGCCTCAAAAGTTCCACCATTTCTCAAAAAAACCAATCCAAATAATCCAATTTTTAAAATGGGGTACAGAGCTAAACAGAGAATTCTCAACAGAGGAATCTCAAATGGCTGAGAAGCACCTAAAGAAATGTTCGACGTCCTTAGTCATCAGAGAAATGCAAATCAAAATAACTCTGAGATTACACCAATCAGAATGGCTAAAATCTTAAAAAAAAAAAAAAAAAAAAAGTGACTTCACATGCTGGCAAGGATGTTGAGTAAGGGGAACACTCCTCCATTGCTGGTGGGAGTGCAAACTTGTACAACCACTCTGGAAATCAATTTGGTGGTTTCTCAGAAGATTGGGAATAGTTCTACCTGAAGACCTAGCTATACCAGTCCTGGGTATATACCCAAAAGATGTTCCAACATCTCACAAAGATACTTACTCAACTATGTGCATGACAGCTTTATTCATAATAGCCAGAAACTGGAAACAACCTATATAGCAGTGAATAGTTAACCCACTTTGACTCCCAGCAGGTCGTGAGCATGCTATACCTGCCCAAGAGCTCTGGATTCATGAATGAAACACACACACACACACACACACACACACACACACACACACACACACCAGCTAATTTTGATATGCCTTTACTAGCTCAGTGGTTGGGCACTTCTAAACAGTCCTATGGCTAGCATACACTCCCCTTCATTATTCCTGGCTTAACACTGTCTAAAACTATATTTTGACTTTGCTGCCCTGTTACCTTCTGGGCAGCTCTCCCCTTGTTCCCCTATAGAGCCGCTTTCCCTTTCCAACTACATTGCTGGATGTTTTCTCTCCTGCAGCTCTTAAATTTCATCCCTCTGCCTCCAAGTCATGGAGATTCTCCTTCTCTTCTCCCTCCCAGCTCAGTCCCTTGCCTGGGCAATCTAAAATTCTTACCTCCGTCTCTCTGCCCAGCCATTGGCTGTACAGTACAGCAATTCTTTATTACCAATCTAAGCCAGCTGGAGACAGGGACCCTGAGTGTCTGGAAGCCTAGCTTTTGGGAGTCGAATTAAGACAAAGCATTAGAACCAATTCCCAACAAACCTATATGTTTCTTAAACATATACTGAAGAATAGATATAGAAAATGTGGTTCATTTACACATTGGAATACTACTCAGCCATCAAAAACACATACATCATAAATTTCGCAGGCAAACTGACAAAACTAGAAAATATTATCCTGAATGAGGTAACCCAGACCCAAAAGGACATGCATAGACCTTGGAGGGCTCCCAGAGACTGAATTACCAACCCAAGAGTAAACATGGGCTGGACCTAGGTCCCCTGCACATATGTAGCAGACGAGCAGCTTGGTCTTCATGGGGGTCCCCCAACAACTGAAGCAGAAGCTGTCCCTGAGCCTGTTGCCTGTCTACTTCTGGATCCTGTACCCCTAAATGGACCACACTGTCTGGTCTCAGCAGGAGAGGATGTGCCTTGTAGGGAAAGTGGAATGGGGGGAGGACTGGTGTGAGAGGCACTGGGAGGAGAGGAAGGGCTGATAATTGAGTTGTAAAGTAAATAAATAAATAAATTTTTAAAAAAGAAAATATGCTCAGAGAATTAAGACAAACTCTTATTGAGTGTTTCTGTAAATGCAAAGGAAGATTGCATACTTCAGACATACAATGGTGGAACAGGGTACATGTTCCCTTTACAAGGGGGAGGAATTAGAGAAAGGATGGGACCAAAGCATGGTCAAAACCTAGCAGGATAAACCTTGAAACTTGTATCTCTACATCCAATATCCAGGGCATGTAGTAGCCTGATATGAGCCTATACAGGGTTGGAAAATGCACCCCCCACACCCCCACACACAGTCTTCCCACTCGTATCTTACATCTCCCTTGCATTAACTCCACTAATTGTATGTAGCTTACTTTGGGAAACATTTCATATTCCTGCTACCTCCAGTCTTCTGGAGTCTTGTTTCTTAGAGTTCATTCTCGAGGCTTCAAGGACCACCTTCCAGGGACTTCCTGCAGGAATGTCTGGCCTGCCAGGTTCTTTTTTGAAGTTTTGGCGAATGCTTCTGTAACCCTTTAATTCTTGAAATTTCCGTGCCTGTAAAACCAGCATTGTATAGGCAATACCAAGGTCTACCCATAATTTGCATAAATGAATTTTTTAGAAAGCTGTACAAAATGAGATATCCACGGAGAAAGGATTCCAACAAACAATCTGTTCTAGAAGAAAGGTACAGAAGTTGTGTTCAGGAACACTGTGGAAGAGCGTTTGAGGGAAAGGAGAACGAGTGCTCCAGGAGATGCGATAGAGCTCACAGGAACCGAGGGCTTCTAGGGGGTAAGAACTCTAGCTTCTTCCAGAGGCACTCCTGAGAAACGTTAAATAAGACACGAGAACCAACTGAATATGATGTGTGACAGAGAAAAGTAAAAGGTAAGTCTGTATCATAAATGGCTAGCAGACTAGAGTTGCCATCTGCCAGGAAAGACCACAAGAAGAGCAAGTTGAGAACCAGGGCAGGTTCACTCAGTTTGAGATACGCGCAATTTGAGACACCCGAAGGAAACCACATGGACACTCAGACACTCAAGCCTAGAGTTCAGAGGAAAAGCCCAGGCTGGAGATTTAAATTTAGGAGTCCATTAGCATACAGATTGTATTTAAAGCCGTGAGATTATTCATACTTGTCCCAAACATACCCTTCCTGTCTTGTTCACTTGACAGGTGCAAGTGAAACAAACAGTACTTACCCCAGCAAGGAACAAATTTATAGGCTTCACTATTCACAGAAGTATCATTAAATAAATAAGGAACAGGAAACACAGCCTAGTTAACTTAAAACAATCCAGAGTAAGTTTATTAAGAGAAATCAAGAAGCTTGTACTAAAGACTGAGATGTTGAGGAGAATGTCTAATAATAAGTAGAAAAGTTTGGAATATGTTTACTTTAGAATCAGCCCATTTTCCACTGACCATAAATTACATATTTATAGCAGTCTTCTAGAACTATGATTATTAGTCAGGAGAGAAAGAGTTGGTGAAAGAATAAGTAGGTTATAGGTAGGTTGACAGATGACAGACAGATGATAGAGAGATAGATTATAGATACACAGGCAGACAGACCTTAACAAAATTGACATCCATGATTTTGAACTATGCAAGCCAGTCTGAGTCCAAAGGCTGGAAAATCCAGAATTCTAATATTGGAAATTCCAGATCCCAAGAAGGGTTCAGCAAGTCACTTCTCTGCCGTTTTAGGTGTGCTTACCTCTGTTTGGTGGCTCTTCCCAAGCAGGCTACTGGGTTACCTGCCAAACGTGCAGAGACGCCCATACAGGCACACCTGGAACTTCAGAAGATTTTGCCAGCTACCTAGGGATCTCTTATTCCAGTCAAACTGGCACTTAGAAATTACCTTCATAGACTACAGTGAATTCATTGTCTTACACTACTGGGGGCTGCAGGTTCAGAATGTGGAGGTTATAAGTTCAAAATCAAAAAAGGCAGAATCCTTGGTTCCTTCTGAGGAAAGAGGACAAGGTTTGTCCCAGACCTCTGCTCTTGGATGTAGGAATTCCTTCTCTCTATCTCTCCACATTATTGTCCTTATTTTTCTTTCTCTCGGTGTATATGTAAGTACATGTCTATGTAGGCATGGCTAGAGGCCAGAGGACAGTCTCAGGTGTCCTTCCTATAGGCCAAACAGGCACACCATCATGCCTAGATTTTTGGTATGGGTTCTGAGGAATTAAATTCACATCTTGGTGCTTGTAAGGCACCAATATCAAGCCATTTCCCCAACCCCTGCATCTTTCCTCCGGGCACGTCTCTCTCTGAATTTAAGGCCACCATATTATATTGAAGTATAGAGATACCTAATAACTTCAACCTAACAACCTATTTTCTAATTAGGCCATAAATATATATGTTTTTATTTACGTACGTGTGTGTGTGTGTGTGTGTGTGTGTGTGTGTGTGTGTGTGTGTGTGTGTTCAAGTCAAGAGGACAGCTTTTTGGGAGTCAAGTTGCTTCTTCAACCATTAAGTGCTAGTATTAAACTCAGGTCATGAGTCTTGGTGGGCAAGCCCCACTACCTGCTGAGCCATCTTTCCTGTTTCCCCTTCCTCCCTCTTTCTTTCTTTTAAGATTTATTTATTTTATATATGTGAGTACACTGTCTTTCTCTTCAGACATGCCAGAAGAGGGCATTGGATCTCATTACAGATGATTATGAGCCACCATGTGGTTGGTGGGACTTGAACCCAGGACCTCTGTAAAAGCACTCAACGTTCTTAACCACTGAGCCATCTCTCCAGCCCCTTTCTTTCTTTTATTCTTTTTTTTTTTTTTTTTTTTTTTTTTTTTTTTTTTTTTTTGGTTGTTTGTTTGTTTGTTGTTAAATGGAAAGGAAAGTAACATCCATCAAACCAAGGTTATAGCCTGAGATAAGGTTAGGACTTTAACATATGAATTTGAAGGAGACACAAACCCATAACAGCATCTGAGGACTGGAGGGACTCTTAAATTTATGCACTTGATAGCACCTGGAAAGAATATGAAATCAAACTGTAGGCTGATAAAGAGCAGGGCTTGCTAAGATAGCAATCTATACAGGATCCCCCAAAAACCTCCCTCTGGCATTAACGGACTGAAAATAATGAGGCCGTCATTCTCCTTAAGGCCTACTAAATGTTGCAGACTCAAAAGGTTTTTTGCCTGACCCTAAATTTAACCTGGAAAATAATTTAGAATTTAAAGTGACATAAAATAAATTTAGAGGTCTAGCTGGCAGCTAGGGATCCTTAATTTAGCTGGGGGATAGTTAATCTCTTTCATTCATGAAAGGTATTAATATATAGGTTACTAAGGACAGTCATTGTGCTGCTGGCTAGCACCCGAGGTTTAAGGGACTGATCACACACACACACACATGGCCCCTCAAAAAAATTTAAATAATGATAAAATAGCATGCTCCCTAACCACAGTCCAGCTGAGGTTCTAAGGAACACTTAGATGACCAGAGGAAGCTGTCGATAAGTTAAAGGTTAACTACACCAAGAGGAAGTAAAGGCATTTTAACCATAAACAAAATCACGGGCCCTCGCAGGCATGAAGCCTAGGGGTTCAAAGTAATACTATTGATCATTTCTGACCATGCAGTTTATACTTACAGGAGCAGAAATGAGCAGAACAAGGTTTTTGTAAAACCAAAGAATCCTCAGTGGTAGTGAGGCTTCTCTTTCATTTATTTATTTATTTATTTATTTATTTAAAATACATTTCAGATTTTATCCCCTCACCCCATTCCCCCCACCACCCAGGAACCCCCTATCCCGTCCCCACTCCTGCCTCCACAAGGGTGTGCCCCCACCTATTCCCCACTCCCCCTCCCCACCCTCGAATTCCTCCTCGCTCGCTCGCTCGCTCACTCGGTGTTCAGCCCTCATGGGCCCAGGGATCTGTGAGGCTTCTCAGAATCTGGGAAGAACCATCCACTTTTGTGCTCCCAGAGAGATCAAAGCTGAATAGTCATGATCCTTAGGTGCCGGCAGGTTTATGTCAACTTGACACAAGCTGGGTCATCAGAAAGAAGGGAGGCTCAACTGAAAAAATACCTCCATGAAATTTCGAGCCTGTAGGCCTCGAAAGCCACAGGATAAGAGATACTGCTATGGGGGCATTTTCTTTATCATCAGTGATCGATGGGGGAGGGCCCAGCCCATTGTGGGTGGTGCCACCCCTGGGCTGGTGGTGCTGGATGCTGTAAGAAAGTGGATGAGCATGCTGTGGTGTCCAAGCCAGTAAGCAGCACTCCATAACCCCCACAGCCTCTGCATTAGCTCCTGAACTCCAGATTTCTGTCCTGCTTGAGTTCCTGTCTTAAACTCTCCATCCACCTAAGCTGGGTGTGGTGCATATCCCTATCCTCTCAGTGCTCAAGAGGCTGGGGCAGAATGATTTGTAACGCTGAGATTAGTCTACAATGTAAGTTTCAGGCTAACCAAGGCATAATGAGACTCCCCACTCCACCCCAACAACTCAAAAACAAAACAAAATAGTAATCACAAATGTTACTTTAACTGCACTGAAATGGTTCATGGAGGATCCCCCATGATCTGGCCCTACCTGCCAGTCTGACGTCATTTCCTATTGCTTTCTTGCTTATTCGGTTACTGCAACCAGTCAGTCTCCTCATTTCTTCTGGAACAAACCAGACACCACTTTGCCTTGTTTTAAAATGCCATTCCCATAGGAGGGGAAGTGGGAGCCTTGGTCAGGCCGGCTTCCTAAGAGAGAACTTATAAAGGGCGGAATGAAAGATGGGAAGAAGTCAATCTTAGGAGCAAGCAAACAAAAAGTATTCTGAAAACAAGAGTAGAGAGAAGAAGCAGGAGAGAGTTAGCAAACCCGAAGTTAAACAAAAACCCACCAAGAGAAAAAGAATAGTCGGTAGGCATGGATCTGTGAGTTATGCGTTTGTGAGTTGCACATCCACAGATTCGACCAAACACAAACTACAGAATACACAAGAAAAAAAACACTAAGGTCTGAATATCTACAGACTTGTTTTTCTCTTAGGACTTCCTAAATGATATAGAACAATAGCTATTTACATAATATCTTCATTGTACTCAGTAACTCTTAGCAGACAGAGGTGATGTAAAGCATGCAGCGAGCATAAGCAAAATCTAGGTACTACACTATTTTATATTAGAGACTTCAGCATCTATGCATTTTAGTATCCAAAAGACTCCTAGAACAGTTCCCACTGGATACTAATGAACAACTAGACTTTGAAACAGAATAGTTAGCAGTATCAAATGTAGCAATAAGGTTAAAGATAACGCTTAAAAGTGTGCAGAGATACCTCTCAGTTGTTGGTTAGTGTAGATAACTCTACATCAAATATCATAAATTCAGCAAAGAAATACATTTTAATATGGGAAAGAATTGTCTAAGGTTAAATTATACATGTAAATGTCCTTCTAGATCTGATTTCATTAAAATGAAAATTACTCTATCAAAAAGATACTCAAGAAAAATAAAAGTAATGGTAAATAGAAAAAGTATATGTAATAAATTTGACAGTGGGAAAAATTTTTATATTAAAACTTTGCAGTAAGAAAGATCAAGAAAAAAAAGAAAAAGAACAAGATTCTGGTCTATAAGAATGGAACTGTAGGCAGGAGACAACAGATCTAGCTGACTAACAATGAAAGGGGTGATTTAAGGTTGTAAGATGTTTTTCTCCCAAGAACAAAATTATAAAAAATAAAATTATGGCAACTGAATTGTGAGATAAGATTACATGTATACCATCACTATGCCTAAGCAACTATAACCCATTTTAGAAAGTAATTCAAATATGAGTTTGCAATAGCCAAATGGTGGAAGCCATCCAAACATCTCAGTAGATGAAGGGAGAGACCAAATATATTGTTTTACACACAGCATCTTATTATTGAGAATGGGATTCTGATGTATGCTGACAACATGGATGAGCTAGACATTATAATGAAGGGCATAGCCAGGCAGTGGTTGCGCATGCCTTTAATCCCAGCACTTGGGAGGCAGAGGCAGGCGGATTTCTGAGTTCGAGGCCAACCTGGTCTACCAAGTGAGTTTCAGGACAGCCAAGGCTATACAGAGAAACCCTGTCTCGAAAAACCAAAAAAAAATAAAATAAAATAAATAAATAATGAAGGGCATAATTCAGATGTGAAAAGACAAACACCATATTATTCCATCTGTACAAGGTATCTATGACATTCAAATTTGTTCAGGGAGAGAGTGGAATGCTAGCTTTTAAAGTTGAAGAGAGAGAGGAATGGGGCATTCTTGTTAGATGGGCAGGGCTTCAGCATCAACGATGAACATCTCAGGAGATGGGTAGTGGTGATGGTTGCACAATACTGAGACTAGACCTGTATCAGTGTATTTAATTATAGACTTCAACGTAGTTAAAATGGCAGTGTTACATGATGTAGATTTTATTGTAGCAGAATTAAAAGAAATCTTGACAACCAATAACATCTTGAAAATAATTCAGGAATTCTAGGTTTAGAAGTTACTCCTGTGAAAACGAACTAGAATTGAAGCCAAGATTTTTTATCAAAGATACTATTTGAAGTTGCAAAACAGCTTCTTGAAAACAAAGTAAATGGTCACATAATCATAGAATACTCCCACTAACTAAACTGGCAGCCACAGGACAGCAGAGGCCTTGTCTCTGCTTTTTATCTCCACCTCCTTCCTCTGTGGCACACATCAAACACTCAATGTCCGTTGCTACACTAATTAACAGGTGAAGTGATGGGTACACAGATCTTCTAAAGGACTTTAATGACATAGGAAAATGGTTTGATAACAGCATGTGAAAAACGCAGGCTAAAACTTGCGTGCCGTTTTGCT